>NC_136270.1:11019861-11394861 GCF_964187855.1 Myxine glutinosa | reverse complement strand
AAAGGCACTTCAACGAAGTATTAACTCAGGAGGTGGTTGAATACTTATGGAAATTTGATATTTCTGTATTTCATTTTTAATTATTTTGTAAAAATTTCTAAAAAACAAAATTCCATGTTCACATTATGGGGTATTATGTATAGATCAGTGACTAAAAATAAATCGCAATTCAATCCACGTTAAATTCAGGGTGTAAAACAACAAAATGTGAAAAAGGTCAAGGGGTGTGAACTCTTTGGCTGAGATGACCTAAGCTGAGATATAGCCGAGATAAAAAAGTCAAGGGGTGGGGTGGTATGAACATAGGTATGAAACTCACTCTGCCCTAATAATTATCCAGAAGGCCTCTGATGTTAAGTACATATGACAATGGGGATGTAATGAATATTTTTTGAGAAGCTGGAAAATACATAGAAGATGGCAGGATTGTTAAAACAAGCTCAAGATCACCACTGAATGTTGGTGTGTTTGTGTCACTGCAAAATGTGGCTTCTGAAAAATGCACATCAAATGTAATACTTTCAAAGACCTGTCCTGAAGTTACACCTAAAATGAAAGGTTGCAATGATTTATTTCCCATTAAAATGGTGGGTTCATATTGTCAAATGAAGAGCATATATTGATTTTTTTTTTAAATACCTGTGAAGATACGGAAGAGAAGGAACATCAAAATCCCAAGAACTGCAATGGCACATATGGAGGTGAGTGTGATGGTGATGGCCTTCTGTCGACCCCTTTTTAACTGATTAGCACCTGCAGAGACAACAGCACCAATCATTAAAATGACAATACTAAGTAAGGAGCTAGATCTTTTTAAATCACAGTGGTATTTCAATACCAGAGGAAAAAAACAGAATGCTATGATTGACTGGCATAAAGCGTATACAGCATTTAAAAAAATTTTAGACACTTGTTTATCTCGAGAAGCTAAGACTCCTTAAAGAGAGCATCAAGCTGCACCCACAGCCTCCAACATGTGCCCCAGAGCTCCCACTTCATGTGAGACAGCCCCCATAATGTGTCCCACCCTACGCACATCCATCTCCTCACCTAACACAACCCTTTTACTTAAAAGTTACTTTTACCATTTACCTTCTCTTCCCCTCTCAAACCTATTCTCCTGTTTTGCTCATTCCCTTGCCTGTTGTGGCCATCTTTGTCTCCATTGCACTACAATTAGCATGTGACCTTTAACCCTCTCTTACCTTACTCTTTCATGGGCCTCAATCTTGTAGAGAAAAATAAATAAACGCTTTGCTCAGAAGTTATAATTTTGTATTTTTGTATATATATATATTAAAAGAAAGTTTTTGTTTGTTTGCTTGTTTGTTTGTCTGCACGCGCTAATCTCCTGAATGGTGAAAGATAGGAGGAAACCTCTAATACAAAAAATGTCGGGACAGGAAGGTTTTAGGCTAGGTGGCGTGGCCGGTCGACCCACCTCGGCCGGGCTGGGTCCATTTCGCAATTAAAAGCTGAGCTGAATTATAGTAGTCAATCTCTACTGCCGCGAGTAAAAGCTGAATTATAGTAGTAAATTCATTCAAAAAGAACTAAAAATGTCGGGATGGGCCCCTGGAAGGTTATAGGCGAGGTGGCGAGGACGGAGGCCCACCTCGGCCGGGCTGGGCCCATTTCGCAATTAAAAGATGAGCTGAATTATAGTAGTCAATCTTCTACGGCTGCGAGTAAAAGCTGAATTATCTTACTATAATTCATCAAATGTCTGTCTGTTCGAAGGTACCGCAAAAACGGCTCAACCGATCGAAACGATCTTTTGTGTGGGTAATCCTGGGATCTTCAGGAGTAAAATAGGCTATTTCGTTTTTCCAATTTCAGCTTTGGTCTCCAGTATTCTCAGGTTTGGACTCCCGCATAACATTCACGTTCGCATAACGTCCATTGTTCTCATTGTGACGATGTTGTTTTCCCGGGTGCGGCACAAACGGATGCACCGATCACTACACAGCTGCACCTATCGAACTCGGTGACCTCGGACAAAAAACTTTATTTTTCCTTTAAACCTTTTATTAAATTTAAATTTAAAAATGTAAATATTCCTTTAAACCTTTTATTAATTTTTTTAATTAAAGACCTTTTATTCTATTTTATTATTATATTATTCCATCGTGTTTCAAATCGTGATATCAACTGTACACTTTTCTTTAGGAAAGAAAATGGAATGATTTTGTACCAACATCACAATGAAACACAATCACAATTCACATATTCGTGAAATTCTAATATTTTCGTCACAATAAAAACATCGTCACAAACGGGTACTGGAGACAATGTGACAAACGTCACAAACGGGTACAATATTGGAGAGGCCATTGCCAAAACGATTTCTTTTCTCTGGTACGTGTTTCTGGGCGGGTTCTGTTTCAGATAAACCGGTAAAATGCCTCCCAAACGGAAAGCCTCATTAACGAAAACGTCCAAGGAAGCTGTTGCAAGAAAGAAGGCTCGCCTAGACGAGGACTATCAGAGGCAGGAACAAGTACGTGACACAGCTGCACACCAGTCTCGGAGGCAGTCGGAGGAATACAGATCTGGTGAACAAGGACGTGAAACAGCTGCACACCAGAGCGCTAGGAAAGTCCAGCTTAAAGTGGCTCTGACGCAAAAGAGGAGGATTGGAGCAGTGTTTGATGTCCAGCACTTTGAAGAAGCTGACTATCCAGCAAAGCAGCAAGGTCACAAGCTGCCAAGTCTGTATGATACAGGACGTAAGTGCCCCTTCTGCAAGGCCCACTGCTGGAATGACGAAAGACCTGGATTCTGCTGTGAGAAGGGCAAAATTGCAATCAATCTGCTTGTGACCTACCCTGAAGATTTCAAAGTTATGTTCGACCGAAAAGTGTTTATTGAGAAGATACGCCAGTTCAACAATGCCTTGGCCATGGCATCGATCGGAATCAAGGAGCACTTCATGCCAGGATTCAGCCCCATGGTGAAGCTTCAAGGTAAAGTCTACCATCGCATTGGACCACTCCAGCCAGAAAGTCATCAATCGCTTCCAACGTTCGCTCAAATATGGTTCCATGACAGTGACGAACTGGAAAACCGACTGCGATTTAATGAACAGCTCAACGGTAATATTGACATTCTGAAGACTCTCCAAGACTGGCTGCGTCAGAACAATCCCTACATCCAGTCTCTGAAATCTGCCCTTGAGTTGATGGAAGCAGACAACAACATCACCATGGTTCTGGATGCAAGAAAGCGGCCTTCAGGTGAGTATGCTCGACGTTACAACCTCCCGCAGGCAAGAGAGGTATCCATCATCATACCCGGCGAGCATGTGGACCATTTGAACGTCATCCTCTATAAGCGTGAAGGTAGACTTCAAACCATCACGGAGCTGCACAGGAGCTACGATCCTCTTCACTATGTGCTGATGTTCCCGTGCTTTCACTATGTGCTTTGACGGATGTTTATATGCATCATTTAAAATAAAAAAATTCTGCCTTCAATTTCTGATATTTAGCCTTTTCATTTCGGCTTCCCAATTGAAGTCCCGCCCGTAGGGCGAGTACCGTTGCTAGTAGTAGTAAATGCATTCAAAAAGAACCAAAAATGTCGGGACGGGCCCCAGCAAGGTTATAGGCTAGGTGGCGAAGCCAGTCGAGGCCGCATCGGCCGGGCTGGGCCCATTTCGCAATTAAAAGCTGAGCTGAATTATAGTAGTCAATCTTCTACGGCCGCGAGTAAAAGCTGAATTATAGTAGTAAATTCATTCAAAAAGAACCCGGGCAACGCCGGGTGCTTTCGGCTAGTATTTAATAAGAATGTGAAAGTTTGCATGTTAAAATTAATTCATATTTGTAGTGCCCTTCGACTAATATCAATAACCAGAAGTTTTATTTTACAAAACTGACCGTTTTCCATGTTCATTCGTGTGCACGTGTGTGTTTGCATTTAAGTTGTTTTTGCCTGCTATCCCCACTTGTGGGTGGGCCTCAGTAGATGGAAAGAAGATCTACCTGGTCTCAAAGTATCCACATTCGTTAGTGTGTGTGTGTGTGTGTGTGTGTGTGTGTGTGTGTGTGTGTGCATGCATGCATACATGGGTGTGTATGTGCACACCAAACATGTGCAATATGTCACACACAACATGCATCATGTGTATACAATGCACAAAAACCATACAATACACAGCACATGACATCACACAAAAACCATACAATACACAGCACATGACATCACACAAAACAAAATAAAACATGCCAAAACAAAACCAAAACCAAAGCCAAACATGTGTATAAACCACACCCGTGCATGTACAAACCACAACCCATGCACGTGCCACCGGCCCACACGTGTGTGTGTGTGTGTGTGTGTGTGTGTGTGTGTGTGTGTGTGTGTGTGTGTGTGTGTGTGTGTGTGTGTGTGTGTGTGTGTCTAAACTCTAAAGCATAACGTTTTTACAATTTGAGCTTTTGTCATAAAATTTTCAACAAAACCTTAATGTGAGAATATGGAGAAGACCAATTAATAATTGGGTGAAAATGAAAAAGGGAAGAGTCACAGTAAGTAGAAATAGGCCTTGTTAACCAATCCACCACACATCAGTGCAAGGTGACCAGGTTTTGTATTCACTTCCATGTTTATTTATTTATCATTTGAGCTTCAATGAGTCCCTCAAGGCCATAACCATTTTTTTTTTTACCATTTCAGCTTTTGCCATCAAATTTTCAACAAATCTTCATTATGAGTACCAGCTGAAGTGCCCGTCTACGACGGACAGCAGTTGCATTACTGCGACGGACAGCAGTTGCAGTTGCATAGTTGCATTATTTAATTAGTTTCCAATTCAATTATTTAGTGTGTAAATATATCTTTACAACTGAATTGTGGCGTGTTTCCCCAAAAAAGTCATGTACTCATTTGAATTTATCAAAAATGCAAACCCTGGAGTTTCGGATACATACATACATACATACATACATACATACATACATACATAGCTCGATAGCTGCATACCTAAGATATGGAGAACAATAATAATTAATAAACTTAGCTTTTTATGGCATAGCCCGTAGGACAATGCCATCTGGAAAAGCGTTTCTCTGTCCGTCCCATGTATGTATGTATGTAATGTATGTTCCTCACAAACGTCCCCCACCCCAATCAGAGCTGAGAATGTGGTCACATGACAGAGGGACAACGTTTAGTAACCATTACAGTTGCATATTTTACTAAAATGAAATATAATAACTCTGTGGACGTTTTGGGGTCCCAGCGGGTGGTGTAAGGTAGGTAGGAGGTTTCAGAAATTCCTCAATACAATTATGATTTTGAAATGCAATCGACATGGACCTTGCTCCCGAATCCAGAAGTGAACAGATGACGACGGTTCACTGGTTTGATAACATCTCAACACAATCATGATTTAACATTATATTTTGACATTAATTTTATAATATGAAGTTGTGATTAAAATGATGAATGAAGAAATGACATAAGGGTTTCACCATTGACTGGATAAAGCAACATTGAGACTGGGTACGTTTTTTGTCCAAGTCCTTCACGAATCTGCTGTCAATGCCTGTCGTTCGACTAAAGATGGCACAGAAATTTGGAATATATTGAAAAAATTAATACTTACATTATTTGCTAACTACTAACTGGTATCTCCATCCTGTCCTCTTCAGGACTAACAGGTTATACTATCTTCTTCAACTAAAGTATGGAATAAGCCCAGCTACGTCAATGTTAGACTATTGGTCTTGTTTATTTCCGCTGTCGTTTTCATCAAGTTTATTTAGAGTTCAAAACCGACACAGACAGGCTTTGCATTTGATGATGCCTTCGAAGTTAACTTCAGGTGCAGTTAGGAAAACAGAAATTAGCTTGTGTTCCTTCTTCACTTTACTGTAACCCTTCCTGCCCCACCCCTCACTCAAAACCTAATATATAATAATATAATTGTCAAACCTTGAATAAACCTGACAAAACACATAACAACTTTTTTCAATTACATGAACACCTGTTAAAGCTAACTACGACTTTTTAAAGAGATGTACATGTAACTTGTATTTCTTCAGAGCACAATATCATCATCACACTATGAATTTGCAAATGGTCTCTGGCTTTGACACCAATACAATTTTTTTTACGGATCCTAAGCATCAAAAAGCTACATATATCTGACAAACAGTTTCAAATGGAGCAAATCTCCACCATTACAGCATTTAAATTGCATCAGATGTGGGAAAACATTTAAATCGTTAATCCCAGCTTGCCAGCTCAATGACAGAAGATGCCATTTGCATTTTTTGCCATGTACATCCCGACCCCATTTGGAATGCCATGCGGGCATGGGAAACTTACTTGTAACTTTAAAAACACAACGATTTCTGCTACTAATTTCCTTTTAATTCACGTAAAGTTCAATCAATGTTTTTGAACGTCTTCGTCTTCCATGCGACTCGTGTATAAACGCCTCTATGAGCCTTACCCAACTGTAAAAATAAAATAAATAATGATCTCACTTATTTACTCTCTATCTCAAAGCCTGTAACACAACTGCCTGGCATGTTAGAAAACTACAACAGCATTGAAACTGGCCATCTGTCCAAAAGACCAGAAACGCTGTCTGATTAATGTAGTGGGCTTGATGTTTGGAAGCTGCAGTACATTCTGCCTTTGACCTGTTCCCTCGTGAATAGCAAGAAATGGAGGGAGAAAAGGCACAATGAGGGGAAGAGACCCTGGGAATTTAGAGGAGAGGGCAGACGGCTCCCGCTATATCTGTTTGTCGAAGCCTGGAATGCGCACCACTTCACAAACCATCATTGTTTTGACTCCACCGTCCAAGTGCCTATCATTGTTTACAGTCCATCACCAATGGTGCTGTGCTCAGCAGCAATTCAGCCATGAACTTGAAAGCGAACAAAGGTTCTTTTGGGGAACATAAGGACATTGCCTAACAAAGCTGAACAGAATTTGAGAAAACTGCTGCATGCTGACAAAGCAGCAGGCTATGCAGATATTTTTCAAGGCACTGTTAGAAAACTACTTACTAGCAAAACATGCTTGGCATAAAACATGATGCACAGAAACTCATGTACCTCGCAAAAGAGAAGGCACAACCACTTGGAGTCGACAAACTATGATAAAGACTGCGAATGAATAAGAATAACTGCACTTTCCCCTGTCCTGGGCAAACTTTGTAAAGTTGAATTTCTTAGCACACGTAGGCATTTACAACATGAAGCCTGAATCATGCTTATTGAGTGAAATCTTAAATGTAAACATTACATTTAACAAGGATTAAATTGTACAAATCTGTACGCATATTATTAGGTCTCTTGTAGAAAAAGGAATCCTCCCAACGACAAAAGTTTGGCATCGAGTGGCGGTTATGAGTGTAATCGTTGGCTGCAATCATTCTTGACCTTCAAGAGCAAGTGTGCATGAAAGAGAGAAGGAGAGAGTGGAAGAGAGAAGGAGAGAGTGGGAGAGAGAAGGAGAGAGTGGGAGAGAGTGGGCGAGTGGGAGAGAGTGGGCGAGTGGGAGAGAGTGGGCGAGTGGGAGAGAGTGGGCGAGTGGGAGAGAGTGGGTGAGGGAGTGGGCGAGAGAGTGGGCGAGAGAGTGGGCGAGAGAGTGGGCGAGAGAGTGGGCGAGAGAGTGGGCGAGAGAGTGGGCGAGAGAGTGGGCGAGAGTGTGGGCGAGAGTGTGGGCGAGATTGTGGGCGAGAGTGGGAGAGAGAGTGGGAGAGAGAGTGGGAGAGAGAGTGGGAGAGAGAGACCAGAGAGCAGAGAGAGACCAGAGACCAGAGACCAGAGACCAGAGAGAGACCAGAGACCAGAGAGAGACCAGAGACCAGAGAGAGACCAGAGACCAGAGAGAGACCAGAGACCAGAGAGAGACGAGAGACCAGAGAGAGACCAGAGAGAGACCAGAGACCAGAGAGAGACCAGAGACCAGAGAGAGACCAGAGACCAGAGAGAGACCAGAGACCGACCAGAGACCAGAGAGAGACCAGAGACCAGAGAGAGACCAGAGACCAGAGAGAGACCAGAGACCAGAGACCGACCAGAGACCAGAGAGAGACCAGAGACCAGAGACCAGAGAGAGACCAGAGAGAGACCAGAGACCAGAGACCAGAGCCCGACCAGAGACCAGAGACCGACCAGAGACCAGAGACCAGAGAGAGACCAGAGACCAGAGAGAGACCAGAGACCAGAGAGAGACCAGAGACCAGAGACCAGAGACCGACCAGAGACCAGAGACCAGAGACCGACCAGAGACCAGAGACCGACACCAGAGACCGACCAGAGACCGACCAGAGACCAGAGACCAGAGAGAGACCAGAGACCAGAGACCGACCAGAGACCGACCAGAGACCAGAGAGAGACCAGAGACCAGAGAGAGACCAGAGACCAGAGAGAGACCAGAGACCAGAGAGAGACCAGAGAGAGACCAGAGACCAGAGAGAGACCAGAGACCAGAGAGAGACCAGAGACCAGAGAGAGACCAGAGACCAGAGAGAGACCAGAGAGAGACCAGAGAGAGACCAGAGAGAGACCAGAGACCAGAGAGAGACCAGAGAGAGACCAGAGACCAGAGAGAGACCAGAGAGAGACCAGAGAGAGACCAGAGAGAGACCAGAGAGAGACCAGAGACCAGAGAGAGACCAGAGACCAGAGAGAGAGAGACGAGAGAGAGAGAGACGAGAGAGAGAGAGACGAGAGAGAGAGACGAGAGAGATGAGAGACGAGAGACGAGAGACGAGAGACGAGAGACGAGAGACGAGAGACAGAGACAGAGACACAGAGAGAGAGAGAGAGAGAGAGAGAGAGAGAGAGAGAGAAAATAAGAGAAAAGGGAGAGGAGGAGATGGATGTCATGCATCAGGATGGAGTATGGAAAAACAATGCTGGGAAGGCAATGGCAAACCACCCAACATAACTCTTACAAGGAAACTATCAAAATAAATGTATGGTGTATGGTCCATCAAAATTTATTTATTTATTTATATCAAGTAAATTATATATTCTGCACTGTCATTCATCTGCACTATGTTTCATTCTGCACTTTGTCATTTGTTGAGAAAGCAACGCAGTTCCTTCTTGATTTCGTTCTCAACAGATTTCGTTTCCTTCCATTTTGTTTCATTCCCTCCAGATAAGCATTCCTTCCACATTCCATTCCCTCCAGATAGCATTCCTTCCACATTTCATTCCCTTTAAAAAAAAAATCCTGTGGAAGTGCCCAATGCCAGATCATGTGGAGAAAACTACGGAGCAACAAGTTCGTTTTCCATGTCCGGGTAAAAGGCCTATCTTCCACGCATTATATTCTTCAAACCTTTCGCACTCTGAACAATTACACTATATACATTTTTTTTAAAGGAAGAAAGGCGCTTCCTACCAAAAAGTAAACTAGATCAACTCTACTAATTGAATAAATAATCAAGGAGGAGCAGAGCCAGTCAGGCGACGTTTCACCCAAAGATCGTAGAGCGGAGCTTGCGCACGAGTGGCCTATCTTGCTCCGCTCTACGATCTTTGGTTTCACCCGCTTCCCAGCGGGATTCCTCAGGCCAATAAACCCCGATTCTTGGAACATGTACGCCCGATGCGACTGTTCATTTCCGGTCACATGCCGGTGTGCAAGGTAAAATCGAGGAGTTTTTTTTTATTTTCCCAAATCTTAAGCAAATAAACTCAAATCACATCATTAATGGGCTGCTCTGCTCTCTTTATTACTTAGTCGTGATCTGGTTGTACATGTGGAGGTGAGTGGGTAGGTGTGCTTTTGGGGTTTCTGGGGCACGAACCTGGCTGGTTCCGTGTTCAAGTCAGACTTAATGATGTTTGGGTTGTGTTATTGGTGGAGTTTCCGTTAGGTGATGTGCATATGTGGGTGTGGTGTTTGGACCAAGTGCAGTTTATTGCTCACTGCAATAAACTGGTGTTGTACATGTGGTACAATAAACTGGTGTCCAGTTCCTTGCACCATCCAGTTTTTGCCATTTGTATCAAGGTATGTATTGTGTGGGTATGTCAACAATCTCCTCAGTTAGACCACCATCTCGGCACTTGGCGTGCCATGCTTCCAGTATCAATATGTGTAGTTTGCTGGATGTCGTGTCTATGACATGAGCCCCATCAGTCAAATTTGTGGCCAGATTGCAGGCAATGATATGGTGGCTGACTGTCACCTTTCCAAGCCTAACTGCTCAATCATGTTCATCTAGCCTTTGTTTAAAATTTCTTCTAGTTTCACCAATGTGGAATTGGTCACAGTCTCTGCATGACGAATGGTAAACTACTCATGATTTTCCACCAGTTGGTATGTCCTTTCGTTTTGAAATGACATTATGGATAGTGCATAGAGGGTTGTAGGCCCGATTGGGCGAGTGGGAGAGAGTGGGTGAGAGAGTGGGCGAGAGAGTGGGCGAGAGAGTGGGCGAGAGAGTGGGCGAGAGAGTGGGCGAGAGAGTGGGCGAGAGAGTGGGCGAGAGAGTGGGCGAGAGAGTGGGTGAGAGAGTGGGTGAGAGAGTGGGTGAGAGAGTGGGTGAGAGAGTGGGTGAGAGAGTGGGTGAGAGAGTGGGTGAGAGTGGGCGAGAGTGGGTGAGAGAGTGGGTGAGAGAGTGGGTGAGAGAGTGGGTGAGAGAGTGGGCGAGAGAGTGGGCGAGAGAGTGGGCGAGAGAGTGGGCGAGAGAGTGGGCGAGAGAGTGGGCGAGAGAGTGGGCGAGAGAGTGGGCGAGAGAGTGGGCGAGAGAGTGGGCGAGAGAGTGGGCGAGAGAGTGGGCGAGAGTGGGAGAGAGAGTGGGAGAGAGAGTGGGAGAGAGAGAGAGAGAGAGAGAGAGAGACCCGTGTAGTACGGCAGCACACAGTGTCCAATCTACACCAATCTGTGCATCGTGTACTATCTTTCCAATCCTTTCAAAAAGGCCCGTGTAGTACGGCAGCACACAGTGTCCAAGCATGTCTGGCTCCTTCCGTTCTGTCCATTCTGGTTCTTTCAGGGTGGAGTATCCCTTTACTATACACACTTTTGAGTCAGACTCCTCTAACTAATCTGATTTCTTTAATTTCATCGGCTTTGGAAGCAGGCATAGCCCATGCCCGAGCTGCCAATGTCCCTGCTACACTGTGTTTGTGGGTGTTGGGTTGCAGGAATTAAAATCCAGTAATCTGTTGGTGTGGGTTGGTTTGCTGTAAACCAACATATTTAGGTAGCAATCAGGCTTCCGGTGAACCTCCACATCCAAAAAAGCCAAATTGCTTTTCTATTTAAATTTCATTTGTAATGCTAATGCTGGGATATACCTGGCCAAGTTGCCCAATAAGTTGGTCTACAACAGGGGTCAGGAACCTTTTTGACTGGGAGAGCCATAAAAGCCAAATATTTCTAAATATATTTCATTGAGAGCCATATAGTATTTTTAACGTATAATAAATTAAATATGTCTTACTTTTAATGCGACTTCTGGTGCTGCATGGTTTTGCTGATGGCCTTGTAGTCTGGTTCAAACGTGGTGAGGTTGAGCTTCATGCAGGCGTTGAGGCTTCCATCAGTTAAACGTGAGCGTAGGTTGGTCTTAATGTTCCTCATATGCGAGAATGACTGCTCACATGCATATGTAGAGCCAAACATGGTCAATACGGCAATACTCACACGCTGCATTGTGTGGTATGTCACAGGAAGCTCGTTCCAAGTTTTAAGAATCAGCTGGTCTTCAGGTTGAAGATTTTTCATTTCTGTCCACTTGTGTTCCCTCGCCAGCTCTGCTCGCTGTCGCGCAAGACTTTCCAACTCTCCATTAAGTGACTTGAACTTACTCATCCACATGTCTGATGCCTTCAGGTCAGCAACTTCCAGCTCAAAGTCTCCGATAGAGACCCCGGGGATGCATGTCAGGTCGATTTTGTCCACTGCACACTCATGTGGATGAGTGATGAACTTGAAAAGACCAGTGCGCGCACGAAATTCTCCAAAACGTGCTTTGAATGACTGCAGGAGATTGGACGTAAAGCCAGCTAGCTGCTGGAGATCCAGATGTTGAGTGGAGTCACTTGCTAAGCATGCATCTCTAAATTGTTGCAGTCTTTCAAAGTGCAGAAGACGACCTGTTTCAATGTCCCTGAGAAAGACTTCCAGCTTGCTTTCAAATGCAAACACTGCTTGTTGAAGGGATGAGATTGTATTTCCAATACCTTGCATGTTCACATTGAGCTGGTTCAGATGGCCAGTTATGTCCATGAGATAGTGAAACTGCAGGAGCCAGTCAGTGTTGTCTAGCTCAGGATGCTTGACGCCTTTCATTTCAAGAAAAGTCCGGATTTCACTCAGGCAAGCTGCAAAACGGCTGAGCACCTTCCCCCTTGACAACCAACGCACGTTGCTGTGTAAAAGCAGACCGGGATAATGATTCCCAACTTCTTCTAACAGAGCTTTAAACTGGCGATCATTTAAAGCTCGGGCAACAATAAAGTTGACCACTCGAATGACCAGCGACATCACCTCACCAAGCTCCTGGCCACACGTCTGAGCGCAAAGCGCCTCCTGGTGCAGGATGCAATGAAAACTTAGGATGGCTCTCTTTTCATGTTCACGGAGAAGCGCTACAAATCCTTTGTTCTTCCCCAACATACAGGGTGCACCATCAGTACAGACAGAAATAAGTTTATCCATCGGTAGTTTTTTTTCTTTAGCAAACTCCATGAAAGACGTGAATAAATCCTCTCCTCTTGTTGTCCCTTTCATTGGCAAAACAGCCAAGCTTTCCTCACGCAGTGTGTCACCTGCAGCATACCTGGCAATTATACTGCACTGAGATAGATGGCTAACGTCTGTTGACTCATCTAACGCGAGAGAAAAGTATGTCCCGGCGTTTATGTCCTTAATTTGTGTTTCCTCGACTTGATTTGCCATCATGATGCTACGATCGTGCACAGTTCTTGCTGACAGGGGCATGTCTTTTATTCGTTTGATTATCTTGTCTTTATTTGGGAAGTCATCAAACAGTTCATTGGCCACATCAAGCATGAATGTTTTGGCATACTCGCCATCTGTGAATGGCTTTCCATTCCTTACTATTGCCAAAGCACCCGCAAAGCTAGCGGAATTCCCGTCACCTTGCTTGGTCCACACACGTAGTTGCTGCTGACTCGTCTGCACTCTCCGCTGTAGCTCCTCGCATGCCCTTTTCCTGCTGTCCCCCGCTGGACATTTCGATGCAAATGAAGCATGGTGCGTATCGAAGTGCCGCTTTATATTTGACCGTTTCATCGATGCAATTTTATCATTGCATATTAGACATACCGCAGATCCTGCTCTCTCACCAAATGCAAATTCCTCTGTCCACGCAGCCTGGAATGCACGGTAATCATCGTCTTTTTTTCTTTTCGCCATCTTTTCCGTTACAAGGGTTGAAGCGGATAAACTAGTTGGCTATCTGATAAAATTGATTTCTTCACCTTTACAATGACGCGGACATGCTCGCGAGCCATTGGTTCCCGACCCGACCCACGGGTGACCCGTGACCCATGAAATTTATCTTCAAAACTAATTTCTGTTTACTTTAAAATGACACAGTATTATTAAGAAATATCACAAGTATTTTAAAATCAGTTCCAAACTGATTTTTTTTTTTTAATTTTTTTTTTTCAACTCAAAATTGTCTGGGAGCCATATGCCGTCACCGGAAGAGCCATATATGGCTCGCGAGCCATAGGTTCCCGACCGCTGGTCTACAATGTCTCGAGATGTACAATGGCGAAAGCGTCATCCATGTATCTATTCCAGTATTTTGGCAGGCAATTCTCATGAGACTCAAATTAATTTTGTTCAAGTTCCTCCATCACCAAATTGGCCACAACAGCAGAAATTGGTGAAGTCAGCTGTGCCAAATATTTGTCGATAGTGTGTGCCGTCATAGATGAAGGTTTTTTTTTTTTTTTTTTTTTTGTATACAATATCGAGGCTCGTGAAAGAGCGAACATTAATCACACAGAAAGACAAACCGACACATAAAACATATAACATAGGGAGCGGTAGACAAGATGGGGAGAGAGGGGGAAGGACACAAACACAACATTTGAGAGCAGGGACCGAGAGACATGGAGACATCGAGAGATCTGAGAGAGGGCGAGGGCTTTGGCGGGGGGGGGGCGTGGGAATTAGTTAAAATTATAAAATTATAAAATTATAAAATTATAAAAAATAAAGGCGACATCATTTTTCCGATTAGTAGGACCCAGCAGAATACATTTATAGTGGTTGGCCAAAATTAACATGAATTGCACACGAACTTGCATAGCCCCCCCTCCTCCCCCCCCCCCCCCCCATAATAATGTGGGTGGAGGCATATGGGCCGAGAGTGTCGTTCTGGTTAAAAAAAATACAAAGTCGAGGCTCGTGGAAGAGTTAGAATAGAACAAAGGTCGTGCTATTTATACACATCTTCAGCAGGCTGGCAACATCCTCAGTTGTTAAATGGCTGGTTTGACAAGCCATTTTCCAATTGTTAGAATGTTTCAACCGATCGAGAATGACACTCGCCGCTAGATCGACTGGAATATTTGGGAAGAGTGAAACCACATCAAAATATCCCATAGTCTCATCTTCTTGGATTCTAACCTTTCTTATCCTCTCACCAAATTCACCAATGTTCTTGACTGTTTTATAGGTCTTGTCTACAAACCTACCGATGATGCATGCTATGGAGCCAGACAATCGGTAAGATGGAGCATTAACAAAGATAGAGCACCATGAGTCTCAGGGGAACATTCTCTTTGTCGATCCTGGGAAGACAATATAGTCTGGGTGCTGTACCATTGCTGCAGTAGAGCAAATTATAAAAGCAGACATGCCAAGGCTCGGGGTCTATTGGCGAAGAAGGCAAGAGAGCAAGAGAGACCGCTTCTGACCAAGCCAGAACCACAAGAGGGAGCGATTAAAAACGCCGCCGCTCGCCACCAAGCCCAGGACAGACAGAGCGAGAGAGCGAGCAATGGCGGACGTGTCCCTTTTCGCTCCAGCGCTCGAATGTTCAATGATGACGTCGCACTCTAACGAGTCTAACCAATCACCAAGCACCATTCAATCACCTCATTGTTCCTCAACCAATCCTCATTCGGGGCGTGACCTCACGGCCATTCTTGACTGCCCATCGAGAATGTTCGGGGGCGGGCCTGTCAATTACGGTCCTTCGAGGCAGAGTCTAGCCGTCCTTCGGGAATGTTCGGCTGGGCGGGGTGCACTTGCTGGTCGTAATGTCTGGGTATTGTCGGCGATTATGGTTGTTGTTGTAATTGTTGTTGTAATGGCGGCCTTTTATTTTTTATTTCATCTGAAAGAGAAAATCACAGGGAAATTACACACGGGATTATTCTTAAGCCTGACCTAATTAGCAGAGATCCACCCCTCATATGGAGACACATACGACCTTAGCGGACAATCGACCTAACTTAGACACATGAAGGTTTTTTTTCTTCGCGACATTCGGGGCACGCTAATCTATACTATTCTATCTCGACAAAGGTATTTCATTACCTACCCCCACACACGTAATAGTATTTACAAGGCGATTTGTATTCTACAGTGTTCAATAAGGATGACAGGCTGAGTCAACCCCCCTGGCCAGCACCCTAACCATGAAGTCAACACCAGGCTTGCAGATACAATAATGTTGAGTGATGTTGTTTTTGGTGATGGAAAAAAAAAGAAAAAAAAAAAGGAGAAACTTGCTAACATGTCAAATGAAGAGGAAATCAAAGAAAAGTTGAAGGAGATAAATGACGAGCTTATAAGGAAAGACAAAATGATCATAATGGGTGATTTTGACGTTGAAGAAATGAGTTTATCTAATATACTGTACTAGCAGAAGTACCCGGCATTTCTGGGCGGGGGAGGGGAGGGGGGAGGGGAGGGGGGAGGGGAGGGGAATGGGGGGGGAGGGGAGAAGAGGGGGGGAGGGGAGAAGAGGGGGGGAGGGGAGAAGAGGGGGGGGGGAGGGGAGAAGAGGGGGAGGGGGAAGGGGAGAGGGGAGAAGAGGGGGAGGGTGAGAGGGGAGAAGAGGGGGGGATGGGGAGGGTGAGGGATGGGAAGGGGTGGGAGGGGGAGGGTGAGGGATGGGAAGGGGTGGGAGGGGGAGGGGGAGGGGGAGAGGGGAGGGGTAGGGGGGAGGGGAGGGGGAGAGGGGAGGGGTAGGGGGAGGGGAGGGGAAGGGGGGAGGGGGGAGGGGGAGGGGGGAGGGGGAGGGGGGAGGGGGAGGGGGGAAGGGGGAGGGGGGAGGGGGGATGGGGAGGGGGAGGGATGGGAAGGGGGTAGGAGGGGGAGGGGGATGGGAAGGGGGGAGGGGGAGGGGAAGGGGGGAGGGGGAGGGGGCGGGGGAGGGGGAGGGGGAGGGGAGGGGTGGGGGGAGTGGGGAGGGGTGGGGGGAGTGGGGAGGGGTAGGGGGGGAGAGGGGAGGGGTAGGATGGGGGGAGGAGGGGTAGTAGGGGAGGAGGAGAGGTAGTAGGGGAGGGAGAGGTAGTAGGGGAGGGGGAGGGGTAGGGGGGGAGGGGAGGTGGGGAGGGGGAGGGGGGAGGTTACATTACACCGATTTACATTGAAAACTGCTGAAATATGTACGCAACTTCAACTTAGCACAGTTTAGTAAATACTCGAGACAAATCCATGCGGTAAAAGATTGCTGAGAGTTGCTAAGACCTACGACTTAGAAATTCCACCTGGACACACTTCAGGGGGCACTTTCAAAGGGGAGATGTGCTTATTCTTTCTAAAAAATATTTTAGGTGTGGTATAGACACGATATTTGCATGCATCGGTTTCAAAAATCGAGCAAATATGGTAAATATTACTCACGTGAAACCAGGATCCGTCTCGGTGGTAGCCATGAGTGTGTAGATGTCACATGATCAGTCATGAAGAGTGGTTAAGTCCAAAATATGACATACCATGGCATAAAAACGATTTGCCCGCAAAGCATTGCACCGCAACGGCGGTCACACAGTGCCATGCACAGCGTGACGTAAGTAGCGCGCGCAGCACCCCTGGCAGAATTACCGGTCCCTATCAAAGACATTTAATTCATATCGCACAAAATCGACAAAAATCGACACAAAACACGATCGCTTTTCGCTCTGAATTACGTGCAAACGTGTGACGGAAATCACCATCGCCCAGCATCGAATGCCAACCAAGATGGCGCCCGGTAACTGCATCTCCACCTATGTGGAGTGAATGGCAATGGTCACATCACGTGATCGCTCTGAGCAAATCAGTCTAGCAGTGGGGATGGAACATAACGTGATCGCTCTGAGCGAATCAGCGAGCTGCTCGCACTGGCTGAGATTAGCGGGTACTTCGCTGAAATGCGCTGAGGTAAATATGAATAAAAAATATGGATCTCGTCAAATATTGTTTCGGCCATGTTCGTCCCAGGCTCAATGGCCATGTCTATGCCAAATATCAAGCACGTGAGCCTCTCCGTTTGAGTCTATCGGTAACATTACACACACACACACACACACACACACACACACACACACACACACACACACACACACACACACACACACACACACACACACACACACACACACACACACACACACACACACACACACACACACACACACACACACACACACACACACACACACACAAATTGTGTTTTATATATATAGATAAAGAAGTTTGTTTGTGTGTGTGTTTGTTCGTTCGTTTATGCATTCTGACCCTGCAGGAACCAGTGCAACCAAACGTTGCATGGCCTCCTCTTCCGGAGGAAGGTCGAGGAATATGTTTGGATAAAAAAAATAGAACACAAAAATTAAATCAGTTAATTGACCTTCAGGCCTTGATCGGGTATTGTGCTGATACACTGCCTGTGTTTTTGTCTCGTGAGTGTTCGAGCAATACGTTTTGTGATTGTCATGTCGGAAATATTTTAATACAGAGTGGCCACAAAGACCCTATGCATAATAGTTTGTCCTCTGTTACTTATTTGTTACCCTCGCCAGAGGAGAGGGTATTGCATTTGACTCCGTTTGTTTGTTGCCTGTCTGTTTGTTTGTTTGTCCGCACAGAATCAATATGATTTTCTCTGCAACCGTTGGTCCGATTGACAGTAAATTTTCACCATATATGTGCAACTCCACCTGTATAATTTTTTAATGATAATTATGACATCATAGGAGACGTGGTTCGGCCGCCATCTTGGAAAAACCGAAAATAATTGCACCTCTAAATCTCTGAAAGCCCTGCATAGAAAAAACAAAAAATGTCATAGGTGCCTCCATTATGACGTCATAATTCGACAAGTACAAAACTTCATCCGATCAAGATGACATTTCTTGAGCGTCATGTGGGCATAAATTGGTGGAGGAAAAAAATGATGGCGTCATTGGTCACGTGGTTCGGCCGCCATCTTGGAAAAACAGAAAAAAATTGCACCTCTATATCTCCGAAAGCACTGAATTAAAAAAATTGAGACATGGCTCATTGTAAAGAACTCTCCATGTGGAATAACATCTGTTAATGATGTCATAGGTGCCTCCAGTATGACATCATAATTCGACAAGTACAAAACTTCATCCGATTAAGATGAAATTTCTTGAGCATAATCTAGGGATAAATTGGTGGAGAAAAAAAAATTACTGATGACGTCATCAGTCACGTGGTTCGGCCGCCATATTTGTTTTAACACAAAAGCCTTAAAAACCACTGAAAACATCCCGGCGAGGGTCTGCAATCTCTGATTGCTCTTTCTTGTTTTACTTGTTTTCCAGGTACAACCTCAACATGCCGGACACCAGTGAGTACACGATAGAAGAGAGATTACTTGTGTTTGGGTTCACGACTGCGTGCGAGAAGGAGCAAGTTTTGAAGACATTAGGACAAGATTTTCGCAGAGGTTCGATAAACCAGCTCCTACGCGCGACACAATGCGGGCATGGGAGAAGAGGGCTTTTCAACAGGGAGTGTCCTTGATTTGACTCAATTTAGAGCAAGGCTCTTCTGCACCGATTTCCCACAATTAAATCAAGACGAAGCGTATTTTTTTTCGGATGAGTGTGCTATTTACCTCAGCAATCGATCCAGGAATGTTCATTTTTGGTGCAAAGAAAATCCTCATTTTTATGAGGAAATTAAACAGCATCCTCTTCATGTCATGATGTGGGCATCAATTTTCGAAGATCACTTGTTAGGGCCATATTTTTTCGATACAAGTGTCAATCACACTGCTTATTTGAACATGCTTCAGACGTAGTTTGTTCCACAACTTGCGTGTGAGAAGTCTCGAGGCAACAGCTATCCTGCAGCAAGATGGTGCACCAGCACATTATGCTCTCGCATTTGAAGAATATCTCGACGACAAATTCAGTGGACGATTGATTGGACGTGGATACAAGATAGTGAGGCCTTCTCAAAGTCCGGACTAAACACCATGTGACAACTCGCTTTGGGGCATTGTGAAAGAGGAAATTTCTCATCTCCGCCTAACAACAGTTGAAGACCTCAAAACAGCTGTCAGGGACTGCTTTTATGACCTCCAACCCTCAACATGGAAGAAAATGTCCTGAAGAACATGGCGAAAAATTCAAATTTGTGCGGAGAATGGAGGGGAGCATACAGATAAAGTCTAACTAAATTCTAACTGCGTGCATAAGGACTTTGTGGCCACTCGTACATATTTCCTTGAATTTCCCTGGGCAATGCCAGGTTCTTCAACTAGCAATATTATAAAAGATGAGTGAGGAGTATTTTAACAAAGCACAGACAAAGAAAGGAATAGATACAATATGAATTAATTTTCATCCGAAGTAAATGGTAGTCTCTAATAAACTTGTGTTTAACTCTGCGTTGGGGGGGAGGGAGAGGGGGGGGGGGGTGGAGAGGGGAAACTCAGTGTTTCATGAAGATGTTACTTAATCTTTTGAAGAGGATATGACTATTACACATCTGGATGCAAATAAATGATACGAATATTATATACATTCAGCAGCAGCAGAAAGCAGATTTCTGTATGACAAATTAATTGTACAAGATTGTATAAGCTTTTAAACAAAATTGTATCCTTTGGATTTCAAGTAACATTTAATTTTTCCAAGTGATAACAATAAAGATATCTTTCAAATAACTTGTATTGAAGGTTGCATTGCAAATATTTATCGGAAAAATCTAAAGAAATTATTATTTTCTGAATGAAGTCTTGTGAGGTCAGGGATATAGCATTTTTATGATCTTCCATGCACAGATATGGACTTGGAAAGTAATTACCGATTTTTTTGGTGAACAAGTAGATACTTTTCCTCCCGGAAGTCCGGGCCTCGACTTGTACTCAGAATCGACTTATCGATGGTTTAAGACATTGAATTGCATGAATGAAAATAAATTGCAAAGTGTGATATTTTCTGAAATAAATTGTATAATTGTTAATTTCAAACACACGAAAGCGAGGTTTCACTTAATGTCATGGATGCATTCCCTGAAAGAGCAACATTAAGCAGACAAAATATTCCCATAGACAGAGTTATTGGGCGGTTTGGGGGGGGGGGCCGGGGGATGAGAGTGGGGATGCGTTCCCAGGGCACATTTTCGATCACCCTAACATAATTTTTACTTCAGTTAACTACATTTCAGAGATATATATAAAGCATATCAATAAAGAAGAAGAGGTCTGGGGTGTGAAGAGAATGACAGAGATCTGTAATGTGGTGGTGAAAGAAGGCCGCATTCCAGTGGATTGGGAACTGAGTACCCTCGTCCCTCTATACAAGGGGAAAGGTGACCCTCTGGAGTGTGGCTCGTACCGAGCGATAAAGTTATTGGAGCATGGAATGAAGGTATTGGAAAGGGTGTTGGAGAGGAGGATAGGAAGAAGGTGAAGATCGACGAAATGCAGTTTGGATTTATGCCAGGAAGAGGAACGACAGACATGCTCTTTATTGTGAGGCAGTTGCAGGAGAAGTACATGGAGAAGAGGAAGAAGTTGTTTCTTGGGTTTGTTGATCTGGAGAAAGCATTCGATAGGGTTCCACGCGAAGTATTGACATGGGCATTGAGGAAGTTAGGAGTGGAGGAATGGTTGATCAGAGTAGTGATGGCAATGCACAAAAGAGCGCGCACAGCTGTAAGGACGAAGGACGGGAACAGTGGTGAGTTTGAGGTGAAGGTGGGAGTGCATCAGGGGTCGGTACTAAGTCCACTACTATTTGTAGCTGTGATGGAGGTGCTGGCTCAGAACGTAAAGGAGGGTTTACCATGGGAGTTGTTGTATGCAGATGATCTGGTGTTGATTGCAGAAAGTATGGATGGACTGAAGGAAAAGATGAACAAGTGGAAGGAATGTATGGAGCCAAATGGTCTAAAGGTGAATATAGGAAAGACGAAGGTGATGGCAAGTGGTAAAGCATATGGTGAGGTGGAAAGAACTTGGAAGTGGCCATGTGCTGTGTGCAGGAAGGGTGTCGGAGTGAACTCCATTCAATGTACAATGTGCGCTGAGTGGGTTCATCAAAAATGTAGTGGTCTGAGAGGGTCATTAACCAGTGTGGCAGCTACATTCAAAGGTAAGGTGTGCACAGAGGGAGCTGCAGATGGAGGAAATGTTGAGTTGGATCTTGGAGATGGCATGAAGCTGGAAGGTGTGAAAACATTTTGCTACCTCGGAGACATGCTGAATGGAGAAGGTGGATCAGACTCGTCCACGGTTGCAAGAGTGAGATGTGCATGGAAGAAGTTTCGGGAAATGAGTGGCATGCTGATGAGGAGGGGAGTGTCGTTGAAGCTGAAGGGAAAGGTGTATGCTGCATGTGTGAGAAGTGTTATGATTTATGGGAGCGAGACATGGGTAATGAACGTAGAGCAGCAACGAAGGCTGGAAAGGGTGGAAATGCGAATGGTTCGGTGGATGTGTGGAGTATCGTTGAGAGAGAGAGGAAGACAAATGATGAATTGCGAAAGATGATGGGAATAGAGCCTGTGATTGATGCTGTGAAGAGAAACAGTTTGAGATGGTTTGGTCATGTGTTGAGGAAGGATGAAAGTGACTGGTTGAGAAGAGTGATGGAAATGAATGTAGAAGGAAGTAGAGGACGGGGAAGACCGAAAAAGACTTGGCTAAAGATGGTGGAAGAAGAAATGCGGGCAAGGGGGTTAACAAGGAGAGATGCAGAAAATAGGGCAAAATGAAGAAGATTGTCATGGGGACCGCAAGGCTAACCTGCGCTCTAGCAGGGAAAATGGCCTTAAAATGCATGTTGTTGTTGTTTTATATCAATAAAGAAGAAATGAAATATACAAATGGACATTTAAATGAACAGTTACAGGGGACACAAACCACAATGTGGGGCTGAGATTGCTTGTCAGGATGGGAGGTGCTGGTATGGAGTGGAGGGTTTACAGAGAGGGAGATTAGGCATTCATGTCTTGAATGGACTGCTCAAATAATTTGTGGGCTCGAAAGGCAAATCGCACGGTGAACCTGGCCCTAATTGGGCTTTCGGGTAGGTCGGAATCGAGAAATCACTGACTGAGCTATCGAACGTGCTGTGCAGTGAATCCGTTGTGGAGAAGTTATCACCGAGGTGCCAAGGGATTGTGTGATCAGAGGACCGTTGATTAATATGAATACACAAAGACAAATCTTGTGTGGAGAAAACCAGGAAGGCTAATCGTGGCTGCAAAGCTAGGTGGACAAATATTGAATGCTTCTATTACAATATATGTCAGGTGTTCATTTTATTTATCAAGGAGTAGTGAACTCTGTCAAAATGTAATATGGTATGAGCCAGTACTATTAATGATTCTGTAGCTTGTTTTAAATACTGTACCTATATGATATGATAGCTATGATAACAAACATGTTGAAAAACTATTTACATTCCCAATTTATCTGAAAGGTCAACCCACAAAGTAATTCAAATAATTCACACAAAACAGCTCATTAATATTCATGACCCTGGAAGTACCGTAGAACCGTTATCTGCAAATAACTTATGGCAGTGGTAGACGATGCATTGTGATCGTCAGGGAGGAATTATCACCTCTATTGTTCTGACTGACAGTTTTGCTAACTACCGCAGTTGATTTTGCTTCGTCTTATACTCCAAATAGACTTGGCTATGAATGAAGGAAAGAAAAATGGAGAAATTAGCCAATTCGAATTGTACTTCACATCAAGTTATAGACTTAAAAATACAGCAAGTACTCTTTTGTCTTATATACTGCTATTGTCCTTGTGTGAATGAATATGAATGAATGATGGTTTTAAGGCCATTTTTCCCCGCGAGAGCGCGGCTAGCCTTGCGGGCCCCATGAAAATCATGGTTCCCTATTTGAGGCAATGTTTTTATGACCGGATGCTCTTCCTGGCGCCAACCCTTCGTCGCCTCTTACGATGCGCAGGGATATGGTGTCCCTATTCTAAACCGGGGTACACACCGTGATCATTCATCCGAGCAAGCTGGTACTCAATTTGCCGACCTCGGAAGGATGACGGGCTGAGTCAACCCCCCTGGTGTTAATTTAGCGATCGACCGGGATTCGAACTCAGGATCCTCGGATCCCAAGCCGGCACCCTAACCGCTAAGCCAACACCAGGCTTGCTATTGTCCTTGTGTAAGGGACCAAAAAGTTCCAGACAAAGGGATATGTGATTATCACACATAAAATACATCAATCTATTAATTAAGGACCAGCACAGACATTCCATTTTGTCACAAACAATGGAAGTTGTTAAAAACCATCACAATCCTTCAAGATCAAATCTGGTGGGACCAAATCCTGCACATTCGAAAAACTGCAGAGGAGATTACAGAGCTCACACATACAGGTAAAAAGACTTTAGCAGTTACTAGAAGATCACCTTATATGGTCACTAAATTGGTCAGCCTGCAGAGGTACATGACCACGGATGAGAAAAATCGAAATGTTTTTCAAAAGGGCGCATTTTGGATAACGCTTCTGCAAATAACTTATGGCAGGGAATGCATTAAAAACATGTTTAAAGAAACAGCAATGGCTGTTAATAATCATTCCAGGGACAGCATCACACATCTTAGTATTATGCAAGCAAGAGTAAAATCAAAGGCAACAACCTCAACTCCATCTAATATGATTGCCATTATGAATTTGTACCTAGTGGTAGACTGTTAGTGGGCAGAGGAACAGGTACATAGACTTCGGTAAAATTCTGGTTGCAAAGGCTGGAATTGCAACAGCAGAACCGAGCTCTTCCTTTGAGGATGCTCGGTGGTGGAGCAGACACGAGGCATTCTGAATGACGGCAATCCCATTTCTCACCAGGGTGCAGCCAGCATCCTGCAAAAAAAACATATTAATGGGGAATGCAGGTTGTGCAAATATGAATGAATGATCGTTTCAAGGCCATTTTCCCCGCTATAGCAGGGGTTAGCCTTGCGGGCCCCATGACAATCATGGTGCTCTGTTTGAGGCAATGTTTTTATGGCCGGATGCCCTTCCTGACGCCAACCCTTAGTCGCCTCTTACGATGCGCAGGGATACGGTGTACCTATTCTAAACCGGGGTACACACCGGGATCATTCATCCCAGCAAGCTGGTACTCAATTTGCCGACCTCGGAAGGATGACAGGCTGAGTCAACCCCCCTGGCGTTAATTCAGCGATCGACCGGGATTCGAAACCATGATCCTAGGATCCCAAGCCTGCACCCTAACCGCTAAACCAACACTTCTTCCGGTTCCGGTCCGGTCTGCGAGAGGACGCTGGCGTTATTTGTTCGCCGCTTCTCTGACTGGGTCATTGTATATAGTCTGCTTTTCTGGTGGTCGTGGCAGCTTTTTGGCCATTGGGTCTGCTCTCTGCTCGGTCCGGGCTCTGCTCCCGGCTTTGCCTGCCCCGCTCTTCCACCGTTGCCTCAGGCCCGCTCCCGGGGCGTCTTACGCCTCTCCTACCCTTTGCTGTCTTGTTTGCGGCTGCGGTTGCGCGTGGACGAGGGCGGTTTGCCGCTGAAACACCACGAGGCCGGGGTGAGCAAGACACCCGGTTTGCTGCTGCAGCCTTTGCTGTCTTGGTTTGTGGCTGCGGTCGTTTGCCGCTGCGGCCTTTCCTGTCTTGGTTTGCCGCTGCGGCCTTTCCTGTCTTGGTTTGCCGCTGCGGCCTTTCCTGTCTTGGTTTGCCGCTGCGGCCTTTCCTGTCTTGGTTTGCCGCTGCGGCCTTTCCAGTCTTGGTTTGCCGCTGCGGCCTTTCCAGTCTTGGTTTGCCGCTGCGGCCTTTCCTGTCTTGGTTTGCCGCTGCGGCCTTTCCTGTCTTGGTTTGCCGCTGCGGCCTTTCCTGTCTTGGTTTGCCGCTGCGGCCTTTCCTGTCTTGGTTTGCCGCTGCGGCCTTTCCTGTCTTGGTTTGCCGCTGCGGCCTTTCCTGTCTTGGTTTGCCGCTGCGGCCTTTCCTGTCTTGGTTTGCCGCTGCGGCCTTTCCTGTCTTGGTTTGCCGCTGCGGCCTTTCCTGTCTTGGTTTGCCGCTGCGGCCTTTCCTGTCTTGGTTTGCCGCTGCGGCCTTTCCTGTCTTGGTTTGCCGCTGCGGCCTTTCCTGTCTTGGTTTGCGGCTGCGGTCGTTGAGCCCGGTCTGCACGTCCTTGGCCTTCACGCCCTGCACGTCCCGCACTGGCAAGGCCTGCTCGTCCTCCTCGGCCTTGGCCTCATCCTCGTCCCCTTCACTCCTGCCTGGCATGGCTCGAAGGTACTCCGCCGCAAGGCTTCTCCTGCTCAACACTCACTCCACCCCATCATGCATCTCTGCAATCAAATACCACGGACTCCTGCGATGACCCAGATACATTCATAGAGGCTCTGGTCGCAAGTTTGTTTACTCACAAACAGGTCACTCCATTCCCGTACTCTGGTAAGCTCAGCGCACTCCCACTCATCGACTACGTCACCGCAGCAACGCACACGATCGCGCCTCCTGTCTGCAAACCCTGGCAAAATCACCCGAGTTCATCCCCACCGTACAAAGCAACATCAAGCTCACCCTGTTCAATACCCGGTCCCTCAACAACAAAAGCCACATCCTGAACGACTACATTCTGGACAATAAACTGGACTTTCTCTGTCTCACTGAAACCTGGCAACAACCTCTGGACTACTTCTCACTCAACCTCACTACACCCAATGGATATTCATACATCAATAAACCACGCTCGGAGGGCAGAGGTGGTGGAATTGCCGTAATTTACCGACAGGACATCAAGACCAGCCTCATCTCCATCTCATCTGCTCCATCATTTGAACACCTGGCTTTTAAACTCTCTGGTCACACACAGTCAGTCATGGCAGTCGTCTACCGCCCTCCCAAACCACACCCATCATTCCTGTCTGACTTCTCTTACTTTCTGACCCAGCTCTGTTCCTTCTCCCCCTCAATCCTCCTCCTCTGTGATTTCAATATCCACATGGACTCCACTGACTCCACAGCCTGGTGTTGGCTTAGCGGTTCGGTTGCTGGCTTGGGATCCTAGGATCCTGGGTTCGAATCCCGATCGATCGCTGAATTAACACCAGGGGGGTTGACTCAGCCTGTCATCCTTCCGAGGTCGGCAAATTGAGTACCAGTTCACTGGTAATTCCCTGTGTTTTGTAAAAAGGCGACAAACAGGGTTGGCGGCAGGAAGGGCATCCGGCCATAAAACATTGCTTCAAAAAGGGGACCAACAAAAACAACAACAACCACGGTGCCCGAAAAAGGCCAACCCCCGCTTTGCGGGGAAAAATGGCCTCCAAAGGTGGTTTTTTACTCCACTGACTCCACAATAACCACTGACTTCACTGATTTACTCACCTGCTTTAACCTCACTCAACATGACAACTTTCCTACCCATAACCGTGGTCACATTCTGGACCTTGTCTGCTGTACTGGACTAATTTTGCACCATCTCTCTAGCTCTGACCTCACCTTCTCTGACCACTATGACCATCAACATCCCCACCCCAGCACCAAGGCATTATCGCATTATCAACTTCCGTAAGCTAAACTCTCTTTCACCTACCTCATTCTCATCCACCCTCTCTGAAAAAATGTCCACTTCTCCCTTCGTTGACCTCCACACCCCTTCTGACCTCACTGACTACGACAACCACACTCTCTCCTTCTGCCTCGACCAGCTTGCACCTATAAAAACCAAAACAGTTTCTTTCACCCTTTCTGCTCCCTGGTTTACCCCTGAACTCCGCCTGATGAAAACTCGTGCTCGCCAACTTGAAAGACTCCGCAATAAAACAGGTCTCACAATTCACTCCCAAGCCTACAAGGACCACCTGCAGCACTACAAAGATGCCCTCTCCCATGCCCGCTCCGCCTACTACTCTCAAATTATCCACTCTGGCTCCGGAAACCCAAAAGCACTCTTCTCTACAATAAACAAACTCCTCAGCCCCCTGGACACCACCACCCAGTCATTCAGAGTAGACAACTGCATCTCCTTCCTTTCATTCTTCCAAAGCAAAATTGACAACATCTACAACAGCTTAACCACCACCGCACCTGCTCCCCCTCAAACCACCTGCCCCCCCTTATCCTGCCAACCCCTGTCTCAGTTCTCCCCAGTCTCCCCTACTGACCTCTCTGAACTCCTCATAGGAATGAAAACTGCCACCTGTACTCTGGACCCCATCCCCTCCAGCTTTGTCAAGGCCTCCCTTCCTGCTCTCTCTCCACTTATCACTGCAACAATAAACTCCTCCCTATCTACAGGCATCGTCCCACCATCCCTCAAAATTGCTGCTGTTACCCCCATTCTGAAAAAACCTGGACTCAACCCTGACACCCTAAATAACTTCAGACCCATCTCCAACCTACCCTTTCTGTCAAAAGTTTTGGAACGCGCTGTAGCCACTCAACTCAAACATCACCTCTCTGCCACTTCTCCTCTCTGCCAAATATGAACACTGCATTCAACCTGTATGAAACATTCCAATCCGGGTTCCGCTCCAACCACAGTACTGAAACTGCTCTCCTCAAAATCACCAACGACCTTCTCCTCTCCTCTGACGCCGGCAACCTCAACATTCTCATCCTCCTCGACCTCAGCGCCGCCTTTGACACCATCAATCACACCATCCTCCTCACCCGACTTGAAACCACCTTTAACATTACCGGCACTGCCCTCTCTTGGATCAAATCATACCTCTCTGACAGACGCCAGTTCATCTCCATCAATAACTGCAAATCCCCCACTGCTCCCCTCCCCCAAGGTGTCCTCCAAGGTTCAGTTCTCGGTCCCCTCCTCTTCATCCTGTACCTGTCCCCCCTTGGTCACTTAATCCGCCGTCATTGTCTCCAATTCCACTGCTTCGCCG
The DNA here is from genome assembly GCF_964187855.1 of Myxine glutinosa. Taxonomy (NCBI): domain Eukaryota; kingdom Metazoa; phylum Chordata; class Myxini; order Myxiniformes; family Myxinidae; genus Myxine; species Myxine glutinosa. The sequence continues at coordinate 11,366,558 of NC_136270.1, read as the reverse complement.
ATGACATCCAGCTTTTCATCTCCACCAAGCCAATCTCCACCGCCACCCACTCTATCCTGACAAACTGCATCACTGAAATAAAATCCTGGCTTCAAATCAACTTCCTCAAACTTAACTATGATAAATCTGAAATAATCATCATTGGCCCAAAAACGCTCACCAAATCCACCCATAACTTCGCCCTCAACATTGACGGTTTCCCAGTATCCGCCTCCACTCACATCCGGAATCTTGGCATCATCTTTGATCAAACCCTCTCCTTCGACAAATACACTAAACAAATCACAGAAGACAGCCTGCTTTCACCTGAAAAACATCGCCCGTCTCCGTCCATCCCTCTCCTCCACGGCTGCAGAAACCCTCATCCACGCCTTCATCACCTCCCGTCTGGACTACTGCAACAGCCTCCTCTATGGTTCACCCTCAATAATCATCAATAAACTCCAATACATTCAGAACTCCGCTGCCCGTCTACTCACCCATTCCCGGACCCATGACCACATCACCCCCGTCCTTTATAAGCTTCACTGGCTCCCCATCCCCCAGAGAATCCAGTACAAAATCCTCCTCTTGACCTACAAAGCCCTCCATAACCTGGCCCCATCCTACCTGACTGACCTCCTCTCCAGACACACTCCCACCCGCAACCTCCGCTCTGCTGGTGCCAACCTCCTGTCCCCCCGCCCCCATCCAGACCAAATTCAGATCCTGGGGGGACAGGGCCTTCTCCATCGCTGCTCCCACCCTCTGGAACTCACTACCTCACACCACACCATCAGAGACTCCTCCTCACTCACCACATTCAAAACATCACTCAAGACCTACCTGTTCAACACTGCATTCAACATTTAACCCACAGCATTTAACCCCCGACTATCTCTTCTCCTTCTCCTTCCTTTGATTATTTACCTATTTATTTTTGTCTTTTTGCACTTGTTTTTTGTACTCTGTCAAAGCGTCTTTGGGCTTCTTGAAAAGCGCTATATAAAATAAATATATTATTATTATTATTAACACCAGGTTGTGCAAATATGAAGGAAAGTTAATTTTTTTTCGTGAAGCTTTCGTTTTCGAAAAGATTTCGTGACCCACTTCTAGTATCTACCTAAAATTTTGCAAAGATTTAGATAAAAAAATCACTGAGAAAGAATTTCAGTGACAATTCACAACCTTTCAGTGCAAAAAGTTGCACATTAATTAGTTATGCTAATTAGCAAAATCTATAGCGCCATCTTGTGTCCATTATTATATAGTGTACAACTGAATGGGAATTCTAAATATAAAGTATGTTGTCTATGTAGAGATGGGGAAACAGTCCAGGAGTTTGGGTGATCGAGGTCCTACACCCCCCCCCCCCCAGCCCACACACACACACACACACCGCCCCCCCCCACACCCCCACCCCCCCCCCCCCCCCCCCACACACACACACACACACACACACACACACACACACACACACACACACACACACACACACACACACACACACACACACTCTGTGTACTCTGTCAAAGCGTCTTTGGGCTTCTTGAAAAGCGCTATATAAAATAAATATATTATTATTATTATTAACACCAGGTTGTGCAAATATGAAGGAAAGTTAATTTTTTTCGTGAAGCTTTCGTTTTCGAAAAGACTTTGTGACCCACCTCTAGTATCTACCTAAAATTTTGCAAAGATTTAGATAAAAAAATCACTGAGAAAGAATTTCAGTGACAATTCACAACCTTTCAGTGCAAAAAGTTGCACATTAATTAGTTATGCTAATTAGCAAAATCTATAGCGCCATCTTGTGTCCATTATTATATAGTGTACAACTGATTGGGAATTCTAAATATAAAGTATGTTGTCTATGTAGAGATGGGGAAACAGTCCAGGAGTTTGGGTGATCGAGGTCCTAAACCCCCCCCCCCCCCCACACACCCCCCAACCCCCCCCACACCCCACCCCCCCCCCCACACACACACACACACACACACACACACACACACACACACACACACACACACACACACACACACACACACACACACACACACACACACACAAAATATTTACCAGAAGATGGCCATTCCAATTTTAATATCAAACTGAGTGATATATATAATATATATAGATATATATATTTTAATTCTTCATGAACTGAAATTAATTATCAAACTAGTTATCCAAGCTATTATTAAAAATGATTTGGAATGTTATAAAAAATAACATTTTTTATGATGTAAATCAGGTGTTGTAAACGCAGCCAGGTGAAGTGAAGTGAATGAATGAATTGATTAATGCAAGACTTGTTAAGTGTTTACAGTACCGTTCATAAACATACAGAGCACGACCTCGACCGTTCATAAACATACAGAGCACGACCTCGACTGTTTCTCTTCCGCCATTAGAGGTTTTATATGACACATCGACGTCCTCGAGCGAATCGTTTGCGAAAGTTGTTAACGGGATGACATTGGAAACAACATACTTCGTAGTCGACGAAAGGTTTCGCTCCCTTGTGGATATTGGTCCAGACCACGTGAGCTCTCGGCACGACCTACAGGTGGAGCCGACCCCCAAGACAGAAGACGTACAAAGTCAGCTAGCTGAGCCACACCTGTGCAGGTGCTTTTTCATCGAAGCACTTCTTGGCGCCCAGCGTGTCCACAGGTGCGTCCTTGGCTTGCCGCATGGTCTGCATGTTCTCCAGCTGTTCCCGCCAACGCAAAGGTTCCCAGCACTTTGTCCCATTTCCCTCAGAATCCACATGTTGCTCATAACGAACCGTGACCCGATTCCACCATGTCGACTTGCTCGGGTCGACCTGCTCCTCTATTAACGTGCAGCTGTTGGCGCCACGGGCACGAGGCTCCGAGATGCTCTCGTTCGTCTGGTCAACATCATCCTGACATTTGCAACCAAAACATATAATTCCATGGCCTTCCTTCACCTTCCATGGCTGCATCTGACTACATGTAAGTCGCCATGACAGCTGCGGTAGCACTGTATGTACAGTCAGAAACGAAGCGCGCGATTGGCTGATTAGCGCTCACGGCCACTCGTGGCCTATGTTACATGTGCTGTGATTGGACAATATTTATTAAAAAGATCGTCAACATTTTGGGTGTTTTTTCCACATTTTGAAAATATGTGCAAGTTTTGTGCTTGACGAGTTTCAGATATTAATTCTGTAATATTTTTACACAACATCTATCTATAATTCCAGTAATCTCTGTGTGTGTGTGTGTCTGTGTGTGTGTCTGTGTGTTTGTTTGTCTGTGACCGCTGTTTCTCGACAACCACGGGTCCGATCTAATTGAAACTTGCCAGATATATTGCTGGGGACCTGAGGATGTGCCTTTTCAAGGTTTCATATTAATCGGAGAAGTAGTTACCGAGCTATGTCCAAAAAACGATTCAACCAATCAGAGAGCAGCGAGCTATCACGTGTGCCGAACGTGGCGAACAGACTCTGCCTCGGACGGCACATTTGAGAGCGTATTCATTTATTTCACGTTGGCAAACTATTTTGGTGCTATGTTGGCGTTAAACTATGTTTTAAAACTAATTAAAACTAATTTGCGATTCATCGTAACTGCGATATGCGACCCTCCGGACAGTCAAATGAGGACGTCACTTCCGGACTTACGGATAGTCATAGTGACGACGTACTGAATGCTGAACGTGGCGAGCAGACGCTGCCTCGGACGGCACATTTGAGAGCGTATTCATTTATTTCAAGTTGCAATCTGTGTTGATTGTTGTAAGGTACGATCGATTGTAGTACACGTTTATAATAACTCTGCCGATACAGGCCCGATTAACTGCAGCGCCATCCGAGCTGCGGCGTCGGGAGGATACATTCATTGTACAGTCACATCACGCACTTACGGGCACGCCCTAGGGATCCTAGGGGATATAATTTTAGATATATATATAGTACGGGCACGCCCTAGTATTAGAAATGCAGGTAGATATGCGAGGTGGGTCACGAAAGTAAACAAAACAGGGGCTCGGCCCACGGTCTAAAAGAAGAGAAAACAAGAAAAATGCATTTTAACATGCAATATAAATGCTCAACACAAAAAGGCAAAAAATATGTTGTGCATAGCACAATACTTGCAAAATCCCTAAAATAAGTCGTTAGCCGAAGATGACCTCAAAAATAATTGGTGGTTGTATTTAGTGACCTGGTATGCAAGTACTCTTAAAATTTCAAGTCAATCAGATGAAAATTGAGGATTTTAGAAATTTGGCCTATGTTGACCTTTTGGCCTATGTTGACCTCAAATATACTTGGTGGTTGAATTCAGTGACCAGATATGCAAATCTTCTTCAAATTTCAAGTCAATCAGATGAAAATTGAGGATTTTAGAAATTTGGCCTATGTTGACGTTTTGGCCTATGTTGACCTCAAATATACTTGGTGGTTGAATTCAGTGACCAGATATGCAAATCCTCTTCAAATTTCAAGTCAATCAGATGAAAATTGAGGATTTTAGAAATTTGACGAAGTTGGTGACCTTTTCACCCTGAAACAATAGGCTTCTTGCTTATGACCAACTGTACCATTTAGTGAAGCTCCGTGAAGATCGGTTGAAAATTGTGACCTGAAGGCGACAGACAGGCAGACAAACAGACAGAGAGAGACAGACAGGCAGACAGACAGACAGACAGAATAATGCACAAGACCAACCAATATACTTGAAAAATCTTCGATTTTCGCAAGTAATAATTTGCAAATGCACATGCATGACACATTCTCGATGGTCCATCAGTCACTCTTTGCAGAGGTTAAAAGTTTGCCAATGGGTCAACTTGGCAAGCAACAATTAACAACAACGCTTTTTTGTTGATACAAATTAGGGTATCCAAAATAATGGTGGGAAATAATGAAATATTCAAACCAGCCATTAATATTATTAAACATTTTGTAGAAAAAGACTATAAAACTTGTATAAACTTTTCTGACTAATGTCTCCTGTTGCGTTCCACTGATCATGCGTGTGTGAGAGTCCACATCTATTGCTATTGTCAGCGAGCTGCCTCTTTACCATAGAGTCTGGTAGTTCACTCATTCTGACTAGCATGGAGTGCAAGCTGCCCTCTCATGTCAAGACTGCTTCTTCCTTTTACACCTCTTGTGATATTAATGCTGTCTGGGCATCCTTCCACACAAGCTTGCTTTCCCTTCTGCACAGAGTTATACCATCTTGTCTTCAGTTAGTATACCTATCCTCTCAGCCGTGGAACACAGAATCCCATGGTGAGGCAGCTGCCTTCAAAACAACATGTCTTCTCGTCCAAGAAGGAAAATACACCTGAAGGCAACCTCAGATAATTCGACAAAGCCTGGAACAAGTGTGTGTCCACTCTGAAAAAAGCCAGAAAACAACATCTGGTCAAACTAAAGGCTGAACTCCTGTCCCTTACTGCACCTCCAAGTCTGTCTCTGGTGGATGCTCTCCCTCCATATCAAATGACACAACTGACTCTGCTAGTGAGAAGGTCGAATGTGCCTCAATTCTGAAGGTGGAGAGGCTTATGGCAAATCTTGACTCAAATACTGCAACAGGCCCCAATGGCATCAGTGCATGTGTCCTAAACACCTGCCCTGCTGATCTTGCTCATTGTCTTTCTGCTCTGTTCACTTGATCATTCTGTCTGGGTCAGTTTCCATCTGCCTGGAAGTTAGCAAACATCACTACAATACACAAACATGTTGCAAAAATGGATCCTCTTAACTACAGGCCTATTAGTTTGCTTCCAATTATAACTATAAGCAAGATTATGGAATCTATCATTGCAGTTAACAAATCCTTCCTTTTATCCGATGGCCTGATCTCAGATCATCAGTTCAGTTTCAGACACGGTCATTCTAATTCAGCATGCTGCTTCTACTCTTCCAACAAGAATGGATGAAAGCTCTCAATCTCAGACATGAGATCAGGACAGTCCCTCAGGAAACATCTTGAGCATTTGATCCAGTCTGCCATCACCACCTTGATCTCAAAACTATCTGCCTATGACATCCAAAGCCACCTATTCTCATGGATTACTGACTTCCTCCATTCCCATTGTAAGTTTGTAACTCTTAACAAGATCCTCTCATCTCCTCTCCCTATCAAGGCTGGAGTACTACAATGCAGTGTCTTGGGCCCAGTGCTGTCCCTCATCGTTCATCAATTATTTTTGTGATTCCCTGGAAAATCCTGCCTAAATCTTTGCTGACGATTCCACCTTCTGCTGTATCATTTTTCATCCTTCAGACAGGTAGACAGTGGCCTATTCCTTCTCTGCAGACCTTGATAAAAATCAGGAGCTGGGACAGCACTTGGAATATGTCTTTCAATCCCAACAAATCTCACACACTCACCATGTCTCTCTGAAAGGACCATATAGCAAACCCTCCGATCTACTTTCTTAATAATCCTCTTGAGGACGTTAAGTCATTCAAACTCTTGGGTCTCACTATCAGCCGTGATCTTTGTAGGGCAGACCATATTTAAAAGATTGCCTCCAAAGCCATTCGTCAACTGGGCCCTTGGCCAATCTGAACTTTTAACAACCTACACGGCCTTCATTCGCAGCTTAATGGAATACTGCTCTCCCCTTTGGGCTGGCGAACCCTGCCTCAAACCTTGCACTTATTTATGTCGTGTAAAGGTCCTCAAAATCAATGGAATCTCCTACAACAAATCAGTGTCTAGGCCTTTCACCTTTACATCCCAGACAGGTTTAGTTGCCTCTCTGTATTCTACCACCTCCTTTTTGGTTTTGCACCCTCTGCCTTCTCTTGGCTTTGTCGCTCCAATGTTTTTGCAGGGCACACATCGTCTGACATTGACATTATCCTTGTTAAACTCCCAAAATCCAGGATCACTGTTCACCTCCACTCATATGTTCCTCCTTTCTCTTGTCTATGGAACCAACTTCCCTAGTCTGTTCAGTCCCATTATTCCTTCCAGGGCTTCAAGATAGCTGTTCACCACTACCTGAGGTAACCTGCCCTTCCATACTCATATTTTCTACCCTAAATCATCCCATTCCCAAGATCGCCCCTTTTCCAGGTTAATGTAATTTATTTTCCCTCTCCCTCACCTCTTTTAGTTTATCAGTGTCAGTTGGTTTGTTCATTACCATTTAGTTCGGAACAATCAAGCCCAACGCAATGCCATCGCAACATGGCGTTGGGCTAACCCCACCCACCCCACGCCCATAAGATATGGGGTAGGAAACTCCCTCTCTCACAGAATACTGGCAACTATCTTAGGCCTGGCCTAAACAACAGTCTGGGCCTCGGAGGTCTGGTGTCACGCCAAAAGGTGGGGTACCGACACGTTGGAGTCTACCCCACGCGCTGAGCAACATCGCCTGAGGAGATTCCCCTGGACGACATCACCACTCTCCATTCTATGGTTCATCGCACTAATAGCCAATGCTTCACGGGACCTGCACCCATCATCAGGATGCTCCAACACGACATCATTCAGTTTAAGATCGTCAGGCATGCCAGGAAAGTGAGGTACTGAACTGTTGTCTGGCACTCAGGTTGAGTGCATAATACCGTACTAGTGTGGAAATCCGTCGGCCGAATCAGGTTCAGATCATACCAAATACCTAACGCAGCACAGATAATACATCTGTGGTGTTTTTTTTAAAGAAGGCAATCATTTTACAATTGAACTGCAGTGAAGGAAGTTTTTTGGAACTTTCACAAAGCTCATTGAAATCACAAAGCTCTTTGTTAATTCTGCCACTGCCGTAAAACAAAGAACACTTTTTCAAATCAGGTGAATTAACATACCTACAAACTTCATATTATACCTTGTTTGAGAACACGGTAAACCCCATTCTCTTCCTTTTCCCAAAGGCCGTAGCAGTGGCTGTTGTCTTGACAGGGAATGGTTCCATTCAGAAATGCTGCAGAGCTCGTCCTCCACTGTGAATGGAAGGAGTCTGACCAGGCACAAAGTATGTCTTTGCTGGGCTTGGCAACTGGAATGAGACAAAGTGTATTCCTTGTGTCAAAGTCCATAAAACTTTAAATAATCTGGAAATAAAGCTTCAACTTAAACATCAGAACTCAAACTGAAACCAGTTGACTATATTACTAGTCGAAATGCACAGTAAAACCAATTGCAATTGAATGGTTATCAATTGTAAAACTTCAGTGATATCAGGATTCAGGAGCTATGCTAAAAAATGTGTTCAAAAAAATTATACGAATGACACACTATAGTCCAAGGACGTCAAAGTTATTTTCATTTTCCAATGCATGTTTGTTTTAATTTGTAAGACATCAACTACAAAATATTATACATATTGTTTTGTTTTATTTTGTGCACCTTGGACCATTGTGAGCCATTGTGAGCAATGGTCCAAGATCTCGCATCTCGTTTGTAGAGCTTCTTTTTTTTTTTATGTTGGTAGATTTGTGATTATCTCAATATAGTCCATGGGCCAGGCCAGATATCGGTACCACCTGGGGTGACCAAACCTAAGTGGTACTAAAATGTTTATTGGTACATTACGATGTGATAAGTACATTAAGATGTGATAGCCTTTCCACACTGGCAGCTTTGTCAGTTTTTTGTAAAAACTTCAAATTCACCCAATAGCGGCATTGCGTAATTCATTTAAATCTTGCGGTATGCAAAGATCACATCTAATTTCAGTCAATACAGAACTAAAACCATGTGAGAAATGCTACTGTATTGTAATTATTAAACATCAGAGCAAAATAAATGCATTTCCTATTTGTCTATACTTTCTTATTGGATAATTGTGTACTCACGTTCAGCTTTTTTTCTAGGAAGAGTTAATTGTGGATAGATGTAAGTTTTTTTTCAGCTCCTTTGATGGAACTGGTGAGATATCTGGCTATGTAAGTTATCTTTTGCAGTTCTAATTAAGGTTAATTAAGTTTGATTAGTTAAGATCAGTTAACTATGGTAATATCCTTTCCTTTTCTAGGATTAACGTACCAGTGAGGTCAAGATGTGGCAGATCTTAGATAAGATTTTGTTTTGCTTTCAATGGTACTGTCAGAACAAAGAATGCATTGGATTGCTGGAACACGGATTGCTGCTTGTACATTGCAGGTGTCTACTGTAGTGTGCTGATGTCCTGAGGTGTACATGATGGATCCACCAAGTAGAGATGATGAGGCTTGCCTGGAAAGGTTTCCTTCCCTGGATAGAGGACAACCATGCAGGAGAAGTTCACCAACTGGAAGAAACCCTGAAGAGCATCGCCAGCTTCCACAGCAGTGTCTGTCAGGCATCATTCGAAGAGCTGCTTGAAAATGAATCATGCACACGCATCCTGAAGCTGTTTCAAGTCTATCTGGACTCCCTCAGAGGTGAACACAGCCTATCAGCATTCTGGATGTCTTACCTGGACATGACTGAGATCATGCTTGGCCTGATTCGAGCTTCCAGAGAGGGCAACTGGATGCTTCACCTTGCAGCAATCCGAGAGATGATCCCATGGTGTTTTGCCTATGACAAGGTAAACTACGCCCGCTTCTTGACCTACTACTATGCCACGATGTCTCAGCTGCCTATTGAACATCCTGAAGTGCATGCCCACTTCATGCAGGGTGGCTTTTCAGTCCAGATTGGGAGCCAGAATCCCTTTGGACGGGTACCTGTGGACCAGACGATCGAGGAGACTGTGAACAAAGACACCCAGACAGCTGGAGGTACGAAACGTTTCAGCCTGAAAGGTGGAGCTGTGGCTAGACACTATTTGACATCCTAGTACCGGAGCAGGTTCTTAAGGCAGCTGAGGGGCATGATAGGTCAACATGACTCTGACTTCAGTCATCCAGACCTACAGTTGCCTAGGATCAGAAGAGATGAGGCTGATGTCCAGTCCCTTGTTCAGCTGATGGACGCAAGTTGGCTGAATCCTTTCAACCCTGATCATGGAGAGCTTGTCAGCTTGTCAACTGCTACAGCCGCACCACCAGAACTAGTGGCCAAGGACCTTCTGGAGGCCCGCAGGATAGGAGAGGAGGCATATCAAACTTTCAAGCAGGAACGCATGCACGCAAGTGCACCATCTACCCAGTTCCATGACAAGATGACGAAGAAGAAACTGAAAACGTTCTCTGACATCAGAAAGAAGCCACGCAACCAAGGTCGTGCCAAAGATGTGGTCCTACAGGCTGACAGGAAACTGTTTGGCCAGATGATCCTTGTTGCGGAAAACAGAAAGCTACACATGAGCGATGTCTTGGCACATCCCCTGGGGCCTTTGCCATTGGCTCTCGCCAACGGTGATGGCTCTCTCCGTAAGACCAACAAAGTAGCCCTAGCGAGAGAGTTGGAGAAGAACGTTTCTCCAGCAGAATTCCTCCCAGAGCCATCAGCAACTGTCATTGATGGGATGAGCCTGGTCCAGAAACTGAAAGGGAATGACAAGACCTTCTCACAGCTGGCAGAATCAGCCTTGTCAAGTGTTCTCCATGAAGGTGCCAAGAGCCATTGCATCGATGTCGTCTTTGACGTTTACAAGGAGACGTCCATTAAAGATGCAGAAAGAGCCAACAGGGGTGCAGACACTGGAATCCAATTCCGGAACATTGCACCTGGGCACAACATCCAGCAATGGATGAAACTGCTCAGCAGTCCTTCGAACAAAACAAGCCTGATCAAGTTTCTGGTAGAGGAATGGAAGGGGCCAAGACAGAGAGAGAAACTCGAGGACAAGGTACTCTTTGTTACCTGTGAGCAGCTTTGCTTCAAGATCACCAAAGAACAATGGGAAGAGGCCACAGAGCTAAAATCCTCACAGGAAGAAGCTGATACTCGCCTACTACTCCATGCTCTTCATGCAGCAGAATCTGGCTACAAGTCTGTTGTCATCACTGCTGAGGATACAGACGTCTTGGTTATCTGCCTGGGGGTCAGCAGCAACATCCCATGTCCCATGTACCAGAAATGTGGAACAAAGAACCGGACAAGGTTCCTGGACATCACCAAGCTAAGCCATGCACTGGGAGGTACTGTCTGTGATGCCTTGATTGGTATGCATGCCTTCACGGGCTGTGATACAGTCAGTGTATTCGCTGGCCGTGGGAAGATGATGACCTTGAAGCAGGTGAAGTCTGACAAGACCTACCAGGAAGCTTTCATGGAACTTGGACGTTCATGGGAAGTATCTGCAGAACTGTTCCAGAAGCTACAGGAGATCACCTGCCATATGTACATGCCTTCTAGCCGCACATCTGAAGTCAACAAGCTTCGATACCAACTGTTCTGTGCCAGACGTGGAGAAGTTGAGTCAAGTCAACTCCCTCCTTGTGAGGACTGTCTATTCATGCATGCTCGCCGTGCAAACTATCAAGCTGCCATCTGGAGGAGATGTCTGCAGAGCCAGCCCTATGTTCCAAGCCCAAAGGACTGTGGTTGGACAACTGATGAGGATGGGAAGCTGGCTGTTGAGTGGATGCATGGCTCGCCTGCACCAGATGCTGTGCTGCAGCTGCTCTCCTGCAAATGTGTGCGGTCATGCAAACTACCAGCATGTAACTGCCTCAGCAATGGCCTGAAGTGCACAGACATGTGCAAACTACAAACGTGCAGCAACCAAGCCAGTGAAGAAGAGCCAGAAGTGGAATTAACAGACTCTGATATGGATGACGGTGATGATGAATAACTTGGTGGCATAATTATGCACAAACAGAAACGTGAAACTGTACTTCATTTAATAATGTTAAGAGCCAAAGAAAAAGTGTCATGGATGCATGTTGATTCTACTGAATCAAAGACCTTGCTTAAAACAGGAAACCTAGAGTCTGATTTGTCACAGGGTGTGACTTGACAAAAACATAAATATTTTGTTAAGTTAAGTTCGAATTTTTTTGAAAACAACCCACTTCATCTACAAAATCTGCCTTTATGTACGAGAATGACTGCCTACATTCGTGATACTGGTAAGAAAGGATCCCTATGTGGTATTTTATGCTTGTCTGTGACTGAACTGATTCTTAACAGAAAGATTGTGGTGTGAGAATAAAGGATAGTGGTAAAGTGTGTGTTCGCGTCTTTCATCCATAGGGCATGTCCATTGCAAGAAGTGATAAACTCTAAAAGCTGTGAGTCTGCAAGGGCTATCATATCAAAATGCAAACTAGAGACATATAGCAAGTTAAAGACACCAAATAGAATTAGTCACCCCGGGTGGTACCGATACTGGAAATTTGGGATCCTGGCCCATGGACTAATACACCGTGACATCAGGGAGAGGAGCACTTTGTATGAATCCGGGAAAAAGACAGCCGCCTGTGTCTGTCGCCATTTTTCTCAGAGAGGCCTCAATTAATGTCAAAACTTCAGACGTTCATTAAAAATTGAAAAAAAAAACAGTTTGACTTTTAAAAAAATTGCTCTATCGTGCATGTTAAGCCTTTGTAGCCATGTGAAAGGTAGTATTAAATCATCTCCAGCCTCTTTCCTTAGTCTTTGTGGGTGTTGCAAAGTATTTTAGGCCCCCACAAAAATTAGAAAGAAAACAAATTAAATTTCTTCAAAATGCCAACAGGTTTAAGACAGCACAGGGCAACAAAATGAACCCCTGTTATTTATCCACAAAGAAACTGCAAGAACAATCAAGCTGCAATTTTTAAATGTTTCAGACAGGTACAACAATGTACAACTTCGAAGCAAAAAACAAATGAAGCTCGCCACTGATGGTAGACGGAGGTTATGTTTTCACCCCCGTCTGTCTGTCTGTTAATTTGTCTGTGAACAGGATATCAAAATATTGTGGAAAGATTCAAGAAAAATTGGTGGACAGGTTAGGTGTGTGAGAAGGATGAATCTATTCGATTTTGCTGAGATCTGAATGTGGATCAGGATACAGATTCATGAAAAACAAGACCAAAAGTCTAACAAGACCAAAAGGGGCGTAGCCGGGCTTGTAAAATATTGTTAACCACAAACACACATGATTAGCTTTTTAAACAGTCGCTAATGCTGTTTATAACATTAAAGAAAGAAATTTCGAGGAATCCCGACATCCGTGAGGTAAGTTTTACTTTCAGAACCGAGGGAAGATCTACTGTAATCTATATACCCCACAAGAGTTGGGGGTGTACTCATTTACCAAGCAGCTAGCTAGCGCTTGCCAAGCCAGCCGTTCCTTAAGGGTTTTGAATGGAGTGCTTGCTCAAATACTTTAACCACTTGGCGATCTCTCCACAAGAAGTTTATGGTAAATGAACACACACGCAATGTTCTTGAGACCCGACCATAGAGAGACTGTAATCTATATATCCCAAAGAGGAATGACCTTTCCTGCCGCTCTCGAAGTGAGCGGGTGTTTACACCATAATGACATCATATACTGCCGCTACTTTAATATATACAATATATATAATATTTAACCTCCAGTACCTTTGCAGTCACTACAAAGGTGTTACGATTAGATTTACTATAATAATAACGTTACGTTATTATTACGAAAATTATATTTTTTTTAAACCGAGGTGAATTCCTTACTTCGGTTACACCGCTTCAATCCATCAACTTTCCATTCACGACATTACTACTGAAACGATACCACTGTATTAAGAAACCTGGGTTTAATTTGTCCAAAGTGGATGGTGAGTCATAACGCCTAAGGCCTATACGTACCGTATTGTTGGAAGAGACGAACACCAAAGCTTTCGATATTTGATGGTCATTTTAACAATCAGTTTGTTTGTGTTTCACACTGAATGAAAAACGTTAAGGTAGAGCATGGCGATTGTGATATATGACAGGTTCGACGATATGTTCGGCATGAATGGCATATAAATCCAAATGGCGGTGTGTGGAGAGTCAGCTGCAGCACCGCCGTAATGACATCAGACGTAATCACACCACCCTGTCATGTGACCTGATTCTCAGCTCTGATTGGTATACGTTTGAGGGGACATACATACATACAGATGGACAAACACTGTTCTAGACGGCTCTGCCCGATGGACTACGCTGTAAAAATATTTTAAAGTGATTCTTCACCATTGAGAGATGGGCCCAAAACAATATATTGCAGGATATTTTTAAAAATTGCAAGATATTTCAGCCTGGTGGAGGTACATGCTCTACAGAATGCCATTCTCATTACACATGAGATTGTACAACATGTTATTTCTATTTTCTTTACCGTTTACATTTATATAGCCTATACTATATATACGTACTCTCCAAAAATATATATACTATATATACATACACACACACACCCACCCACACCCACCCACCCACCAACACACACACCCACACACACACCACATAAAATTATTTTAAAAAGCAAACTGAGACGCAAGCTTGTAAAGCGTTTTATCGATCTATAATTCCAGTAATCTCTGTCTGTACGTTTGTACGTTTGTACGTTTGTCTGTCTGTGACCGCTGTTTCTCGACAACCACGGGTCCGATATACTTTTAACTTGCCAGGTATATTGCTGGGGACCCGAGGATGTGCCTTTTCAAGGTTTCATATTAATCGGACAATTACTTACCGAGCTATGTCCAAAAAACGATTCAACCAATCAGAGAGCAGCGAACGATCGCGTGTGCCGAACGTGGAGGACACACTCTGCCTCGGATGGCACATTTGAGAGCGTATTCATTTATTTCACGTTTGCAAACTATGTTGGCGTTAAACTATGTTTTAAAACTAATAAAACCGAATTTGCGATTCATTCGCTTTCCTGCGCGTTTGTGCACGCGATGGCGATTTCTTTACCAAACTCCGGAAGCCGTTCGCTTTGGACCAAACCATTGCATGTAAATAGAGGGGGGGGATTGTCACCGTACTCGCAAGCCGTTCGCTTTGGACCAAACCATTTCATGTAAATAGAGGGGGGGGATATAATTTTAGATATAGATATAGTACGGGCAATGCCCTAGTTAATATCAATACAAGCTTTGAGAAAATACCGATTATGCTATATAGATGTGAAAGGAAATTCACAAAACAAATAAGAAAGTAGATGATTGTCAAGAGCAAATGGCCTACATTGTTGAGTGTGTGACTCTTCCAGAGCGCAGGCTGAGCAGGAAAAACAGTCGTGCTACAGGAAGCCGAAGGCCAGTAATGGACCACTTGTTTTGTTTATCAAGGAACTATCTCAGAAAGAGGACAAAATAGTACAGCTTATGCTAGCGATGTCACACTTCTAATGACACAAAACTATGCCACTCATTCTCCACAGCACTTGACTATTTTTACGGTGAAGCCCTTAGAACGATGTAGAACAGCGTTTGTCTGTCCGTATGTCCCCACAAACGTACATCAATCAGGGCTGAGGATCTGTTCACATGACAGGGGGGTGCGTTTAACAACCATTACAGTTGCATATTTATACTAAAACGAAGGAATTATAATAACCTTCTGTGAAATGTTTTGGGGTTCCAGCAGGTGTCGTAAGGTGGGTATTAGATTTCAGAAATTCCTCAATACAATTATGATTTTGAAATGCGATCGACATGGACCTTGCTCCCGAATCCGGACGTGAACAGATGATGACCGTTCGCTGGTTTGATAATATCTCAATACAATCCTAATTTAACATTATATATTGACATTAATACTATAGTATTAATGTGATTGAAATGATGAATGATGCTGTTTGGAATGCAAATGTAGAGAACCTGCTGTCAATGCCTGACGTTTGACAAAGTGGTACGGGAATGTGGAATTTATTCCTTCATCGTTTGCCATTCGACGTTTGTTTTTTGTTTTTTTACCTAAGTCATTCACGAACCGGCTGTCCATGCCTGAAGTCCAAAAAATTTAATACTTACATTATTTGCTAACTTTTAAATGATATCCCCACCCAGGACAAACTACCCTCTTCAACTAAAGACAAACAAGCCCGGCTATGCCGTTGTTAGACTATATGTATTGTTTTTAATCTACAAAGTCGAGGCTCATGGAAGAGCTAGAACACAAAACAGAACACAGTGGAAAATGAGGTGGCATCAACATTGCATGAAACTAGTTCAAAGTCTCATGCAATCTATGTGTCTGTTCAATTAACTGCACGTATTCCTAAAATATTTAAGTTCTTCTCTGTAGTAGTGGATTATTGCCACAGAATTACCAATACACAAATAAAATTGAACTAATTTTCTACTGCCTAAAATTTCTTGCATTATCTACTATATAAGAGAGATCTGTCTGTCTGTGTGGCCATTTTTCTCAGAGATGGCTGAACGGATCTTCGTCAAACTTAGAGGTTCAGATCAGCGAGTGCCTGGGAGTGTTTAGGCCAAAAAAAAATATTTTAAAAAATAAAAATTAAAAGTTCGTTTTTTTGGAGTTTTTAAAATAAAATCGCTCACTAGTGCCCAAGCCTTTTTAAAATTAATGACAGCTATATACAAGTACACATTTGCATAAATAAATACAAAACAATCACCAGACATTTGAATACAAATAAATCAAACAATTCCAGAAGTGTACAAAGTTGGTAGTACGGCGTTCAACACTTCAGGCGTTCAACTCAAATTGATGGCGGATGATACGGGAGGAGGAAGAAGAATACCGACTCACCTGTATGGGCCCGAGCAGGCATCTTCACCCAAATGAACTCAGCCGGGACGGGTTGAAAAATTGTTCGGGAAAAATAATACAAGGGTTTATTGAATAAATATCGGGACAGGAAAAACGCGACGGTAACGAAAACCTCCCAATGAGCGCTCCTATGCCATCTTCTTCTTCCCATATCTTCTTCTTCCCATATCTTCTTCTTCCCCATATCTTCTTCCATACCCCATACCCCATATCTTCTTACTTCCTGTTCGGCATCACACTTAACGCAGAAACGGGATGAACGCCACATTCACCAGCATATATTTAACGAAAAGGTGATGAACCCCCTTCCTCCCCTTCCTCCCCACTCCTCCCCTCCTTCCACCCTCCTCCTTCCTTCTCTCCCGCCCCCCCCCCCAATTCCTCTCTTATACCCCCCCCCCTTTTATCCCCCTCCGCTTATATACCTTATATCTCCGGCAACGCCGTGTACTTCTGCTCGTATTTCCATAAGAGGACGAAGTACTTCTTTGCTGCTGTTGAATGTGTATGTGTCTATCTATCTATTAATCTATTGGTGTGTGTGTTTAAATTTTTGTGGCGGAGGTAACAGGTGTGTGTCCGTCTATCTATCTATCTGTCTGGTTGTGACTGTTTACCTATCTGTTTATGTGTCTGTATATCTCTGTATTTGTCTATCTATCTGTGCATCTATCTAAATATTCATCTATCTGTGTATCTATGTCGATGTGTCTGTGTGAATCTGTCTATCTGTATATCTGTCCATCTATTTATGTGTCTGTGTGTATGACTGTCATCCAACGATTGGATGTTCGCATGAATGAATGGTACAAACTCTTCCAATGATTTAATGCATGAATGAATCGACGATGTTGGAGTGGTGAAACGCAAAAATAAATTACGAACAGTTAACTCAAAGAATTTACTTATGATGAACAAATATCAATTTGAAAATTAAATATGCAGTCGCTTAAAATGAAACAAATAAAACTAGAACGGCACTTAGTAGGGAGCATACCTCCGCCAAGTGAACAGTTTACGTTTTGTATCCCAGAGTAGACCAGAAAATCACAATACAAGTTCACATTTTATCAAAATCATCCGTCCACAACTTTGACATATCCTACTATATTTATAAGTATATTATATATAGAAACAGTGCATTCAGAAAGTATTCAGACCCCTTCACTTTTTTCACATTTTGTTATGTTGCAGCCTTATGCTGAAATCGTTTAAATTCATTTTTTCCCTCATCAATCTACACTCAATACCCCATAATGACAAAGAGAAAACAGGATTTTAGAAAGTTTTGCAAATTTATTAAAAAGAAAAAACTGAAATATCACATTGACATAAGTATTCATACCCTTTGCTATGACACTTGAAATTTAGCTCAGGTGCCTCCCATTTCTTTTGATCATCTTTGAGATGTTTCTACACCTTGATTGGAGTCCACCTGTGGTAAATTCAATTGATTGGACATGATTTGGAAAGGCACACACCTGTCTATATAAGGTCTCACAGCCGATAATGCATATCAGTGCAAAAACCAAGCCATGAGGTCGAAGGAACTGCCTGCGGAGCTCAGAGACAGGATTGTGTCGACGCACAGATCTGCGGAAGCCTACAAAAAAATTTCTGCTGCATTGAAGGTTCCCAAGAGCACAGTGGCCTCCATAATTCTTAAATGGAAGAAGTTTGGAACAACCAGGACTCTTCCTAGAGCTGGCCGTCCGGCCAAACTGAGCAATCAGGGGAGAAGGGCCTTGGTAATAGAGGTGACCAAGAACCCGAGGGTCAATCTGGCTGAGCTCCAGAGATCCTGTGTGGAGATGGGAGAAACTTCCAGAAGGACAACCATCACTGCAACACTCCACCGATCTGGGCTTCATGGCAGAGTGGCCAGACAGAAGGCTCTCCTCCATGAAAGACACATGAAAGCCCGCTTGTAGTTTGCAAAAAAGCACCTAAAGGATTCTCAGACTGTGAGAAACAAGATTCTGTGGGCTGATGAAACCAAGATTGAACTGTTTGGCTTCCGTCTAGCCACTCAATTCGTCCTTGTAACATACGCTACCCCTCTGCTAAATTTTGTCCAAATCTGTCCACAACTTTGAGATATTTTGTTCACAAACAAACAAACAAACAAACAAATGGAGAAACGGCCAGACAGGGGTGAAAACATAACCTCCATCCACCTTTGGTGGCGGAGGTAACAAGAAACTCGTCAGACAATTCGACAACATGCAACAAAAATAAAATAAATACATTGAGTCAAAAAATGCAAATGATTAACTTGAGAAACATGCAATAAAAGAAAAAGCAAATTAAGAGGAAACCGAGATGAAAATGCATCACAACTGATTTCAGAAGAGAACATATTAACCATTTGTTTTTTGGGGTTTTTTGTATGTCATAGTCGAGGCTCATGGAAGAGCTAGCACACTGAATGGATCAGGATGTAACAGGACAAAAGGAACAGTAGAGAGATGGGGTAGGGGACACCAACAGCAGAGTTGAAGGCCAAGATAAAGGGAGACTTGGACAAAATTGGTGTGGGGAGGAATGGGACAGGGCAGGAGAAGATGCATGAGGTGGACAAGATGGATACAGAAGGAAATTCTCAGAAGGGAAAAACTGGAAATTTGGAAGGAGGAGGCTTGGGGAGGGGGTTAACGAGGGAAGAAATGGTCATGGTTTTGGATTGGAGATGATCGGAGATGGTGATGAACAGCTGTCTGAAGGAAAAAATGACAGTGAAGACCTAGAGGGAAGAATGAGATTGAAGAGAACATGGAAGTTCATTCCACAGGTGATGGAAAAAGGGGAACGAATGAGTGGAGGTGAGCAGCGATCCTGGATTCAAGTAGTTTAACCATAAGAGCGTTGATGGTGGACTGTGTGAGACATGCAGAAACTTGGGGGAGTCGGGGTGGAAAAAAAAAACATGGAAAGGGCAGAGGGTGAAAGACCAGAAAAGAGGCGGTAGAAGACAGAAAGGCCAGACTGTCTGTGCTGGCAAAATGATATACCCTTAGACTCAGCTTCATCACGGGAGATTCCTTGGTTTCCATGGCATGAAGCTGAGCAAAATGTGAGGCACGCGAGCCAGCCCAGAGGGGAGAACAGTACTCAATCTGGCTGTGGATGAAAGATCATGGGATGGGAGATAAGATTTTTTGTTGAAGGCATGGTGAAACTAGGTGCTGTACATGCAGGAGGATGGTTGGTGGACCAAGCACTTAGCTGACAAACATCTTTGGAAAATAATCTTTGTGTAGAAGAAGAAGAAAACGAGAAATATATTGTGGTGAAGGAGATACAAAGGGTTGAAATGCATTTTAAAATGCTTTTAAAGGAAGAAGCATTTATATTGATGAAGATTTAATTTATATTATTTAATGAAGATTCAGTTTGGATATATACATTGAGAAAAGGGTGAGGGGAGGGGAGGGCAGTAGAACCGGAAGTACAGGCAGAAGGAAATTCAAGTACAATGATATCGCTACTGCAGTGGAAAAACAAAGTTTTCTATATTTTTTTAAGCTAGGAGAGCAAAATAGGAGAATGTTGAGGAGGTGGAAGTAAGATATTGGAGAAGAAGGAAGCAAAACAAGAAAAATGGAGACAAATAATGTTAACAATTTTTTATCCGAGGGGTGGCCGTTTCAAGGGCTGTGTTGGCCCTTGAACAATAGGAAACAAATTCAAGATGTCGCACAAACAACGTACGATTTAACATGAAATATTGGACAGGCTATAACAGTAACACCTTGATGAAGATATAGCATTAAAAACATGATTAATCCGGTTTGGAAAAATTTAGCTTTAGTGAGGTGGAAAGGGAAGCCGCATATTTGACGAGCAAATGCAAAAAATCCCCTAACTGTTCGTATTGAATCTAATGACGGTTTTTCCAAAAAATGAAATAAAAAGGATATCCAACAATGCACTTAGGTTTGACTCCACCATGGGATCCAAATTACTCAATCATCGAGAAATTAATGGAAACACGACTTCCAGAAGTACAAGAAAACTCACTCGTTTCATTTCAACAAAATATTCCTCACTGTTCTTCAAATTCAGATTATAAATTAAATTCAGAATAATAGTTTAAAAAGAACAAACAATTATTCTCATCCGCCACAAATTGTTCATTTCGGAACACAGTCCCACGAGCTCCAAGTGGGAGCTGCAACTTACTCGCAGTCATCAAGGACATTTGTACTCCAAACAAACTTGTGGGAAAATAATAGAAACTTGAAAATTCCTGTCGGAACCAACTTTGTAATTCGTATCTGTAAAAACAAACTGTCATTTTTACTTTAAATATGGAATTATACAACAAGTGAAAAGTACATTAAAATCGCTGCTTAAACCATGATGTAAACTTGAAAATAATGCTACCAGTGCAATGTAAAAGTGGGACGTTGACAACAGTTAAGTATCTTTCATTTTGCTACTTTGGCAGTAAACCTTAAAACAGTGAGTAAAATGATACTGTGACAGTATGACTATTAATAGTTTTAAAAATTTCAACTCTTAGTTGCTGCATTTATATTCCTACCCTGTGTCATTGGCATCTCACAAGAGGCCGAGTCTCAGGGTGTTCCTCCTTATACAAAGCAGGGAGGTTGATGACCTTGCATTCTTCGACATGCTATTTTATGGTCTTCAATTGCCTCTCTGCCCAACCTCTGACCCCCACCATCCTGACACTACCCATAATTAGGTTACACTTGATTTGCCAGAAACCGTTACCTTGTTACCTTCTTCAGTAACAAGATTCATGCATTTACCTCCACCCATTAATATCCTACTTCTCTCACATTAAACACCACTTTCCTGTCGTCTCATGCTCTTCCCTTCAGGCCGTCAAGTCTGTTGTCTACAACCACCTCATGGTTTTACCCACTTCTATTTCTGAGCTTTTTAGACCCACTGGGAACACACGTCCCCCTTTCACCTGCAATTTCTATTCTCAAGCTCGTGTATTTATCATAGACCTTATCTTCTTTTCTTCCCCTTCACCCCACTTTCTTTATGTTGACCATAAATTGCTATCTGTTGCTTTCCTCTTCAATGAATCTCAAAACCTGTGGAATTATTTACATCCTTCATTGCTTACATAAACCAGATCGTTATTACCAATTTGTTTTTGGCTGAACCAGGAAAGAAAATCTAAACACCTGTAATATAAAGTGAAGAAGTTATCTTATTAGAGTTTCATTATGGGATTGTTCCCAAAGGATGTGTGTATTATCTGCCATTGGTGTGCGAGAGGAACAAAATGATCAGGAGATCTGTCACCTGACATATAAATTCAACATGTGCAGTAATTGCTGATTTTTCGGGCACCATGGTCCCTTTTTGAAGCAATATTTTATGGCCGGATGCCCTTCCTGCCGCCAACCCTGTTGGTCACCTCTTGCGACACACAGGGAATTACCAGTGAGCTGGTACTCAACTTGCCGACCTCGGAAGGATGACAGGCCGAGTCAACCCACCTGGCGTTAAAGTATGCAGATAGTTGATGCAAGGATGAACCACCTTTAGAGGCCATTTTTCCCCCGCAGAGCAGGGGTTGGCCTTTTTCGGGCACCATGGTCCCTTTTTGAAGCAATATTTTATGGCCGGATGCCCTTCCTGCCACCAACCCTGTTGGTCACCTCTTGCGACACACAGGGAATTACCAGTGAGCTGGTACTCAATTTGCCGACCTCGGAAGGATGACAGGCTGAGTCAACCCACCTGGCGTTAATTCAGCGATCGACCGACCGGGATTCAAACCCAGGATCCTCGGATCCCAAACCGGCACCTTAACCGCTAAGCCAACACCAGGCTCGTTGATGCTAGGATGTTAGATTGAAATCCCACACACCATGTTGATATGGTCCATTGTCTATAAATGTCCATGCAATCCATGTGAAAGTACATTAATGTCTGTACTGCATAACCTTTATGTACAAGCTGCAATATGAACTCAAGATCACTGCCAATAAAAAATGGATTATATATATCAACATGGTGCGTGGGATTTCAACCTAAGATTGCAGCATCAACCACCTACATAATACTTTTAAAACAATTTTTAATCGTGTAAATTCAACAATAACCTTTAATATTTTAATACTTGAACTGTCAGTGGAGAGGTTTACTTTACTCATGGTCAACCCTTGTAAGAGTATACTTTTGCTCAAAGGTATGGATAGTTGTATTGAGGCTTAGCATGCAAAAGTCTAAGCTATAGTTAACCAACAATCTTGGAATATGTGCTGGGAACATAGCATTCCAGATAAGCTCCAAACACACATTTCTGTCGGCACAAACTGCGGCACATGAAGTTGTTTTTCAGAGCAAGAAAAACAATTTAGTATTCTCATCAAAGTTTGCATTGGGTTTATTTCCACATCTAGAATTTGTGTCTGATAAATATGTTATATCTTGAAAGAAAGATGAAAACAGAACATGCAAAGTTTTTATTGTTATGCATTTTCAATAAAGTTATTTAAAATGCCTTAATGGAAAAGCATGTTTATGTTTTCGATAATTCCTCAGCAAGCAAAACTCCATTCAAGACTAGAACGGGCACTCGGTAGAGCGCATACCTTCGCCGCAGCTACTGTTCTGTACTTGGCATGGGAGTGTAGGGAACAGAACAACAAAAATACGATTTTGACCTTTTCGTGACCTTGACCTTGACCTTTGACCCGATTGCTCCCAAAATCTAATCAAATGTGTCCCGTATAATAACCAATCATCCCACCAAATTTCATGCAATTCGGTTGAATACTTTTTGAGTTATGCGAATAACATACACACACACACACAGACATACAAATAAATACACAGCGATCAAAACATAACCTTCCGCTTTTGCGAAGGTAATAAAGGTGGAATCTGGTAACAGACCAACACCATAACATTTTTAGCATCACAAGCAACACAGCAAAACCTTTCATGCCAGACAACACCAAGCTGGACAAATGGGACAACCAGAATGAGTGTGCATAAAAAAAGCATTTTAAACTCTTTTCGAAAACCTTTGGAGTAGTTGTACATATACCACATGAAATGCCAATAATCTAGAAGTGGAAGTTTTTGCGCTTCATAAATTTTCACGCATTTCACGTTACAATGGAGAAGCGGATTTAAACAACTCATGAATATATTTTCCTTAAAAATAAAAAAAAATAAAAAGAATAACAGGAAGCTTACAGTACCAGATCGCAAAAAGAATGCATGTGCGGTGCATGCATACAGTTGCCAGGGGTGCCCTAGTGAGTAACAAGCAACGCACTTGGCCAGCACATGAAGCATAAGTCGACGTGGTTCACAACTACATTACAGGACTTCAGCATCCACGTAAAATATGCTTCCTTATTTGAAGCAAATTTAAAAAGTGGATTAACTTCAATGTTTCCTGAAACCAGCAGGCTTGGTGAAAGCAGGGCTTGATGCACCGTCTGTCCATGCCACAAATGAGGATATATTGCAAGCTGGTACAGGCGAATATCCCATACAAGCTCATGAATTTCCCAATCTCTGCATTCAATTAACTATTGATTTGGTGCTTTGCTGTACCTTCCTGTAGTACTTTGAAATGTGTTTCATTGGCTCCATACAGTGCTACATTAGTTCCGTATGATTTACACCAGTTTCTTAAACCTTAGTCTCAAATAATAAAAGAGAATGTGTGTCAGTCAGTTACTGTGTGTGTGTGTGTGTGTGTGTGTGTGTGTGTGTGTGTGTGTGTGTGTGTGTGTGTGTGTGTGTGTGTGTGTGTGTGTGTGTGTGTGTGTGCGCCTCCTCAATAATTCAAAAACCATGAAACCGAGTGGCCCAAAACTTTGCATTCATACTAAGGGAACTGCAAAAGGGTGCATGAATGAAAACTGGATGCTTGAATAAATTTAAACACCCCTTTTGAAAATAATTAACCATTTTATTGAATTAAAA
This sequence comes from Myxine glutinosa, assembly GCF_964187855.1. Taxonomy (NCBI): domain Eukaryota; kingdom Metazoa; phylum Chordata; class Myxini; order Myxiniformes; family Myxinidae; genus Myxine; species Myxine glutinosa. Next base: position 11,342,055 of record NC_136270.1, on the reverse strand, counting down.
AAACAGGCTTTATCCTTGGTTAGCCTGCTATCAGTCACAGGGGTAATAAAGCTTCGTTTCAGCATCCTCAAAAATGTCTCGACTTGGAACAAGCTTCAATGGTTTTTGCATGATTAAGCACGCACAGCTTATTTTTTCACTTTCTTCACTCATATCATTGAATGTCTGATCTTCATCCCAACGAATCACAGTATGCATTGCTTTAGTAGGTGCTATAGTTTTTAAGTTAGGAGCTTGGAGTGATTTTATACATTATATGATGCGATTTTCCATGATGGCCTCTCACAGACTAATTAAAGTATATAATCAAAATCTCTGATTTGAGGATCGGATCTGGTGGACTAAATACAGTGCCTTCAGAAAGTATTCACACCCCTCAACGTTTTTCACATTTTGTTTTGTTACAGTCTGAATTGAAAATGGATTGAATTGAGATTTTTTGGTCACTGATCTATACATAATAGCCCATAATGTGAAAGTAGAATTATTTTTGAGGTTTTTACAAATTAACTACAAATGAAAAGCTGAAATGTCGAGTGAATAAGTATTCAATGCCTTGGCTATGACACTTCAAATTTAGCTCAGGTGCATCCATTTTCCTGAAACAATCCTTGAGATGTCTCTACAACTTGAATGAAGTCCACCTGTGGCCAATTCAGTTGATGGGACATGATTTAGAGAGTAGTACACCTTTCAAGACAAGGTCTACTAATAAGGATAAGGTTCTTGATAAGTTCATCTTCAGTCTACAGGGCGAGTCATAAGTCCCAGGACATGATTTTAGCTGCTTATACAAGATTTGTTTATACCATGTATTTATATTATTATTTTTTATATATATCAGACAAATAATACATTTAACAAAGATGGCAGACACCAGTCCATTTGCAGTGGAAGAGAAGATGGTCACAGCATTGTGGTATCACGAGAGGAGAAACACAAACAAGATGATGAAACAGGTGCAAGAAGACTTTGAGGAGTGTTTTGGAAAATCAGCACCGTCAAAATCAAATCTTCATCTTTGGGGAAAAAAAAGACATTTCAGACGAAGTGTACTCGACAGCAAATGCAGTGGACGACCAAAAATTCATGATTTTGAAATTCAAAACATTAAAACATCCGTTCTCAGATCTCCAAACAAATCATCATGCAAACGTTCGTCAGAATTGGGTGTTTCGTATTCATCGTTGCGTCGCACAATGAAAGAAGACCTTCACATGAAACCGTATAAACCAACTTCATTTGTGAATTGTCAGATGTAGATCATGAAAACAGGTTGACATCTTGTGACAGACTGCTGCAGCACTTCAATTCAATTCCTAAAAGATTGAAGGTTCTGATTAGTGATGAGTGTGCTGTTTCCCTCAGTTCATCTCCATGCAATGTTCACTTCTGGAGTGAAGCGAATCCACATTATGTTAAATAAGTGCAAGTCCATCCATCACGTTATGGTTTGGGTGGCGTTATCTGCCGACCACCTCGTTGGTCCTTACTTTTTTGATGCGTTGGTCAACCAGCAGTCATATCTATATCTGCATATGTTGGAGAATTACCCCACACCTGAAATTCAACGACGTGGGCTTGCCCATGATAATTATTTCCAGCAGGATGGGGCACCTGCACATCATGCATGTGTGGTACGAAATTACCACAATTTTCCCAACCGTTGGATTGGCAGGTCTTCGCCAACACTTCTGTGGCCACCACACAGCCCTGACCTGACCACTTGCCAATGCAATGTGGGGGTACGTCAAAGCTAAAGTTGCACAACATCGCATGGAATCTGTCGATGAACTGAAACAATGCATTCAGGAAACATTTGGCACCATAACACGTGGAGAAAAACTATCTTGTGCCGTGACAATGGCGGACACCATGTGGATGCACTCGATGTCCAAGGATATATTGAAATTGTTGTATTACTGTAATATGTTGTTACTCCTAGGGCTTACGGCTCACCTTGGTAGATGGTATAAACAAATCTTGTATAAGCAGTTAAAATAGTGTCCTGGGAATTATGACTCGCAGAGTAATGTCTGGACTGGCCAGCGGGTTCGTGAAAGACAGGTAAAAAAAAACGTTCCTTGGCAATTATTCCACAAGGTCGGAATAATTGGGGCCATAAAAAAGTATTATTAGTATTAGTATTATTAGTATTAATATTAGTATTAGTAGTAGTAGTATTAGTAGTAGTATTAGTAGTAGTATTAGTTGTAGTATTAGTTGTAGTATTAGTTGTAGTATTAGTTGTAGTATTAGTTGTAGTATTAGTTGTAGTATTAGTTGTAGTATTAGTTGTAGTATTAGTTGTAGTATTAGTTGTAGTATTAGTTGTAGTATTAGTTGTAGTATTAGTTGTAGTATTAGTTGTAGTATTAGTTGTAGTATTAGTTGTAGTATTAGTTGTAGTATTAGTTGTAGTATTAGTTGTAGTATTAGTTGTAGTATTAGTTGTAGTATTAGTTGTAGTATTAGTTGTAGTATTAGTTGTAGTATTAGTTGTAGTATTAGTTGTAGTATTAGTTGTAGTATTAGTTGTAGTATTAGTTGTAGTATTAGTTGTAGTATTAGTTGTAGTATTAGTTGTAGTATTAGTCGTAGTATTAGTCGTAGTATTAGTCGTAGTATTAGTCGTAGTATTAGTCGTAGTATTAGTCGTAGTATTAGTCGTAGTATTAGTCGTAGTATTAGTCGTAGTATTAGTCGTAGTATTAGTCGTAGTATTAGTCGTAGTATTAGTCGTAGTATTAGTCGTAGTATTAGTCGTAGTATTAGTCGTAGTATTAGTTGTAGTATTAGTTGTAGTATTAGTTATAGTATTAGTTATAGTATTAGTTATAGTATTAGTTGTAGTATTAGTAGTAGTATTAGAAGTAGTATTAGTAGTAGTATTAGTAGTAGTATTAGTCATAGTATTAGCAGTAGTAGTAGTAGTAGTACTAGTAGTAGTAGTAGTAGTATTAGTTGTAGTATTAGTTGTAGTATTAGTTGTAGTATTAGTTGTAGTATTAGTTGTAGTATTAGTTGTAGTATTAGTTGTAGTATTAGTTGTAGTATTAGTTGTAGTATTAGTTGTAGTATTAGTTGTAGTATTAGTTGTAGTATTAGTTGTAGTATTAGTTGTAGTATTAGTTGTAGTATTAGTTGTAGTATTAGTTGTAGTATTAGTTGTAGTATTAGTTGTAGTAGTAGTAGTAGTAGTAAAAGGAGCAGATGTAAAAAAAAACAAAAAAACAAACAATTGTTGAACTGTATTAACTTTGTAATTTTGTTGTTCACCGTTTGCCCTACTTCTCAACTGTTTCTTCAATCATAATCCAAATTCTCATTGTTTGGGCCTTCATCAGATAAAAACATAAACATACTGTCATTTCGCAACACCAGGAAGTTAAGCAAGTAACGTACCATCGCTGCAATTAACAGATCAACATGTTCTTGTGATGGCATCCGAAAAACAAGGTTTGCTCATCCTCCAGTCTAGATTCTATGTTGAAAAGGTTGTGCCCATTTCCGAATCAAAAAAGGAATAACAAACAAGTCCCAACAGAGCAAGTTCGAGATTGCAGAAGGGAAATTAACACCCTCATGGCAGTACAGATCAGACAGTGTTTTGACTGATGATGATGTATGTACTTGAAAATGCTGAATTATTGTATGCCCTTCAGTCCGTTTAACCAAAATCCAAATTGCTGTTTAACACATTTTAATTGTGCCATAATTAGCCTACTACACTTTTCACGAACAGCACTGAAGAGTAAGCAAGATTGGTAGAGCTGCATTCAAGACAAATATATTTTAGTGAAGGTATCCAATAAACACATCATTCTTTCTCGTTTGTATTGACTGTTTATACACTACTAGCTGAGGTACCCGGCTTCGCCCGGGTTGAATAAGAATAATACAAATATATGATGAAAAGGACATGTATATTTTAGAGCAATATCACAGTACATTTCCGACATGACGTTTTTTCAATTTTCAATTTCTCAAAACCTCTGGGTATACAACATTTCTGGTTTTCTTACTTGGTGCCAAGACATAAAGATTGCTTGGTTTTCCAACCCTCGAGCAGCCCACGTACAGCTGGCCATGGGCAAACACTTGTTCTGTGAAGTTCAGGCCGACAACCTTCATTGATTGCCCCTGCGCCAGAAATATGTCTTGAAATATTCCTGAAATAAGTTGTTGACCTTTTGGCCTATGTTAACCTCAAAAATAATTGGTGGTTGAATTAGGTGACCCGATATGCAAATCCTATCCAAATTTCAAGTCAATTGGATGAAAATGTAGGATTTTAAAAACTTCACCTTAAGTTGTTGACCTTTGGCCTATGTTTACTTTTTGGCCTATGCTGACCTCAAAAAGAATTGGTGGTTCAATTTCAGTGACCTGATATGCAAATCCTCTTCACATTTCAAGTCAATCAAATGAAAGTTGAGGATTTTAGAAATTTGAAATTGTTGTTGACTTTTGGCCTATGTTGCTCTTTTGGCCAATGGTGATCTCAAAAATAGTTGTTGGTTGAGTTCAGTTTGCTGATATGTAAAACCCATTCAAATTTCAAGTGAATCGGATGAAAATTGAGGATTTTAGAAACTAAAAAAAAAAAGTGGTTGACCTTTGGCCTACGCCGATCTCAAAAATAGTTGGTGGTTTAATTCAGTAAGCCGATATGTAAATCCTATTCAAAGTTCAAGTCAATAGGATGAAAATTAAGGATTTTAGAATTGAGGCTGACAACTGTTGAGAAACTCAGTTGGGAGGTTTACTGCCTGATCTTCATGTCACTTTGTCAAGAGTCATAATTTCTTTCATGACCGGGCAGCGAACGTCATTATGTGCGACTTTACGTCACTCCTACGGACGTGAAAACATTCGTTTTCCTTAAAAATATATTTAAAATAAATAAAATAGTACATAAATTAACAATAAAAGAAGCTAAAAAACAATTTAAAATACAATAAAAAGCACATTAAAATATATAAATATGTACGTACAGCATACTGTACATACGCGCAACCGCTGATTCTCATTCAAAACAGAGGCGACGTACAGTATTCCTTTACTGTGTCTGTGTTAGCCATGGGTCCGAAGAAGGATAATGCTAGTGTTTCCAAGCGTAATGTGGTTACGATGGACGATAAGGTAAATCTGATTAAAAGGTATGGAAAAGGTGGAAAAGTGTCGGTGATAGCGCATCAGACCTTATCGCGAATCGGACCCGCAATGCGTCATGGGATCGGAAAGGGGCAATAGTGCCGCCACAAACTACACCATGGAATTGCAGCTGGCGCCGTTTTTTAAACCATTGATATTAAAATAAAAAGTAGCCTATAACCACCGGAATTTTATGCTGATTCCGAATCTGTGTCTAAAACTTTTCTCCGATGTATAGTTCTTGAGTTATAAGCGGACATCTAGACAGACACACAGACACTCCTCCTTTATATTGTCGCGATCCCGGCTGTGAAATGGTTCCCAGCACGGAATACGGACGTTAATGTCCGGGCTTCAAGTAGTCCACGGAGTGGACAGAGAGAACTCAATAAACACAATTGTGTTTTAATCGGCCTTCTAGGGGTAAGGCACGATGCTTTATTGGCTCGATCACAAAAACCATAAATGGTAACAGAATGGAATACACTGCACAAAGCCTGCAGGAACTGTCGGCCCCAGAAGCTCCAAACAGGACGCAGGCAAGATCACTCGCGGTTCCAATCGACGATCTCCGGGACTCGGAGGGTAACAGAGTGGAATACACCGCACAAGGCCTGCAGGAACGGTCGGCCAGCAGCTCCAACACGACGCAGGCAATATCTGACTCACGGTTCCAATCCACGAGATCCGGGAATCACTCGTTCTCTTCCGGAGTTACTCACTCGTAAAATACAGAACGGTAAACGATCAGCCCAACGCGGCTGTCGTGAAGATTAAGGGAAATCCCTTTATCTATTTCCCACTCGGCGCCTTCGAGTCGCGTCCGTTGCATAAGATGGCGACCGCGCTCTCTGACCCTCCACCAATCACGTGCCGAATCGCCTCCCGATCGCGTGAGGCTCCAAGGAGGCCACGTCACGCGGTGGGCGGGGCACCAAATCTGGGTGAGAACAGGTGGTTTCACCGGTGGTTTCTCACAGTCCTCCCCCCCCTAAGTAAAAACCCCGTCGAATAGACGGCGTTTTTAAAACCAGTATTTGTAGTAGGTGCAAATCACATGGCAAGATGATGGCGGTAATCGCTAACAGGCAATTAACGCAATTAACAATTATTAACACTTATTAACAACAATAACGCAACAACGCAACAATACAACGCAACGCAATAGCGCAACAATAACGCAATTATTAACGCACAGGCAATTAACAGGCATTAACAGGTTAACAATGAACCAGTTTGGTTTTTTTTTTTTCACACACAAATTTTAACACCATACACCACATTAATATCTACCCTACAAGAGTTACACTTCACACAAAGCACAATAGAGAGGCAAGGGGGCCAAACTCAAGTTGGGGGAAGCGTTGACAGGAAGGAAACGGGCCGAGACCTAGAGCGGCGGGTACTCCTCCGGTGTCGAGAACAACAGTCATATGCGTAATGACCCCTTTCACCGTACTGGTAACATCGATCGTTCGGGTCGAAAGGCCTGCGGACCAAAGGGCGTCTGAAACGAGGCCGCCGCGACATGCCATTCGACATCTCGACGCACACACGCGATCCGCAAATTAACCTTCCATCAAGGGCTCTGACCGAATCTTCAGCATCTCGTGGCTCTTCAAACTCAACAACTGCAAATCCAGGTGGGTTTCGAGCAACCCATACGTTGCGGAGTGGTCCGTAATGTTCGAAGACCCTCCCTAGCTCGGCTTTCGCTGCTCCATTGCCCAGGTTTCCCACATATACCTTAGCATTAGCGTTCCTGCTGAATCGCGACATGGCGGGAGCGGTCCCTGAGGAGCACGGCACCTGAGGGTGGCTTGACGGGAGGCTCGGGTGGACTTCAGCTGACGCAACGTCACCGTCGGGAACTGGAGTCGAGGCGCTAGGCTCCTCGGGCCAGAGTGAAGATATGTCTGACTCCGCCACTCTCTCCGCCTGTTTACTCTGGGATCTAGTGACCCCCCCACAGGTCAGAGTCAATGACTCCTCCCTGGCCATGGCATCATTGCCAATCAGCAAGGAGACCCCGGGTATCGGGTAGTAGGGTACCACCACACAGGTCACTGGACCCTTAAAAATGTCACTCCGGACCTCGAGGAGGGCAAGGGGATACCGGCCAAGAACCCGGTCAATGCCCCGAAGGAGGGTATACTCGCCGGTATAACGCATCTGAGAGGCCGGAACTACCCCCGCCCGGAGAACACACCGTGTCGCCCCAGTATCCCGAAGGTATTGGGCCTCAAACTTCAGCATCGAATCAGGGCCACCCACTAAGGCTGTCCCTGAATAATCCTGGTACAGTGGATGAATGGAATTAGCCTCGGTGGCAGTGACCTCGGTCACCGATGCCACCGTCGTGTGCGAGGGCCCGGCGGATGAGCTCCACTGATCTCCCTCCGACTTAACAGGAGGGTTGCCTCGGTAGGCCGGACTAGCGGGATTAGAGAAGCAGCGGTTTTCACCGTGCCCCACGCGTTTGCAGAAATCGCACCAGGGCCCTGCCCTGGTCTGCGGCTCGCGACCGCCACCAGTGGAGGGCATCGGAGAACCCCTCCCCTCGATCCAGCCGCCGGGCAGACGGGGGGCGGTCTTGATCGCAGACTACTCCGTCTTACGACGCGACTGCGTGACTTGCAGCATTTTGCACGCCAAAACATGTTTATCAATAAGGTTGACGCAGTCTGCCAAGGAAACAGTGTCTTTGTCGACAAGAAACAATGCTAAGTCAGGCGGAAGCTGTTGATCGATACGGTAACGCACCAGGAGTTCCGCAACCGCTTGAGGTAACTCAACCTTGCTCCCCTTGAACCATCTCTGCAGCTGTTCCAACAAGGCCCGCGAATGTTCCTCATAGGTTTGACTGGACTCACGAGTCCAGCTGAAAAAATTTCTCCTATAAATACATGCGGGCACCGCATAGGCGTTCAAAATCTCGGCCTTCAATGCCCTGTATTTGTTTGCGTCCTCGGTTGCCATCCTCGCATATACCTCCCTCGCCCTCTCAGATAGATGGCTCACAAGATGGCCGACCCACAAGCTCTCATCAATGCCACCGGCAGCCAACAACTTCTCCGCCATCTCCAGATACGCTTCTGGCTTCGTGTCTCCCGTCCAGTCCGGCAAACGAACATGAACAGTTTCCGGGACTCTTGCAGCAGACCCCTCTGCCCGCGGTCGTTCAGTCAACATTCGCAACTCATGCTCTCTGACGCGTTCAGCTTCTGCTGCTGCCGCACGCTCTCTCTCTCTCTCTCACGCTCTCTCTCTGCTGCTGTCTCTGCTGCCGCATGCGCTCTCTCTGCTGCTGCACGCTCTCCCTCTGCTGCCGCAGCACGCTCTGCCTCTGCCCTGTCATTCTCCCTGTTATACATGTCAAGTTGTTGAACCGGAGTCAGCCCGGTCCAGAAGGGCGAACGCATGCATTTAGTCATGATGGAATCGCTTCCTAACATCTCGGGTTGAGTGACCGGGTCAAGGCTGCTTGCGTCGCTCACATCGCCACCCACGTGACTGTCAACATGATCAGGTTGAACTCTCACTTCTCTGGTCGACATAGCTTGGCTACGAGTTATCATAAGACAAGGCACAAAACACAACGCTCAAACACAACGCTCTGTTGGGGAAATACGACACGAACTACACAATATCACCCGCACATCAAATTGCCAATGAGAAAAATACCACGTACAAATACTCACGTTTTTTTTTTTTTTTTGTCGGTTGTTTGGAGGGATCCGAGGCTCACTTATTCTGCAGTGAAGCACCACCCAAGACAGCGTCCTACGGCGAGAAAGTTCCTCCAAGACGGCGTCCGCTGGTGAGAAGATGCAGAGAAGATGCAGATGCCGAATTCCCGTCTCAATTCGAATGTCTCTCACTTGAAAGATCCCGGACGAGCCCCCATTTGTCGCGATCCCGGCTGTGAAATGGTTCCCAGCACGGAATACGGACGTTAATGTCCGGGCTTCAAGTAGTCCACGGAGTGGACAAAGAGAACTCAATAAACACAATTGTGTTTTAATCGGCCTTCTAGGGGTAAGGCACGATGCTTTATTGGCTCGATCACAAAAACCATAAATGGTAACAGAATGGAATACACTGCACAAAGCCTGCAGGAACTGTCGGCCCCAGAAGCTCCAAACAGGACGCAGGCAAGATCACTCGCGGTTCCAATCGACGATCTCCGGGACTCGGAGGGTAACAGAGTGGAATACACCGCACAAGGCCTGCAGGAACGGTCGGCCAGCAGCTCCAACACGACGCAGGCAATATCTGACTCACGGTTCCAATCCACGAGATCCGGGAATCACTCGTTCTCTTCCGGAGTTACTCACTCGTAAAATACAGAACGGTAAACGATCAGCCCAACGCGGCTGTCGTGAAGATTAAGGGAAATCCCTTTATCTATTTCCCACTCGGCGCCTTCGAGTCGCGTCCGTTGCATAAGATGGCGACCGCGCTCTCTGACCCTCCACCAATCACGTGCCGAATCGCCTCCCGATCGCGTGAGGCTCCAAGGAGGCCACGTCACGCGGTGGGCGGGGCACCAAATCTGGGTGAGAACAGGTGGTTTCACCGGTGGTTTCGCACAATATATAGATGCCATGCTTGCCACTCTTTTGCCAATCACAAATCACATATAGAGACCTCAGCAAACTGAGATCAAGTGGCAGGGTTCCAGAGTGTAACAATCAGGAATAAAGCAACAAATCAGCTGAACGGATTTGTATGCAGTTCGAATACAAAACCAATTTTATCACAGTGGTTTGATTTTTGGAGGTTTAGAGCAATCCAGATCATAAATAGACTCTCACTATGTCTATGAATAAACTATGTTATGAACAAGTTATGAATAAAATGTATTTATGATCATAAATAAACTCTCACTATGTCATAAATAGACTCTTCACAAATCTCACACTCTCACTACGTCTCTCCGAAAAGACCGACTGGACAACCCTCCAATCTACTTTCTCAACGGAAGCCTCTCCTCAGTGAAAGACACATGAAAGCCCGCTTGGAGTTTGCAAAAAAACACCGAAAGGACTCTCAGACTGTGAGAAACAAGATTCTGTGGTCTGGTGAAACCAAGATTGAACTGTTTGGCTTCCGTCTGGCCACTCTGCCATAAAGCCCAGATCGGTGGAGTGTTGCAGTGATGGTTGTCCTTCTGGAAGTTTCTCCCATCTCCACACAGGATCTCTGGAGCTCAGCCAGTGACCATCGGGTTCTTGGTCACCTCTCTTACCAAGGCCCTTCTCCCCCGATTGCTCAGTTTGACCGGGCGGCCAGCTCTAGGAAGAGTCCTGGTTGTTCCAAACTTCTTCCATTTAGGAATTATGGAGGCCACTGTGCTCTTGGGAACCTTCAAGAGAGCAGAGATTTTTTTTGTTGGCTTCCCCAGATCTGTGCCTCGACACAATCCTGTATCTGAGCTCTGCAGGCAGTTCCTTCGACCTCATGGCTTGGTTTTTGCTCTGATATGCATTGTCAGCTGTGAGACCTTATATAGACAGGTGTGTGCCTTTCCAAATCATGTCCAATCAATTGAATTTACTACAGGTGGACTCCAATCAAGGTGTAGAAACATCTCAAAGATGATCAAGAGAAATGGGAAGCACCTGAGCTAAATTTCAAGTGTCATAGTAAAGGGTATGAATACTTACGACAGTGATATTTCAGTTTTTTTCATTTTAATAAATTTGCATAACTTTCTAAAATCCTGTTTTCTCTTTGTCATTATGGGGTATTGGGTGTAGATTGGTGAGGGAAAAAATGAATTTAAACGAATTCAGCATAAGGCTGCAACATAATAAAATGTGAAAAAGTGAAGGGGTCTGAATACTTTTTGAATGCACTGTATATTGTACTGATCTCAACATTCTGATGAAACTGGTTGAAAATGATTAAAACTGATTAAAACAACAACTGATTAAAAATTCCATCAAACTCCTTTTCTGCGTATTGAACAAGAATAAAGCCTGTTTTCTTTCCTTTCTCCTTATTCGCCACTCAACATAACCTTCATTTTATTAATGTTGAGGCTTAAATCTTTCTTCTCTATTGCAAATTTTTGTATTTTTGAGACATCTCTTTTGCTTCTTTTCCCCTTTCAGCAGGCAATACCAAGTCATCCTACTATTAATTTGCAATTTGGTCACTGGCTTTGAAATAATACCAATTTTTATTGCAGACCCTATAGGCATCAAAGCTATGTATAAATCGAACAGTTTTAAATAGAGCACCACACCGCCATTAGAGCGTTTAAATTGCATCAGATGTGGCAATAAATGTGAATTGTTGCTCCCAGCTTGCTTGCTTGCTCGATGACAGAAGACGGCATTTGCATTTTTGCCACTTCTATCCCTACCTTGTTTAGAATCACATGCAGGAATGAACATCTTGCTGGTGTTAAATACCATGTATGAGGCTACGAGTCAGGAGGGGTGGTCAGTATCATCCAGGGGGAGTAATGCTATGTATGATTTTTTGACCATGTATGTTGTATATGTCCCTAGATATTGAAAATATACGATAGCGTTCTATAACTTTTGGCCTTCACTATGTTAGCATCCTTTATCCAACCCTACCCTAACGTGTGGAAAACCACCCTTTTTGGACCGAAAATCACATAGATCAATTTTCAAATAATCTCCAGTAAAATGTGAACTGTTTATTGTCTTTTATTACTTAAAATAAATCTGTTATTAGCCCCCGTTGGACTTGGTCCGAAACGTGGCTTATGGATTTGGTGCCGTTCATCCGTCAATGCGTTCGCAACCATATCTCGGAGATGTATGGGCCGATTTTGTTCATACTTAGCACAAATACATGACATGAGCGTATACATATGCGCATCATTTTGTTTCACTATACGATCAAAGATGGCCGACTGGTGGACATTTTTGTTGTGAAAAATCCGATATTGAACACATCCTCAACCTTTTCTCAGACATGCATTTACCGATGTTGTTCAAACTTGGCACACAGATGATGAATGATGGTTTACATATGCACAGCAATTCTTCGAGAACAGATCCAAGATGGCCGACTGGTGGCCATTTTGTTACTTAAACGTGGCCCCAACAATTTATTGAACATGCATGGTCTGATTTTGTTCAAACTTGGCACAAGCACAGTACATGATGACACACACGTGCGCCTCACTTTGTTGCTATCTGATCAAAGATGGCCGACTGGTAGACTGGCGGCCATTTTAGTTGTAAAAAAAAAAACAGCCAATATTGACCACGTCTTCACCATTTCTCAGACATGCATTTATCGATCTTGTTCAAATTTGGCACACAGATAAATGAATCATGGGTTACATATGCACGTCTTTTTTCAAGATCAGATCCAAGACGGCCGACTGGTGGCCATTTTCTTTCTTAAATGTGTCCCCCATCCATTTCTCGACATACATGGTCCGATTTTCTTTAAACTTAGCACAAAGACGATACATGAGTATACATATGCAGAAGATTTTGTTTTGTCATCTGATCAAAGATGGCCAACTCACAGCTGTTAATTCAGCACAGAAAAATTTGTAAAACCATGGTGGGGCTATGACATTTTATGTCTTCTTCTTCTTGTTTATGCGTATAAATAATGCGTTTTATTTCACCATCAAGGGCTAACATCAACACTTTGGTACAAAGAACAACAGTAAACCAGGACGCAACTTCAAAAATGCATACGTGCATGTATGTGGTACATACACGTGTTTCTATTCAATTTCAACACTATTAGATATCTCAAAAAGTTGTGGACGGATTTGGATGAAATTTGTGGAGAGGTAGTGTATGTGAGGAGGACAAAATGATTCGATTTTGGTGAAGATGCCGATTCGGATCCGGCTACTAGAATTTTTTAAAGTGATTCTTCACCATTGAGAGATCAGGCGAAAAGCGATATACAGTATAACATAGTTTAAAATGTTGTGGACGAGTTATGACAAAACTTGGGGGAAGAATTAGTTAGGTGACAAGAAAAAGCCGATTAGATTTTGGTTCAAGTCTGAATCCAGATTCGGCCTGTCAGTGGAATACAAAACAAACTGTTCAACCTGGTGGAGGTATGCGCTTTACCGAGTGCCCTTCTAGTCTTCTGCATATAAATAGTGGGTTTTCTTTCATTATCAAGGGCCAATGTCAAAAGTTTGTTACAGAACAACACTAAATTAGGACGCAACTTCAAAAATACATACATACATGTATGCATTTTCTATTTATTTTCAACAATTAATAATAAATTGCTGTCTTCTTCGGCTAGCTTAGGAATCGTTGCTGGTGGTGAAAGCGAAATAATTGACCTATTGACCAGTTCATAGCATGATAGTTACTGTAACTATGTCAGGAAAACAAATCAGAGTTTTACAGTGTTGATGTCACAGGAAATTCCAAAAAGTTAGACAGATTTTTAATTGTGATGTTATACTCATGGACTACTAAATTGTTGGTGGCAATGTCATGTCTTTAGTAACCATAGTAACTGCATGTAATTTCATAGTTTTAATTTCAGGTGGTGGTGATGGACAAAGAGCAAAGAATTGGCAGAGAGAATGCATTATCTGCAAGGAATCGCTTCACAAAAACCAGGATGACAGTTTAACAAGTCCACAAAATGTTGGCTCTTGGAAGTCTTTGTTGGAAGTTGCCAAAATCAGAAATCATGCTCCTATTCGGGACATTGCCAAGCCTAGAATTTCAACTGCATCGAGTAAAAACAACAAATTATGCTTTCATGCACCATTTCTAGTTTGTTTCTATCATGTGAACATCAAAGTTGCACAAGGACTTTATGTGCACTGGTGGCGAGGGGCTGGAGTGGGGGAGAGGGAACACACACAGACGCACACCAGGTATGATGTATTTTCCTCCATTTAGTGCATCCTTGTTTTTTTTGTTTTTAGTAGCAATACTGGGCAAATATTATTCATGGATAGTATTCTGATTCAGGAAAAAATAATTATATCTTGAAAGCCAAATTGAAACTTCCAAAAAAGAAAAGCATTGCTTGAACAGTCATTTCAGTGTTGTAACTAGAATCCAGCTCTCAAAAGAACAAACAACTCCTTTCCTAATGATAAGGCAGGCTGTACGATAACAGGAAAGCAGCAGGCCTCATGCAGCATGCCTCACTGCTTTCAGTTGTGTAGTTGTGGCGCCAGTCTGCGAGAGCTGGCTGCAATTATAAACTCCTCCCTCTATCCTTACAATACTCTAAACAGGCGATTATCAGTGGCTCATGAACTTAATGAGAACCAGCACAGATTGCGAAGCAACAGAGGGTAAATCTTTGCTACCCTGCTACCCTTTCAAGATAACATGCACATTTCTGCCAACAAGTCAGGCCTTTATGTGGGTAAGAAACTTGGATGACTATTTTTCCTCTGTGAAATTATTAAAATAAAGATACAATATTCAGGGCATTAATGGACGAAGCGAGGAGGGGGGTGGAGCGATTCTGTCGTCCTTGCGCAGTGGTCATGCAAAATTCCACTTTTTTATTTTCTGTTGCAATCCTTATTTGCTTTTCCTTTTTCACCAATTGCCTCCTTCTCCCTAATGTCGCTAGTGCTTCAAACCGATGTTTCACGTCTCGATATCAAGGTGTGATACATACCGACTGTAAAACTGGATATTTAACACAAGTATGAAGTCCCACCTAAATCAGAACCTTGGTCTAGCAGGTGTATCAACGAGGCTCCCAATTCTAATGCAAAAAAATAATTTCCTTTGCACCGTGCGGGCACGTGGCTCATGATTCAGGGAATCCAATTTCAAATCCCAAATACTGTGTTGATTTGTGCATCGTCTACTGATATCTTTGTAATCCATGTTAAAGCAAAGTGATGTCTTATTAGTTATTATTACCTCTGCCACCAAAGGTGGATGGAGGTTATGTTTTCACCCCTGCCTGTCTGTCCGTTTGTGAACAAAGTATCTCAAAGTTGTGGACAGATTCGGACAAAATTTAGCAGAGAGGTAGCGTATGTGACAAGGAAGAAATTATTAGATTTTGGTGAAGATCCGCATTCGGATCCGGCTGTTAGAATTTTGTAAAGTGATTCTTCGCCATTGGAAGATTGGGCCAAAAACGATACATAGCAGGATATCTCAAAAAGTTATGGACGGATTTGGACGAAACTTGGTGAACCGGTTGGGTGTCTGACAAGGAAGAATCGATTCAATTCTGGTGAGGGTTCGGATCCGGATCCAGATCCAGATAGTATAATTTTTTAAGCGATTCTTCACCATTGAGTGATATGGCCAACCAGGCGGAGGTATGCTCTAAACTGAGTGCCATTCTAGTTGTCTTTGTCTTGCATGGGACCTATGTAAAGCTCCACCATGAGTCTTAAATCACTATAAAGGACAAAAAGAGAACATCAGCAATGTTTGACCATCAATAGTAGGTAATTTTGACTTTCAGTTAATAAAAGAAATAGCAAAAATGGCATTGAAATGTTCATCATTGGTGGTAAACAATCTTCAATTAAATATGTATTTTAAAAATACCAGTGAGGTACCCGTGCTACGCACAGGTGGGAGGCCAGAAGCAAACAGACGATGCAGAAACGGTGAATGCTAAAGCATGAAACCAATAAATTCCACATTCCTGTAGCACCTTCAGTCGCACGTCAGACATGGACAGCAAGTTCGTGAAGGACCTCCATGAAAAACGTACCCGTTCACAAATAAACGGGTACGTTTGTTCCATACCCAGTCAATGGCGATCCACGAATTTCACGTTTAGAAAGTAGAAACAATCACGGAATTTCGTCATTCACTTGAACTCGATATCTCTTTTTTCATTCCAAGCAGCATAATTCCAATCACAAATTAAATAACATTAATATAAAAAATAAACTTTTAACAACATTCGTGACATAAACAAATATTTAAATCCTGATGTGAAGTTCCGTACCGTTGGGTGAACACAATTACGAATTCAAAATCGTAATTGTATTCACTCAATTCCAATCACCAATTGATACTTTAACAACACGATTAACGTTTATCGATTTAACATTACGATTGAATGACGGTTGTATTGGGATATTATCAAACCCGCTCCTGGCCGTAATCTGTCCACTTCCGCATTCACAGCAGGTTTATAATTCTCATCAAAACCTGAACAGTATTTGTAGAATTTCAATAAAAGCCACATCACTGTTCATAATCGGTAAATATTATTCCATCGTCTTTGGAAAAACTGGAAAATTGGAAAAATTGGAAAAACAATATAGCTTATTTTACTCGAGGGTACAAGGATTACCCACCCAAAATATCGTTGCGATCGGTTCAGCCGTTTTTGCGGTACCTTCGAATGGACGGACGGACATTTGGTGAATTATAATAAGATGACAGGAGGATGATGCTAAATGGACAGTTTATTGATTGTGTGACTTCATCTAGGAAATCCACTGCATTGAGGATTATTATATTAATGTATTAAATATGCAAAAACAAATTTAGATTTTTCATTTAATTAATCTCTCTTCTCACAAGGCAAAACAATGAAGAAAGAAGGAAATTATTTAAATTGTTTGTAAAAAAAAAAAAAAAAAGTTCTAAATTGAAGAAAGGGAAACAAACAAAATCACTATTTATTTTAAAAGCTAGTGACAGTGGGGGGAGGGGAGGGCGGAGAATGGGAGAGGGATAGGAGTATGTACAACAAGTCCCCGACTTTCAAACTCCCGACTTACGAACACCCAGACTTACAAACCAACCTCCACAAGATTTTTTTTTTTTTTAATGTTCGAGATATGAACGTTCGCTCAAATGTACAAACCGATCGGAGCAACTCGGGACTCGTTGGTTTGGCGAAGCCCAACTCTCTCTTCCTCGAGATGTGAAGAGTGTGAGCGTCCTGTGGTCTACAGTACTGCACTGTATGCAGCTATTTTCTTTACACACATTTTTGCATTCAGTGCCATGTATTTCACCGTTTTATTGACAATGAACCCTAATCATGGCTGATAACACATTGCACTGATATTCCTTTAATGAACAAATGCAGAACCTTGACATTGTAGACAAACTTGACGTTATAAAACATTCTGATAAAGGTGAACTCCCTCCAAAATCACCCGTTCGTTAAGAACAATTATCAAGAACATAACGATAATTTTACTGTACTTTATTTTAAAGTAGGTCTCATTTCACTAACTGTATTTATTACAATCCGGAAGGATTGGAGTATTATTTACCAATATAAAAGAAAGTTTTGTTTGTTTGTTTGTCTGCACGCGCTAATCTCCTGAACGGTGAAAGATAGGAGGAAACTTCTAAAACAAAAAATGTCGGGACGGGCCCCGGGAAGGTTATAGGCTAGGTGGCAAGGCCGGTCGAGGCCGCCTCGGCCAGGCTGGGCCCATTTCGCAATTAAAAGCTGAGCTAAATTATAGTAGTCGATCTTCTACGGCCGCGAGTAAAAGCTGAATTATTGTAGTAAGTTCATTCAAAAAGAACCAAAAATGTCGGGACGGGCCCCGGGAAGGTTATAGGCTAGGTGGCAAGGCCGGTTGAGGCCGCCTCGGCCGGGGTGGGCCCATTTCGCAATTAAAAGCTGAGATGAATTATAGTAGTCAATCTTCTACGGCCACGTGTAAAAGCTGAATTATAGTAGTAAATTCATTCAAAAAGAACCAAAAATGTCGGGACGGGCCCCGGGAAGGTTATAAGCTAGGTGGTGAGGCCGGTCGAGGCCGCCTCGGCCGGGGTGGGCCCATTTCGCAATTAAAAACTGAGCTGAATTATAGTAGTCAATCTTCTATGGCCACGAGTAAAAGCTGCATTATAGTAGTAAATTCATTCAAAAATAACCCGGGCAACGCCGGGTGCATTCGGCTAGTTTACTAGAATTTATTGTGAATGTACAATATTTCAGCTTAATCATGTGTTGCATTATGTGTAAAATAGGCTTTCTTAACTTTGTTTTAGAACCGAACGACCAATGATGGTACCAATTATATGGGAAATCGAGTTCCGTACTCAAGAATGATTGTTGGGAACGCAACCCGTTCACAAGTCGAGGACTCCTGTATTTATCTCACATTTTACAGTTCCTTCTTCAGCCAAAAGACAACCGCCTAAAAGAAATATTCTGTTTTTCTGCCTCAAAGCAAAAATGTTGTTTAAATTTTTGCCAGAAGTGATAATAGGAAAACATTAGTGCTGCAAAATCAAAGCTACAGTACAAAACGACCAACACTGTCATATATTTTGTGGTCACTTCTTGCTAAGCATGTGCAGCCATAGTAAACGACATGCATAGGAAGCGCTGCTAGTACTTTAATACATACAATGGCATTGGCTATTTGTACATGTGCACCATGAAATGCTGGGTCTTTATCGTTTCCAACCGCTCTCCTCCTTTTTGTTTGTATTGTACATATATTTTGATCATTTGTCAGTGATGTGCAATCTGCCAATACTCTGCCAGTTGCAGACTGTGGGACAGATCATGATCTCCTTGTAGCTAAGTTACGAGTCAAATTGAGAAAGGTTAAAAAAAACCCCCAAAAATTGCAACCAAATATGACGTTGAAAATGTATCCAAACAACATGCAATAAAGGTAAAAAAGCAACATGTTTTGCAGAGATGGAATTGGTTGACCGAATGCCGGATGGATTGTGGTAAGTTTGAAAACATTAAAAGAAGAGGCCAAAAACAACATCCCAAAAGCAAGAAGAAAGAGGAAGACCAAATAGTTGTCGGAAGATGCGATAAATAATGTAGACAGAAGAAGAGAGATGAAAACCAAAGGCACATCAAGAGAGGGTTTCAAGGGGATAAATACCAACTTCTAACGACAAGATAGGAAAGCCAAAGGTATTTTAAGGAGGCATGCAAACTGATAGAAAGTGACAATGAGCAAGAAGAACAAACAAGAGATCTTTTTAAAAAAGAGCAGAGACACCACTGGAAAGTTTAAATTAAAGATTGGGGTCCTTAAGAGTAGAACCAGGAAATATCTGATGGAAAGAAACATGTGAAAGTAAGATGGAAGGGACTAGACCAAAACCCGATACAAACATGATCTAGGTAGCAATATCATGGAAATATTCAAAAAAAGAGAACATGAGCAAGAACCAAATAGTGATGGAATGTAATAGAATGTTCAGGTTGAGTAATGACAGCTGGAAAATGAAAAAGCACCAAGTGCCGACGAAATTCCAATGTAACTCTTTAAGATAGTTGGGGAGGACTGCCAAAACGCTCACCGGAAACTGCCAAAATCAAGACTCTCTGCTCACCTTCACTACTTCATTCCTCTTTTCTCTCGCCTCTGGAACAAACTCCCTCACTCTTCAATCCCACTCCTCCCTCCAGGTCTTTAAAACAGCTGTTCACCACCATCTCTTATCTTCCCCCATCCAAAACCTTGATCTTTTCTACCCCCTCTAATTTCACCCCAGATTCACTTTTTTGAAATACCAACTTCCTTCCTGGAAGTCCTTGCAGTGTCCTTGTGTTTTATACTTCTCCCACACCCCCCTCCCACCTCCCCTTCCCATGCCTCCTCCCCCCAAGCCCTCCCACAGATCTGCCGATGTCCCTGCTCTCAAATGTTGTGTTTGTGTGCTTCCCCTTCTCTCCCCATCTTGTCTACCTCCTAACTGGTGCTAGTTTACTAGTACCTTATTACCTTACCCTTATTATATGTACCTTACCTAAGTACCTTACCCTTATTATATGTTTTGTGTGTCTGTTTGATTTTTTTTTTTTGTGTGTGTGATAAATGTTAGCTCTTTCACGAGCCTCGATCATGTATACAAAAAAAAAAAAGAAAAAAAAAAAAGGAGAAATTCTAAAATTTGAACAGACATCTGCACACAGATCGGAGCAGGTTTGTACGGCCTAAAAGGTGGAAGCAGTCAGTCTGCATACCATTGCCAAAGAAAGGGGATCCAAGAGAATGTTCAGTTAACCGAACCATTGCCTTGATTTTACATGCAAGATATTAATAAAGATCATTCAACAAATAATAGAAGACTTAAGTACGAAATGCCCATTGAGCAAGCAGGTTTCAAAAAGGAAGAGGAAGTAGGGATGAAATGTCAAATCTGAGGTGGATCATGGAAAAAGCAAAGGATTATCAAATGAATGTGTATCTCTGTGTTAGATATTATAGCAAAGCCTTTGATTGTGTTGATCTTGAATTGATGGAGATTATGCCGAGAGGAATGGGAATGTCAGAGCACCTGAAATGTCCGATAACAAGCCTGTACACCAAACAAGAAGCGACAGCAAGAACAGTTTCAAGATACACAGAATGGCTTGGAATGGGATAAGGGATACACAAGGGTACATTATCTTCCCTTACTTGATCAATCTGTATAATGAGTACATCATGAGGAAATCAAACTTGGATGATAGAGGCTGGAGTCAGGATAGGAGGAAGCCGTATCAACCACCAAAGACATGCTGATGATATTACTCTGATGGCAGTTAATAAAGAAGACGACATCACCTTCAGTGAAGGAGGAAAATGAAAAATCTCCTCTTTATTCAAACCTAAATTGTCAACTGAAAAGATCAATGTGTTCACATTGAGATCTGATCAGATGAAAATAGTGGAAAGTTTCATCTTCCTGGGTTCTACGATTGAAGTGAGGGGAGAATACAACAGGCATTTTAAGGCCATTTTCCCTGCAAGAGCGGGGGTTAGCCTTGCGGTCCCCATGACAATCTTCTCCATTTTGCCCTATTTTCTGCATCTCCCCTTGTTAACCCCCTTGTCCGCATTTCTTCTTCGACCATCTTTAGCCAAGTCTTTCTCAGTCTTCCCCGTCCTCTACTTCCTTCTACATTAATTTCCATCATTCTTCTCAGCCAGTCAATTTCATCCTTCCTCAACACATGACCAAACCATCTCAAACTGTTTCTCTTCACAGCATCCATCACAGGCTCTATTCCCATCATATTTCGCAATTCATCATTTGTCTTCCTCTCTCTCAACGATACTCCGCAAATCCGTCGAACCATTCGCATTTCCACCCTTTCCAACCTTCGTTGCTGCTCTACGTTCATTACCCATGTCTCGCTCCCATAAATCATAACACTTCTCACACATGCAGCATACACCTTTTCCTTCAGCTTCAAGTGAGGGGAGAATGTGGAGGATAAATTAATAGACGTTTATCATTGGGGAGAAGAGCAATGTCAGGATTGACAAAGATCTGGAAAGACCAAGATGTGATAATACAAATCAAGAGGATAGAGAATGCTCTCGTACATTGTATTTCCAGTTGCAATGTATGTATGTATGTGTGCGAGTCATGAACAATGAAAAAGAAAAAGGAAGAAGATTGACAGTTTCGAAATATGGAATTGGAGACAAATGTTAAAAATTCCATTAACTGCAAACCATCAAATCAGTGCTTGAAGAAATTTGAGCACCAAGTACATTATAAGTGCCGATTCTAAAACAGAAATTTTCAAACGTGCATAGTCGAGGCTCGTGGAGGAGCTAGTACACTGAATGGATCAGGACGTAACAGGACAAAAGGAACAGTAGAGAGGGGAAACACCAACAGCAGAGTTGAAGGCCAAGACAGAGGGAGACTTGGACAAACAATGGGTATGGGGAGGAATAGGGGAGAGGGGGGGGAGGGGAGAAAGAGGAGAGGAAAGGACAAGATGGATACATAAAGAAAATTAAGGGAGGGAAAAAGTGGAAGCTTGGAAGGAGAAGGGCTTGGGTGGAGATTACCAAGAGTAGAAGAGATCATGTTTTTGGATTGGGGATGATATGAGATGGTGGTGAATAGCTGTTGCCCTGGAGGGAAGAAGGAGATTTAAGAGAATGTGGAATTGGACTGTCCACAGGTGGGGAAAAAGAGGTACAATTGAGTGGTGAGTAGTAATCCTGGATTTAGGTAGTTTCACCAGAAGGGGGTTGATGGAGGACCCTGTTCATCCAGCAGAAACCCAGAGAAGACAAAGCAAAGAAAGAGCAGAGAATGCAAGACCAAAGAAGAGGTGGTAGAAGACAGAGACCACTGACCTGTCTGTAATGGGAAAGTGATAGACCCATGGCCTCAACTTCAGCGCAGGAGTTTTCAATGCTCTTGAAGGCCTCGGTTTCCACGGAGTAAGCTGAGCAAGGTGTGAGGCAGGGGAGCCAGTCCAGAGGGGACAGCAGTACTCCATCAAGCTCTGGACCAAGGCATTTTAGGTGGATACGAGTTCAGGTGTGCCAATGAAGGACTTTGTGTGATGGATGATGTCCAGATGTCATCCCCCTCAACAATGACCCCTTCAACCCCACTCCCCCAAGAATTTCACAATAAGTTCAGTACATTACTACATGAAGGCTGTTTTAAAAGTTTAATTTTAAGCAATGCCATCCAGAACAGCACTAGTCTGTCCGTATGCATGTCCCCACAAACGTACACCAATCAGAGCTGAAGATCTGGGCACATGTCAGGAGGACAGCGTTTGGTAACCATTACAGTGGCATATTTTACTAAAAGGAAATATAATAACCTTCTGTGGAACGTTTTGGGGTCCCAGCAGCTGTCCTACGGGTATGAAATATATTTCAGAAATTCCTCAATACAATTATGATTTTTAAATGTGATCGACACGACACTGACCTTGCTCCCGAATCTGGAAGTGAACAGATGACGACGGTTCACTGGTTTAAAAATATCTCAACACAATCATGCTTTAACATTATATTTTGACATTAATTCTATAGTATCCATTTGTGGTTGGAATGATGAATGATGTTGTTTGGAATTAAAATATAGATATGTTGAGTTTAAATCAGAATGAGGAAATGACGTAAGGGTTTCCATCCGTGACATTCGTAGATTCCATATTTGCAGTTTCGACATTGACTGGATACGTTTTTTGTCCAACTCCTTCACAAACCTGCTGTCAATGCCTGACGTTTGACTGAAGATGGCATGGGAATGTGGAATTTATTGGTTCATCATTTACCATTCAACGATTTAAAAAAAATTTTTTTTACCCAAGTCGTTCACAAACCAGGTTTTCATGCCTAAAGTCAAAAAAAATTTATACTTACACAATTTGCTATCTGGTAACTGGTATCCTCTTCAAATGAAGTATCAAACAAGCCCGGCTACAACATTATTAGACTATCGGTCTTGTTGTTCCTTTTACAAGCACGAGTGTTCATTTTATTCCAGCAGGGCACTGTATACTTTCCACCACCCTCCGCCTTCCCCAAACCCCCAATCGGGTTCTAAACAGCCATAAATTTGGCCTTTTTCCATTTCACTTTGTATTTTCCATTATACTAATGCTTCTGAAAGCAAATGTAACATTGTTAGCATTTTCCAAAGTGCTACTCCTGTTTATATATTGATAGATAAATGCAATAACTGTAGCAAAACAGCAGTAAAAATAGTAATGGGTTTGCTCTATCAAAGACATCTGCTCAATCTTGCAAAATAAATGTACCAAAATCATCGGCATTCAGAAAAGTGGAAAGGTCCGAGTGATAAAACCTGTAGAAGTCTTGAAGTCACATGATTGTGTGACATGTCTGGCTATACTACATAACAAACAGAAGCAGCTGCACAATGATGGGGAGTTGCCATGGGTGGTGGGGATGAATGGAGGCGAATTAGCTTGAGGGCAACTCGACTTGTTATCTACCACGACAGAACAGATTTGTGGGAACTATTCCCAAAACAAGACAAAGGGATGAAGGTGGCCATAAAATTGGACTTGGAAATTTGCGGAGGGGCGTGGGAGAGGGTATTATGTTATGAGTTGCTATAACAAGGATGTGTGGCCTTGGTCAGACTTGGGGAAAGACAAAGGGTAAGAAACAATTAATGAGGTGGAAGAGCTTTTCCAGTGAAGGAAAAGAGATTAGGGAGAAAGAGATGCTGAGGGGAAAGATAGCATGGGGAATAAAATATGGGAACAGCACAAATGCATGAACGAGGAACTGTTTCAATCAGCTGTGATCAGGATTATCAAATGCATGCAAGGATAATCCAAACAAGTCAAGATGAAGGAGAAGAGTCACCAAAGAAGAAATTATAAATACCAGAGCAGATACAATAACAGATGAAATAGATCAGCATGAAGATGAAGAGTGGAAAGGAAGAAAGGGCCAAGATGGCTGTGATGGACCATTCACAACGAGCAACCAGAAAAGAAAACTCCTTGGTTTCTACGGCATCAAGCTGAGCAAAATGTGAGGCAGGGGATACAACCCAAAGGGGAGAGCAGTAGTCCAAGCTGAGGATGAAAGCCTTATAGGTGGATAAGAGCTCAGATGTGCCAAATAATCACTTTTCACAACAATAAATCTGAAATAAATAAGCCAGCGATATAGATCTCCAAAAGAGACAAATTCACTAAGGTTGGGGTAACAGTGGAGTACACATGAGAAGTTCAGCTAACACAATTAAGTAAAAGCAAAAATGGCCCCCGCAGATACAGAAATTTGAGGTGGGGTGGTCATTCACTTTATGGCCATGGTCCATTTACCTATGCACTCAGTATCCATGTGCAATGGAACTCTCATTACATCCCCTCATCAGTTAATCCAACCATAGACACATCGCTCAGGGCATGGTGTTGCATTCAACCGTTATGAAGTGTCCAGAAAAATGGAGACACAACATTAGCCACATGATGGCATGACGTCAGCAGATAAACAAGGAGAGTACCAAAAGCAAATTTCTTTTCTCAAAGCCGACTGCTTAAATACCTAGTGTGAAATATTAAGATGTAAACTCTTCATAAGTATTTGAATTTGATGCACTCGAGTATATTACGCTGTAGGACATGAAAATCCTTTTAGTGTGCGATCTCATGGAGAAGAGGGAGGCTAGAAAAAAAAATGGCAGTGGGGCTACATTGGGACAAAACAAGTAAGGGAATGAATACACAGGAAAATATGTGGCGAAACACCGCAACTTGCAAATTTATGAGTTGGGTCAGGTCGGATAAAAACAGCATCTAGAACGGCACTCAGGATAGGCCGGATCTGCATCTGGACCTCAGCCAAAATGTCATCATCTTGTTCTTGGCAACCACCCAAGTCATCCACAAAGTTTTCTCATAATCTGTCCACAACTTTTTGAGATATTGTGCTTCATGTCGTTTTTGTTCCGATCTCTCAATGGTGAAGAATCGCTTGAGAAATTCTCATATCCGGTTCCATATCTTCACTAAAATCAAAACAATTCGTCCTTATCACACACCAAACTTGTCCACAAAGTTTCGTCTGAATCCGTCTAACTTTTTGGAATATGCTGCTCACAAATAAACAGACAAAAGTGAAAACATAACCTCCGTCCAACTTTGGCGGCAGATGCAATGATGGATGAATTTCAGACAAACGCAAATATACATTCTAATGCCTCATCAATGATTTACAATGAAATTATTTCAGCACATTATGGAAGAGTACACTACCTTCAATAATATAATAAAATAAAAATGCATTTTTAATGACACGCCATAGAGTGATGATGCAAGAGTTGCCAGGGAATGAAAGCAGAGTCGGTTATATGTGCAGACACCAGAACATGAAACGGCAGTAATAAAAGATTAGTAGAATATATGCCGACTTATTTTAAAAATGAATCAGCACTTCTGTGCCTTTGAGACAGAAAAACATTCACTGCATTTTTGAAAAATCACGAATGTCAGATAAAAGGTGTAAGTTCGATAATTTGGTTTATTTTATTCATTTGGTGGTGTACAATATGTGGAAAACGATTTGCCTCCATGGCTGCTTTGTTACATCACACTGACAAGGTTTATATGTAAAACGGTGAAAGACTTATTAGCCTTAGACATCTCTGAAGGCAAAAGGACAGGCTATTTGAATGTTAGAGTGTGACAGTCTGTGTCCACAGCAAATCGTGCTTTACTTCATGATGCCGTGTGGCAGTCAGTGAATGAGTGAATCAGCAGTAGTTCTCAGATCCAATGTACCGGTAATCGACCAGGACGTTGATTCTATATGTACAGAGCGAGACTTTGCATTGCTAAATACTGTCTTACTGTCTCTCTTTCTGTCTCTCCTTGCCAGAAGAGAGGGTATTGCATTTGAGTCAGTTTGTCTGTACATAATTTGCCAACGTAGACTACAATTTTTACACGTTATCTTTTTTCAACTATGTCCCTCTATAAAGTAGTGTGCGTTTATGGGGTAGGTAAGAGAATACCGTAGGAAAGGTAGGATTGAATAGAAAATAGTATGGACCATGTGACGTGTAGGAGCATCTCGATGTACATAAGTAGGGAAAATGTAGCTTAAGGTTGTGTTTAAATGTTCATCATATGAAGGATGATGCAGGGGTAATTAGTAGTAGGGTTTAAGGCCAATTCCCCTGTTCGTGATACCCTCTGTGGTCATCCCTAACATATAAAACAACTGCGGGCCAAGCAAAACAGCAGCCGGCTAGTACTCACGCTCCATGGACATACGGCAAAGACCCACCCAGGAGAGGGGCAACAATGGTTCAATGGGCGGGGAACAGGGCCGGCAGCCCCGAGTGACGCATCGGGATGCCGTGGGCGGAGTGTAAGGCAAGCTTGAAGGGAGATCGTGATTGGTTATTCAAAGGGAGAGCATGATTGGTTCTTGCTGGTGAAGGAGCTTTGCCGTTTTTTGTGTCCTTTGAGGGGAGCTTGTTGATTGTTCTACGGCGAATGTGAGGAGGTTTTGGCTGCTAGGCTCACCAGGGAGCTGAAGACCGCACTGTCCTTCTGCAACGGGAGGAGAAAGGAACGAGGGCCATATACGTGCTCGCCACCAGCTCGATAGCGAGCGCTTTCGGCGAACTGTGCTCGACGTCATCGCCATTTCGCGGAGCTTCCCATGTGGGTGGCTCCGGGCTTCGACAGCGGCCATCCTTACCAACAGGATCCATTTTGGGCCAGCTAAGTGCCAGAGAGTGAACTGTTATTTCTTACTTTACCCTGTGTGCGTGTTTGTGTCCGTAGGGAGGGACCTGAAGTTAGCATTTTTACCTCAGCTGTCTCAACAATGGATGGAGGTCCTCAATGCCAAACAGGAAATCAGAGCTGTCTCCCTTGACATGTCACGTGCTTTCGATACGGTCTGGCAGCCTGCTCTGCTCACCAAACTCTCCTCCTATGGCATCCATGGAAATCCCCACACATGGCTTGCGGACTTCCTCTCTGGTCGTAGTCAACGTGTGGCCCTGAATGGATTTCTCTCATCTCCCCTTCCTGTTCAGGCTGGAGTTCCCCAAGGCAGTGTTCTGGGCCCTGTGCTTTTTCTGGTCTTCATTAATGATCTCTCCGACTCCCTGGAAAATCCTCTCTATCTCTTTGCTGATGACTCCACTCTCTGCCGCTCCATACCTCATCCGTCAGATTGGCAGTCTGCAACCTCCTCAATCTCTGCAGACCTGGACAAAATCACAGACTGGTCAAACAAGTGGAACACGTCTTTCAATCCTGACAAATCTCACACTCCCACGATGTCTCTCCGAAAAGACCGACTGGAGAACCCTCCCATCTACTTTCTCAACAATCCTCTCCAAAAAGTTCTGTCACTGAAGCATTTGGGTCTCACTATCTGCCATAATCTTTCCTGGGAAAACCACATTTCCAAGCTGGCCTCCAAAGCCATTCGCCAACTGGGCATCCTCCGTCGTGCGAAGTCCTTCCTTGGCACACCTGAGCTCCTCATCACATACAAGGCTTTCACCCGCAGCTCAATGGAATACTGCTCTCAACTCTGGGCTGGTGCTCCTGCCTCATACCTCATACCTCGCTCAGCTTCACGCTGTTGAAAGCAAAGCTTTCAGAATCATTGGAATCTCCCGCGATGAAGCTAACTCCGAGGGCCTTTCACTCACTCACCACAGGCAGGTTGGTGGTCTTTCTGTCTTCTACCGACTCCTCTCCGGCCTAGCTCCCCCAGCTCTGTCTGTGCTCTGTCCCCCAAATATTCCTCCAGGTCGCACAAGATCTGCCAGCAACCCCCTTCTGGTGAAACTGCCAAAATCAAGACACTCTGCTCACCTTCACACTTTCATTCCTCTTTTCTCCCGCCACTGGAACAAACTCCCTCACTCTCTTCAATCCCACTCCTCCCTCCAGGTCTTTAAAACAGCTGTTCACCACTATCTCTTATCTCCCCCATCCAAACCCTTGATCTTTTCTACCCCCGTTAATTCACCCCAGATCCACATATCTGAAATACGGACTTCTTTCCTGGAAGTCCGAGCAGTGTCCATGTGTTTTATACCTCTCCCACCAACCCCCCCCCCCCCCTTTCCCATGCCTCCACCCCCAAGCCCTCTCCCTCCCACAGATCTCCTGATGTCCTTGTTCTCTGCTGTTGTACTTGTGTGCTTCCCTCTCTCTCTCCATCTTGTCTCCCGCTCCCTTTATTATGTTTTATGTGTCCGTTTTTTTTTTTTGTGATTATGTTAGCTCTTACACGAACCTCGATTTTGTATACAAAAAAACAAACTCGGATAGCAACCCGGATGTTTTCTCGTCACATGAAATGAAGTAATTGCGGTATTTTGCAAGAGTCTGCAGTTAAAATGTGCACTAGTATATGAATCGTATGAGCTATAGAATTGTCAGGTTGTTTCCTTGCAACAAAATGTAACTGTAATTGGGCACTAACCGTTACCAGTCTAACGGAGTTAGCTGTGAGACCCTAACAACGCAGCAGTTCACTCTGCGGGAAGGTGAGTATCGCTTTTCTCAAGCAAGTGTTTTAGCTTGATGTTCTATACATAGACTACATGAAATCTCTGAACACTGAACCATTCTTATTAAACCTCGCATCTGAGAAGATTTCAGGCAATGACAGTTGCGTGTCTTAAAGGCAGCAGGAATTTTTTGTCCTTTTTTTCCATTTCAACCCACAGACTTGGTCGAGAGATGTTTGGAAAAATGAGACTACCCTAATTAAAGCATTTCTCCCTTCGGCTAACACACCCATGCAAGGGGATTAGCACGACTGGGAGATTGGTACAAGTGGGATCGGTTCCCCCCTACCCACCTTAGACTTATACTTGACTGTTAGTTTGTGTGAAAGGGAAAAATGTACCTACCAACTGGAACCTAGGCGAAGACGATTAAAGAAACTCTATCGATCTAAACACTGGCCGATGTAGCATTTACATTGCTTGAGGAATGTAGAATCCACTCAAAAATGTTCTTCAAGAGAGAAAAACAAAAATCAGGTGTGAAGTAAAGAGAAAGGTTTTTTTGTGATTGTTGAAATTTGAGTGACGATGATGCATATTGTATTGGGGACAAAAACCTGATCGATTCTCGCTCGGCAAAATAACTTGCTCTCGACAGACAGCATGTCACCCATGTGACATTGAGCAAGAAACTAGAACGCATTTTGTGGTCTAGGGAGACGGGGACGTTCTTAGATGTTGCGGCAAGTAGCAAACGTTTATATTGTACAGTCGACAGTTAGGGCCATAAAACCAAACGAGAAATCAATCACTGAAGAATCACGTTTCATTTCATTATGTGGCCGATGTAAACATCAGTGTTTCTCAAATTCTCATTGGCAGGGGGTTGGGCACCGATGGATCGTGATCACATTACCATTTCACTCTGTGCATGGCCAAAAGCAATGGGAGCTGCGAGGGCTGTTATAAGCATATTGTTGGTTTGGTCCCGGAACCACAAGATAAACTAGAACGGCACTCGCTAGAGCGCACGCATACCTCCGCCAGTCTGAACAGTTTACGTTTCGTATCCCTGATAGGCCGGATCTGGATCCGATAGGCCAGACCTGAACCAAAATCGAATCGGCTTGTTCTTGTCGCCTAACTAACTCATCCACCTAGTTTTGTCACAAGTCTTCCACAACTTTTTAAAATATCGTTATTGCCCCCATCACTCAATGGTGAAGAATCACTTTAAAAATATAAATATTCTCATATCCGGATCCAGATCTTCAATAAAATCAAAACAATTCATCCATGTGACACACCTAACGTGTCCACCAAGTTTTGTCCGAATCCGTCTAACTTTTTGAGATAGCCTGTTCACAACAAACAGACGGGGGTGAAAACATAACCCCGATCCACATCCAGTGGAGGAGGTAAAGACTTTCGCAACTAAAGCTGGTTCTAGATTATTATTGTGTTGTCCTAAAGTCTTCCGGAGAGACAATATCTCTGATTGCAGCAATTTTACTGTTTCACAATCAGCCCTTTAAAAAAGCTCCGATGTCGCTGATATAACACCGTTTTGAGTGTTTACTACATCCCAGCACACCAGTGGGTTAACAGAATAGGTTGACTTTTGTTCCAACAAATCTGTCCAGAAAGAGACAAAGGCTTGAATGAAATCAAAGTCTTCCAGTAAACCGCTATTACATTTCCAATGATGGAGAACTTCCTGGAAATGCTTGAAAAAGTCGAACAGCTGCTGGTGGGCTATGAGCCAAGGGGGGAGGTCGGGATCATCCAGGGGGAGTAATGCTATGTATGATGTTTGACAAGGTATATGTCCCTACATATTGAAAATATATGATAGCATTCTATAACTTTCGGCCTTCTCTATGTTAGCAACCTTCATTCAACCCTACCCTAATACGTGGAAAACCACAGTCTTGGGACCCTAAAATTACATTGGTCAATTTTCAAATCAGCTTCAGTTGCCCACAAGCACCCTAAGATATAAACTTTTAAATGTCTTTTATTACTTATTAAATAAATCTGTTATTTCCTCTGCTACCGAAAGTGGATGGAGGTTATATTTTCACCGCTGTCTGTTTGTTTGTTTGTGAACAAGATATCTCAAAAGGTTGCGGACGGATTTGGACGAAATTTTGCGGAGCGGTAGTGTATGTGACAAGGACAAATTGATTAGACTTTTGTGAAGATCTGGTTCCGGATCCGGCTACTAGAATTTTTTAAAAGTGATTCTTCACCATTGAGAGATGAAAGATGATATATAACATAGTTAAACTAGAACGCCACTCAGTAGAGCGCAAACTCCCGCCGTGGGTCAAGTTGGAATAGTACGATTTCACAAAAGTTTGAGGGAGTAGTTCAGTGACAACACAAGACAAGACAACACAAGACAGTCACTGCACATATATATATTTAGAATATATAGAAGATAATGTTTAAAAAAAACAAGGCAATTTCATTTACATTTTCGGATTCAGCGTTCAATTCCATATAGGTGAGTGTATTTTGAAGCATGTGTGACTTCAAATAAAATTGTAAGCCAGGAAAAACGTTCGTTTCATTCCTTAAGGATACAACATGTAAAGCTGGCCCAAACGTCAAAACAAAACTCGCTCATTTTAAGTCGTACAAGCTAATGCGACCACTCATTCTTCTGGGAAGAATCCCGTGCACATGCTGGTCACACTTATAACTCACCGAAGTCTTTATAAGTTCATCAAATACTGACACCGCGATTGACATTCACTGAGGTAAATGTTGATATCTCTTCTGAGGTTAAAAAAAAAAAAAAAAAAAAAACAGTTTTAAAGCATTATACGTATCAAACGATACATTTTATGAAACGGGGAAACCTAATACCCACTTTGGTGGTTTTAAAATGACAGAATATGTTTTTATTAGAAAAAAAAAAAGAACCTTGAAGACGACGCTGCTAACAAAATACACCGCTCTAACGCATAACCACGAGTTTAAACTAAATTTACAACAAATATGAAAACTATTTTCATATCACAATGTTAAATATAGAGAAGATAATGTAAAAAAAAAAAAAAAATGAGCCCTGTCTTCCCATGGTAAACAATCCTTCAGAAAATTCCTGGATCCAGAATAATATCCTGAGCTTCACCAAAAACTAATCAATTCTTCCTCATCCCAAGGGCAATCATCCCACCAACTTTCATCCAAATCAGTTCAGAACTTTTCCAGATATCTTGTTCACAAACACACACGAACACACACACACGAACACACACACACACGAACACACACACACGAACACACACACACGAACACACACACACGAACACACACACACGAACACACACACACGAACACACACACACACACGAACACACACACACACACGAACACACACACACGAACACACACACGAACACACACACGAACACGATCGAATGCATTCCTCCCTGGCAGGAGTAAAAAGTTGTGGACGAGGTATGATAAAACTTGGGGGAAGAGTTAGTTAGGTGACAATAACAAACCGATTAAATTTTGGTTCAGGTCCGAACCCAGATTCGGCCTGTCAGTGGAATACAAAACAAACTGTTCAACCTGGTGGAGGTATGCGCTCTACCGAGTGCCCTTATAGTCTTCCGCATATAAATAGTGGGTTTTCTTTCATTATCAAGGGCCAATGTCAACAGTTTGTTACAGAACAACACTAAATTAGGACTCAACTTCAAAAATACATACATACATGTAATCATGTATGCATTTTCTTTTCATTTTCAACAATTAATAATAAATTGATGTCTGTCGGTTGCTTAGGAATCGTTCGTTGCTGGTGGTGAAAATGAAATAATCGACCTATTGAACAATCCATAGGATGATGATCGGCAAACAAAAGGATGGCAAACAAATCACAGTAGTTTTATATTGTTGATGTTGGAGATCAATTTCCAAAAGTTAGACAGACTATAATTGTGATGCTATACTAACGGATTAGTCAATTGATGTTAGTGGTGATGTCGTGCTCAAGTAACCATGGTAACTGCATGTAATTTCATAGTTTTCATTTCAGGTGGTGGTGATAGACAAACAGAGCAAATAAATGGCAAAGAGACTATCATTATCCACAAGGAATCACTTCACATAGGCCAGGATGATAGTTTAATTAGTCAACAAAATGATGGCTCTTGGAAGACCTTGTTGGAAGCTGCCAAAACCAGAAATCATGCTCCTATTCTAGACATTTCCAAGACTGTCACAGACAAAGAAATACCTAGTATTGTCTGGCATGGAAAATGCAGAAGCATATTCACCATGAAAAGACATCTGGAGGCCTTGAAATGCAAAGTTCACCGAATTTCTGGTGATGAAATTGAATCCGAATGTTCTACATTCAAGTGGCCCAGCATGAGGACATAATCTGAATCATGAATATATGAATAAGAATGCATATTCTGTGGCAAAGTGAAGCAACACAAAAGAACAAGTACACGTCAGACATTATTCAAAGAAGTGGAGCTTGAAATCTTTGAGAATGTGCATTTCAAAAATGTGACTCAAAAATCTTAGCCGTCACCAGCAGGGACATAGTAGCTGCAAAAGCACTTGATCATATTTCTTGCTATATACATTACCCAAGACCCACAAAAGATACAGACATCGACAGCATGAAGACAGGGAGTGATCAGGAGCTTGAAGCCTACAGCGTCTTGAAGTAAGAATCGCACAAAGAACTGCTCCAGTGCATACATGATGACATCATTGTGAATAAAATAATTTTTTTAATGACGAAATTAACAGAAAAGTTGGAAGCACTTGTGAAATCCAAAGGAGCACATGGCTTAACAGAAGGAACAAGAAAGAGCAATCAGAGATTGCAGACCCTCGCCAGGATGTGTTTTTAGTGTTTTTTTAAGGATTTTGTGTTAAAACAAATATGGCGGTCGAACCACGTGAATGACGACGGCATCATTTTTTTTTCTCCACCAATTCATCCATACATGACACTCAAGAGATTTCATCTTGATCGGATGATGTTTTGTACTTGTCGAATTATGACGTCATAATGGAGGCACCTATGACATCATTAACAGATGTTATTCCACATGGAGAGTTCTTTACAATGAGCCATGTGTCATTTTATTCTACACAGCACTTTCAGAGATATAGAGGTGCAACGTTTTTCGTTTTTCCCAAGATGGTGCCCTTACCACGTGACTTATGACGTCATAATTATCATTAAAATTCTACAGGAGGAGGTGCACCTACGGTGAAAATTTCCTGTATATCGGACCAACGGTTGCAGAAAAATTCATATTTATTCTGTGCGGACAAACACACAAACAGACAGACAGATTAAACAAACGGACTCGAATGCAATGCTCTCTCCTCTGGTGAGGGTAACAAAGAAACATTATCGTCGGAAGATGGAATTAGATTTTGGGGAGAGCATTCATGTTTTTCCCGAAAAGAAGGGGAACATTCTTATTGTGCCGGACAATATTACTCTGAAAGAGGTCATTGTTGAATGTACCGAAGTTCACGCAGAAGTTGAGAATTGGAGAAACAAGTCCACAGACAAGTCAGAGGTGATTGATCAAGCAGCATCTTTCCTGATCGAGGTCTGAAATGAAGAACGAAAAACGGCTAACACCATGGCCCTAACATCCAGACCATGCTGGCAAGGATTCGTTCACTGTGTCAGAACACCTGCATGGGTTTATGCTCATGCTTCTGACAGGCGTCCGAGATATTGAATGCCCATCCAGGAGAATATTCAAACTCATGGAATCATTTAGTCAAGACATCCTGTATACCATCAGTAATGGAAAACACAGGCCTCCTAAACATTTATTGCTCCCATACATGGTTAAAACACTGACAGGCAACACAGAGCTGATTCACACGTTGAACCGAATAGGACACTGCGTATCATATTCACAACTAGAAGATAATCATACTGCCCTCGGCCTTGACAAACTTGCAGCAGTCATAACCAAACAGCCTGTTATCCCAGCTAGTATCCAGCCATACGTGTTTGAAAACTTGGCATGGGATAACATTGCCGGATTAGAATACACCCCGATTGGAAAAGGTACGTATACATGTACGACTGTACGTATGCACTTTTCAAGTTGCGTCCGAGTTTGGTGTTGTTCTGTAACAAAATGTTGACGTTGGCCCTTGATATTTAAATAAAACCCACTATTTCTATGCAGCAGACAACAGATTTATTATACTACCCCCTTGGATGGTACTGTTGACAAAATGATGATGGTCTGGGCCTCTGGGCATCTGGCTCATAGCCTATAGGCGGTGATCAGAGAAACCAGAAAGCACGATATCAGGTTTACAAACTCCATGTAATAAATAAGAGTCTACGCAGATACGATCAAGACTAGTGAAATATGATCGTTGGAACACCGCCATGTGTAGGACTATTCACAAGGGTGCTGTAATCGCCAAACACTATGGAGATGATGTTTCGTAACTATATCTGTAAAGAGCTTCACAGTACAAATTTGGGTTCTGGCCCATTCTGGTTCAATGAAGCATAAAAAGTACAATCAGGATCACCACCAGTAATTAAACAAGTCTGTAAATCCAGTGTTTGGAGGAATTTCCTCGATTTACTGACAATAAGAAGTCTGCTCTTTTTAGCTTGGTACGTACACATTGAGGATTGCAAACTTGACCTCATCGACATAAAAAGTCAAAGAGGCAACGATTTCAATCGATAATGCTCGCAGATGGAAGGGATGATGCACCAAATTTAAATTTCTTTTCCCATATGTATATTTCTGAAAATGAAGTTTGTCTGGTTGATTTGTTTGTGAAATAAATGTTAGCTCTTGCACGAGCCTCGATTCAGTATACAAAAAAAAATAAAAAAAATAAAAAAAATAGGGTCTTCACCAGCCAACTTTTCTACTATTTCTACCTGACTGTTAACTTCCTACAGATCACTCATCAATCAGTTTTTTTCTTTCTCCGACCCTTCCACCAAGGTCAGAGATGAATGGGGGTGGGATAGGGAGGTGGAGGACATTAAATTGAACTCTGGCCGGCCGACCATCAGTCAATGTACTTTTGCGTACACGATATTTAAAAAATAAAATAAAATATTTAAAAAACATTGAATATTTAGCTTTCAAGATAAAGATATCTAATCCTCAACCCGTTTAGATAATGGCGGTGATTGGCTGAATTATGTTGCCATGGCAACCATGTCAGTAAAATTGGCCTGCATACGCGATATTTCAAAAACCGTTGAACATTTAGCTTTCATATTACACGTTTAACGTCCATCCGAGGGACCGCACATACACCGATGAATCTTCCTGCCTGTGAAATGGAAATGACGTGGATGACAGTTTATAGCTGATTCGGGAATCAAACAAGGTGTAGGAGAAAAAGAGAACACGACACAGGTGGTCCCAAACTCCATTATCCAGGGCAAATGTTTAGAATGAAAGCAGAGAAATAGTCATTGTGCAAGAACTCATATGCTTCGTATAAAAGGCATTGAGTGGTGAAACCTTCAACAGCTCAAAGGAAAGCAAGGCGACTGCACTTTGCCTCAAAAAAATGATACTGATGCATAACATTAATATGTCACTTTTTCTTTATGACACATTGAGTATAATTAGGTGAAGTTGGAATCAAAAATAGATTTTTCTCATTGTTTGGCATTTAGAATTTAGGCCAAAGCTACTACATATTTCATGCGTCCCCCAGTGTTGATTGCGTATACGTTTCATTAAAAAATGTTTTAAAATGTATACATAATTGCATTTTTCGTATTCGACCTTTTGACACCAGCACAGGGCATCAGGGGGCGCAGCCAAAAATGGTAGTTTTTTTTTTTTTTTTTTTTTACAAATGAAAGTTCAGTTTATATGGCAGCACTGGTTGTCTGCTGTAAGTCCCAAAGGATACTTCCAACCAAAAGTTGTTTGCAACTGATTTTAATTACATTCGAACACAAGTTACATTCGAGGGAATCGATAGAGCTACTGCTATTTCTGTTCCAGCAAATCCACCAATTGGTGCTGTAATGGCACAAAGCGATGTTCCTATGGTGGGACAATATGCAAAAGTTGTAGCTAGTTAATGCAGCCTCTTGAGGCAGCACTGGAATCAAGATGACACTCCAGGATTGACGCTGTGTGCTCTTCCACAAGCTTCGGTGACTTCTGTATGTATACACCAAAAAATGCGTTATTTTTTTAACGTCAGTTTGCACAGTAGCGGACTCGTATGGCACACGCATGACCAGCAGAAACTAAACAACAAAATGCCATGAGTCGAGGTTAGCACTCCACACAGGATGCACGACGAGGGACGTTGTGAAATTTACTGCAACAAATGGCCTATGGTGGCTTATCGCCAAGGTCACATCTCACTAACAACCCATATCATTATTGTCCACTGAATGATCATTAACCCTTATCAGTTAAGCAATACTTAATAAAGGAAACAATGGTAAAGCAACAAGAGTGATCCAATGAAGCACTTCTTCTTCTTTAATGCCCACCATTATCCCACCTTTCTTGTGGGGTTAGCCAGGGGAACCCTGGCCCGAGTCTTCACGAACCGGCTGGCCAGGCCTGATGTTTGACTAGTTATGGCAGGAATTTCGGAATTTGGCCACGGTGCCTGTGATATCTTCCCTACTCTTCACAAAGGGCACCATGGGATCTTTAACATCCAGAAACGAATGCTGGCACATGGGACGCCCGTTTAACGTCCATCCGAGGGACCGCACATTCACTGATGAATCTTCCTGCCTGTGAAATGGAAATTACGTGGATGACAGTTTATGCTGGTTCGGGAATCAGACCAAGGCTACACTGCTTTGAAGAGAGTGTGTGTATCTCTAGGCCATCCTGTCAGCCCAATCCAATGAAGCACAACACTGTTAATAAACAACAGCGAGTGATTCGCATTGATCAAATGACCAAATTTAATTGTAAAGGTGAAGGTGAATGTGAGTTTCTCATCAGGAAGGATTTAAATTTAATTGCAGATGC
This sequence comes from Myxine glutinosa, assembly GCF_964187855.1. NCBI lineage: Eukaryota > Metazoa > Chordata > Myxini > Myxiniformes > Myxinidae > Myxine > Myxine glutinosa. The sequence goes on along the minus strand of NC_136270.1, from coordinate 11,304,221 downwards.
AAAGGTGAAGGTGAAGGTGAAGTTTTTCATCAGGAGGAATTTCATCAGAGAATAGCAAATATCAGAGTTGTTGTTCTCCTCCTCCTCCTCCTCCTCCTCCTCCTCCTCCTCCTCCTCCTCCTCCGCTTCCTCTTCTTCTTCTTCCCTTTATAAGTCCTTTATAAGCCCATTATAAGTATATAACAGAGTATTCACATTTTATAAAGATCAAATCATATCTTGCAGAAAGTGCATCAGATGCACCAATTGCGCCGATTCCACCTCTAGTCTAGTAGGAAGACTAGGTCCCCCTGCACCCCCCGGAGATATACTTCTAATCAGTGTTTCTAGATTGGAAAAAATGTGTAGAAAATGACTAGCTATGGCCCCAAGCTGAAAAAATGTCCCACATACCATTTTTATGCAAATTACTGCTGCCATTATCAAAAAAACGATTTTTGACATATCTCAGCCAATATTGCAGATAATTGAAAAATGAAGGTGTCTAGACCCATGTTTTGAAGGGCATAGATCATGATAGAACTATTCATAACATGATTACATGTGTCTATGGTATACTAGTATGCATATTAATGCTGTAATTACAAAATAATCAGTTTTACAAATGATAAGGATACGTTAATACTGCAGATAACTTAACATGGTACATAAGGGGTCTAAACCCAGGTATTTTCAAGGTTAAATGTCAACAAGATGCTCCTGAGTCTTGCATAGGGGCGGGACATTGGCAGTAACATTGGTACCACTCAACTTTTCTTCCCACCATTGACTTTGTATTGCGAGAGATTTTCACTTGCTTATTTAAAGGTTTCTCACCCAGCCCACGTAAAATCTACCAACTCCTGCTGTTAACTCCCAAACATATTTTTTTATGTTATCCAATCACAGTGCAGAAATGACAGACTAGAGATCCAAATTAGTGCTGCTATAGCTGCCATTTTACATTTCCATCCATGTAACATGCGCGCTCGCGCGCTCGTATCAATTGGTAATGTCGCGCGCTCGTATCAATTGGTAACGTTGATGTTATTGAATACCTCAGTTGAAAGTTCAGTCTTCCATTCCATCTGTGTGTTGTTCTTGGTATTCATCCTCCAATCTAGCCAGGTAAGATGCTAACTATAATGTTACTCACACTCTTGACTTCAGTTTCTGCATGAAATCATAAACAGGCAGAATAACAGCTGAGCCAGCTAGCACCATGTTAGCTAACGTTAAAGCTAGCCTCATCTATGTACAGTATGTTCCTAATGTCGGTGTAACTTAAACTTTTGTTAATGCCAAACATGAGACATATCTGTTGACTTCTGTATATGAATTGAACCAGAAAGAGGCACGACAGCTGAGCTAGCTACAGTAACTTAGCACAATGTTTCATTGGCCTAGATAGCTAACGTTAGTGTGGAAGAATTTAGATGTTTTAGCTATTAGCACTTTTGATGCCACTAAACATGGTTTAGTCAGCTAAAAAGTACCCTAGTGTAGAACATGACTCAGAACCTCTGTTACCTCACTGAAAACTCAGAGCCTCCTTTCACAGGCACTTTTAACATCATTCGTGATTTCTTATTTGTCATTTAACAGTGATGGTAGACATCGACAGCAAGCATGCCCAAAAGAAAACGGAGTGTAGAACCTGCAGCCCAAAGCTCTCCTCCTACATGCATCCTTCATGTACCATCCATGTCTGATCATGGGGATTTCACGCCCCTCCGTAAAATTAAAGGATCTGCTTCAGAAAAACTGCAACTGCTTCAAAAGATCCGGGATAGACGTCTCAACCAACCGCATGACTCCCCATGTCGTATGCAATCAGTATGTGATCAGATCCCGGCAACTCTTCCTGATGACCTAGAAAGAGTAGGATATCACAGCAAGTGTTATAAGCACTTTGTCCGCCACTTTCATCGTCTGGGAGATGATACAGAACCAGGGCCATCAACCTCATCATGGCATCACTCTCCTCGTAAACCAGGAGGTTCTGCTGAACCCATCTTCCCGCCAGAGTGTATATTTTGTGAGAAAGTTGAGACCAAAGATGCTCATCGCAATACTGAGAGGCCTACAACCTTCCCATCCTTTAAAAACAAAGAAAATGCATGGGAGCAAATCGAAACACGGGCTGAGAAAATGGGTCTCTATCGACTCCATCGAAAGGTGAAAAACAAAGACCTCTTTGCATGTGAGGCCAAACACCATCCGTCATGTTTTAAAGCTTTCCGCACAGCATTCTACAACTATGAGCGTGCGATTCACAGAGCCGAAGCACCAAAGGAGCAGGCTTGCATGTCAGCCGCCCATGAAAAGGCATTCAACTCAGTACTGGAACACATTCAAACCCAGGTCATCCAGCAGAATAAAGTTCTACAGCTTTCTTCCTTGCGCTTGCTCTATGTCGAGGAACTGAAACTGAATGGATATGAGAACTCAAATTATCGGTCAGAGAAACTACTGAAACGCCTACAGAATGACCCAATCAAGGAGCATATCCACTTCACGAAGGTTGATCATGACAAATGTGATGTCATTTCTTTCTGGCTTGTGCACAGCTCAAACATAACAGTTTCCAATGCTCTCGCACGAGCATTCACACTCGGAAGCACAAACAAGAACCAAAATGTTGCCCTCCAACTTCGCCAGGGTATTCTACAGGCTTTCAGAGAGTGTAAAGACCAACCATGGCCACCAACAGCTGAAGACATGGAGCTCAATCCTGAAGACATCCTACCTCCAGACCTTGTCCGCTTTCTCAGCGTGCTAATGACCGGCAAGGAGGGCATCGAGACAGAAAAGGTGAAGCGTCTGGTCTTCTCCATTGGACAAGATCTGTGCCGTGCAGTGTCAGATGGAAAATGGAAGGTGATTACCTGAAAAAAAGGTGATTACCTGTGATGTTTGTCTAGATCTGAAACTGGCAGTGACTGGTGATTGAAATGCGGTGCCTTTTTGTGTTTCAGGTCGAGGTACGTGAACTCCCCACGATCTACAGCAACCAGGAAGAGACTGATACCAGGGTGGTTCTGTACCTCCATCATGCTGCTACCATCGGATACAAGAACGCTGTAGTCAGAACACCGGACACAGACATCCTCCTGATCCTGCTCCACCATGCCCACAACATCAAGCTGACGGTGTACCTGGATACAGGGTCAGGGAAGCATCGCCAACTTGTCAACGTCTCTGAGCTGGCAGAATCCCTGGGAGAGGACTACTGTGCCACTCTCCTGGGGTACTATGTGTTCAGCGGAGAAGACTGCACCAGTGCCTTCAAAGGGAAGGGAAAAGTCGGGCCCTTGAAAAAGCTGGAGAAGAATCCCAGGTTTCACAGGGCATTCGGTGAACTGGGTGACAACTGGGATGCCAACCCTGAGGTGGAGAGGCAGTTAGAAAAATTCACCTGTGTGATGTACGGCCAGAGTCGCGAGTCATCAGTGGACATTGTCCGTGCCAAGCTGCTACGAAAAATGGTGGGAGAGGACAAGACCCTCACATCCAAGTCCAAGGTTGATCTGGCTCGCCTTCCTCCATGCCAGTCTGCCCTGAAGCCGCACATCCAGCGTGTGAACCACCGCGTAGCATTGTACAAAAGAGCCGATCAACCTATCATCGAAAAGCCAAAACCTTATGAGGAGCAAGGATGGATAAGGACTGATGAAGGACTGTTGAAACCAATGTGGTCCAGTGGTCCCATCCTACCAACCTCACTGGTGGATCTTCTGAACACAGGAGAGCACGAAGAGGAGGAGGAAGAGGAAGGAGAAGAAGAGTTTGACTCTGACGATTTCGATGAAAATGATGATGACTGACTCAGTGTAGAATCACTAATGCTAATGATGTTTATCTAAAACAAGCAAGAGAAGAGTGGTCACATTGAGTGCTAGGACTATTTTGACAGTTGTAATATTTAGAAAAATAAAACTTTGTGTTAACGTCTGTGTAGACGGACCTTAATATGAGTCTATTATTTCGTAAAACTGTGATTATTTTGTAAATAAAGCACTAATTAGCATACTAGTATACCATAGACACATGTAATCATGTTATGAATAGTTCTATCATGATCTATGCCCTTCAAAACATGGGTCTAGACACCTTCATTTTTCAATTATCTGCAATATTGGCTGAGATATGTCAAAAATCGTTTTTTTGATAATGGCAGCAGTAATTTGCATAAAAATGGTATGTGGGACATTTTTTCAGCTTGGGGCCATAGCTAGTCATTTTCTACACATTTTTTCCAATCTAGAAACACTGATTAGAAGTATATCTCCGGGGGGTGCAGGGGGACCTAGTCTTCCTACTAGACTACTCAACTTGGATTCCATCCCCTATTCCGATGCCAGGAATATCCATTATTTTCAATACCCCAGTGACCAAACTCTGACATTCAAAGCAACAGACTCAATCAATTTAAAATACAGAAATGCATCATCTGACGTTAACTCAGTGTTATGTTAAACGTTTATCAATTATGGTTCAACATATCCTCAAAATTGATGAAAATGAATGTGATGGAAATGTGATGATAAAATGTGAGCGATGGAAATGAATGTAGAAGGAAGTAGAGGACGGGGGAAGACCGAGAAAGACTTGGCGAAAGATGGTGGAAGAAGAAATGCGGGCAAGGGGGTTAACAAGGAGAGATGCAGAAAATAGGGCAAAATGGAGAAGATTGTCATGGGGACCGCAAGGCGAACCCCCGCTCTTGCAGGGAAAATGGCCTTAAAATGCCTGTTGTTGTTGTTGTATATCCTCAAAATTCAAAATATCACAGAATAGCAGAATGCAAACACAGAGGTTACGACTCCCCAAGCACATGCCAGAACAAGTGTCAGGCCCAACAGATGCAGGTTAGCTCGATCGTCAAATACATAAAACTCTTTCCAATCACTCACTGCATCAATTATATCAATGTTTTGAACTTTCAAGATGAGCTACGAAGTTGAAATTTGGCAAACTTAAGTAATTCAAGGTCACAATTCCAGAAATAATCGAGAGTTAATATAACATGATACCCCCTCATACACTATCCCATTGAAGCTTTATTTTGAAGTTACCACAAAACTGGAGGTTCTTGGACATATGACAGATGATTTGTGTACCACAGTCCAAGTATATCATTAAATTTAAATTAAATAAAGATTGTAAAAGTCATATAAATTAATTAATTCTCGAATTTACCACCATTTACACACCACCCAATCGAACACTTTCATTATTTATTCGTGCCTGGTGTTTGTGTCATTTATGACATCCTTAAAATCACTAAGTTTCCTGTTTGGAATGATTTTCAATTTTGTTTGACTGCCAGACAGGCAGACAGGCAGACAGACAGACAAACAGACTAAAAATATGATCTCACTCCACACTGTGCATGTGCGATTGGAATGAAGTCAAAGCCAAGGAACGTTAAAACGAAAAACTTGTCTTCTTATTCGTGTTCAAAATATAACATTCAATTTAAATACATTGTTCCTTGATCATAAACCGATAAGAAGATGGACGAACGGACAGATATTAACCAATTGCTTAACCCCGCTTTTTGGTTCGCGTGCGCAGGGTAAAAAACAAAACTGTCCGTAAACGGAAATACCGGAAAAATAAAAATTTGACCGATGGAGCCTTGCTTCTTCGGCTGGGAGAGAGGCATAGCTTGGAATGACTGCGGTGTCGGCGTCACTTCCTCAACCAGAGAGAGGCAGAGCTTGGACTGACTGCGCTGTCGGTGTGTCACTTCCTCAGCCAGGGAGAGGCAGAGCTTGGACTGACTGTGCTGTCGGTATGTCACTTCCTCAGCCAGAAAGAGGCAGAGGTTGGACTGACTGCGCTGTCGGTGTGTCACTTCCTCAGCCAGAGAGAGGCAGAGCTTGGACTGACTGCGCTGTCGGAGTGTCACTTCCTCAGCCGGAGAGAGATGGAGCTTGGAATGACTGTGCTGTCGGCGTGTCACTTCCTCAGCCAGAGAGAGGCAAAGCTTGGACTGACTGCGCTGTCGGAGTGTCACTTCCTCAGCCAGAGAGAGGCAGAGCTTGGACTGACTGCGCTGTCGGAGTGTCACTTCCTCGGCCAGAGAGAGGCAGAGCTTGGACTGACTGCGCTGTGGGTGTGTCACTTCCTTAGCCAGAGAGAGGCAGAGCTTGGACTAACTGTGCTGTCGGTGTGTCACTTCCTCAGCCAGAGAGGCAGAGCTTGGACTGACTGTGCTGTTGGTGTGTCACTTCCTCAGCCAGAGAGAGATGGAGCTTGGAATGACTGCACTGTTGTGTCACTTCCTCAGCCAGAGAGAGGCAGAGCTTGGACTGACTGTGCTGTTGGTGTGTCACTTCCTCAGCCAGAGAGAGATGGAGCTTGGAATGACTGCACTGTTGTGTCACTTCCTCAGCCAGAGAGGCAGAGCTTGGACTGACTGTGCTGTTGGTGTGTCACTTCCTCAGCCAGAGAGAGATGGAGCTTGGAATGACTGCACTGTTGTGTCACTTCCTCAGACGGAGAGAGGCAGAGCTTGGACTGACTGTGCTGTTGGTGTGTCACTTCCTCAGCCAGAGAGAGATGGAGCTTGGAATGACTGCACTGTTGTGTCACTTCCTCAGACGGAGAGAGGCAGAGCTTGGATTGACTGCGCTGTCGGTGTCACTTCCTCAGCCGGAGAGAGGCGGAGCTTGGACTGACTGCGCTGTCGGTGTCACTTCCTCAGTCGGAGAGAGGTGGGGCTTGGACTGACTGCGCTGTCAGTGTCACTTCCTCAGTCGAGGAGAGAGGCGGAGCTTGGACTGACTGCGCTGTTGGTGTCACTTCCTCAGCCAAAGAGAGGCGGAGCTTGCAATGTGTATGAATGAAGAGCTCATACTGCTCACTCATTCTTCATTTAATTGATTTATTAATCTGCTCGCAGAATGGAAAAACAATGCCGAAGTAATATTACAAGCTTTCCGTTTCTCACATAATTATTTGGTCCAAATAAAGAAAAATGACCAAACCAGCTAATTCACAGCTTGCAAGATCAGTACTATAGCAGCAGTCGTTGCATCATGGAGCACACGGTCTTTCAAAGGAATTAAAGTGCGGATCATGTGAATAATTCCATAGTATTACCTGTAAAGCTCTAAGCTGGTGGGTTAAAATGTGGTGCATTAATGGCTTGAGGATACAACAAAAGGAGCTATGTATAAATGTATTATTTAGAAAAGGAAGAGTTAATAACAAGGAAAGAAACGTTAGGGGGTGTGGACAGAGGAAAGAAGGTTGGGAGGAGGCAGGAGGGAAAGCGAGGAGAGGGAAGAGTGTGGATGGGAGATACAGAAATAAAGATCAGAATTTTGCAGAAGTAAGACGCAAGTGGCTACAAATAGTGTGTACGATAAATAAATGGGATGTAGGGGGAAATACGTCAAAATGAACATTGTTCTCTTGGTGAAGTAGCTCTATTAATATGAAACGGACAGGATGGATCAAACAGCCTATTTCTGGATTGCACAAATACATATCGGAGCACAGCAGATGTACAATGGAGCGCGTTCCGTCAGTTCACAGCACCAGAGATGCTGGATAAAGCACAGATTTTGTTGCTGGCATGTACTGTACCTGCTTCGTTCCCCGAAAAATGACAAACATCATTACCTAGGAAATGACAACACCTCGCTCATCCGTGTCTGCATTTCCTCTTCAAAGTTTTGTAATTACTCGTGCCAAGGTTTCTGCCACAGTTTCTAACACCAGCAGTGACGATTCTCTTTTGAAAACTTCAAGATCTCTTGATCAGATCGTCAGGCCATTTCCCCGCACTTACTTCAGGTTCCATTTTTGCAATAAAAGTGGAGAAGGTGCTATTCGGACCAGGTGGGATATAAAGGTAAACAACCTTGCTTGCAGCACATTCGTTCAAACAGTCCCTTTACCCTGGCAAATGTGTGACCTCTTGAACCATAGTTTTATTTTTCGTACGTGATCGCCATCGCTCGTGTCATCCCAAACCGGATAACTGGCAAGGAGTCTGCATTGCATCAAAAACAGAATTTCAACTACGGCGATCATCATAACACTCAAACTTACCCCACCCACTCACACAGATCATCATAGCACTCAAACGTACCCCTCCCACTCAAACGGGTCATCACACACTCAAACGGATCATCACATTCTCAAACTTACCGCTCCCACTCACACGGATCATAGCACTCAAACTTACCCCTCCCACTCAAACGGGTCATCACACACTCAAACGTATCATCACATTCTCAAACTTACCCCTCCCACTCACACAGATCATCACACACTCAAACTTACCCCTCCCACTCACACAGATCATCACACACTCAAACTTACCCCTCCCACTCACACAGATCATCACACACTCAAACTTACCCCTCCCACTCCCACGGATCATCACACACTCAAACTTACCCCTCCCACTCACACGGATCATCACACACTCAAACCTAACCCCTCCCACTCCCACAGATCATCACACACTCAAACTACCCCTCCCACTCCCACGGATCATCACACTCAAACTACCCCTCCCACTCACACGGATCATCACACAATCAAACGACCACTCCCACTAACACAGATCATCACACACTCAAACTACCCCTCCCACCCCCACGGATCATCACATACTCAAACTTACCCCTCCCACTCACACGGATCATCACACACTCAAAATACCACTCCCACGGATCATCACACACTCAAAATACCCCTTCCACTCCCACGGATCATCACACACTCAAACTACCCCTCCCACTCACACGGATCATCACACACTCAAACTACCACTCCCACTCCCGCGGATCCTCACACATTCAAACTACCACTCCCACTCACACGGATCACACAAACTAGTCCTCCCACTCACACAGATCATCACACACTCAAACTACCCCTCCCACTCACACGGATCATCACACACTCAAACTACCCCTCCCACTCACACGGATCATCACACACTCAAACTACCCCTCCCACTCCCACTCCCATGGATCATCACACACTCAAACTACCACTCCCAGTCCCACTCCCATGGATCATCACACACTCAAACTACCACTCCCACTCCCATCAGGATATGCCGTTCACACCGTTCTGTGTATCTCAGTTAATAAATGAAGTGTATTTTACTGACACAGTGACATCATTCACTGGATGTAACACCCCCATAAAGTGCGATGTCACGCAGGTCTGATCCCAAAATAAACGACAAATGCAACCGATATAGTATATAATATCATATAATATACAATATATAATTTATAATATAATATAATATAACATATATATCGTGAGGAAGCCTGTACCGCCGCACCGCTTATTCCGTGACCAGGGAAGGTGGAACCGCACGGCTTCGGGTCCAGTGATGGATGCGATCGCAAAACGAGCCTCCTGGGACATCACGAAACGTGGGACATTCCAAACAACACAAACCGAGAGCCATGTAACGCCATATGATGCCAAAAACATGTCCAGTCAGAGTAAGTAATCCATCTCCATCTTGGGCTGATTTCTTACCCGCAGTGACGCGGAATTCGAGCTGTAACAGAACCAACAACACCAGCACCGGTGATGGCGAAACCGCCGCCGCTCCCGCCATGTCCTGCCTGCTGGCCCTCTCTGCCGTAACGAGCTCAGCGCGTCCTCCCGGAGCAAGGAAACGCAAAAGAGCAGCGAATCTGCGAGCCTCGTCACCCGCACTGCCCAATCACAGCTCGACAAACTCTTAACCACGCCCCCAACCAACCCGCACACCTCAATCACCAATCACCATCCATCCTTCCTTCCTTCCTTCCCAGCTCCGTCGTCTTCACTCTCACTCACCTCAAATTCATGAACAATACATTATCACCTCATCATCAGCCTCATTCGATGTTCCGACTTATCCAGACGCTCACCTCATTGGCATCCTTATCGATCTCTCACCCGCTCCCCGAATTCTCATTAACTCCATTATACCCTCGTCCTAACCTGGTTATCGCCCTTACCTCATCATCACCGTGAGACTTATCCCTCACCCTCACCCCATGATCGTCACATTTACCTTATCACTTTATTTCCATCCTATATTCATACTTATCATGATCCTCATCGATTCGGCATGATCACCTTTATCCTCATCTCGCTATCATCTTAATATCCTCAACTCACCCTCTTTATCACCCTTATAGCCTCATTCTCACCTCATTAATATCACCTATATATCCTCATCCTCACCTCATTATCACCCTTATTATACTCACTCCCACTTCATCCTCTCTCACCTTATATTCATACTTTACCTCATCATGACATATTAACCTCAACCTCACTCCCACTTCATCCTCTCTCACCTGATATTACCCTTAACCTCACTCCCACATCATCTTCTCTCACCTTATATTCATACTTTACCTCATCATGACATATTACCCTTAACCTCACTCCCACTTCATCCTCTCTCACCTTATATTACCCTTAACCTCACTCCCACTTCAGCCTCTCTCACCTTATATTCACACTTTACCTCATGACATATTACCCTTAACCTCACTCCCACTTCAGCCTCTCTCACCTTATATTACCCTTAACCTCACTCCCACTTCATCCTCTCTCACCTTATATTACCCTTAACCTCACTCCCACTTCATCCTCTCTCACCTTATATTCATACTTTACCTCATTATGACATATTAACCTTAACCTCACTCCCACTTCATCCTCTCTCTCCCCTTATATTCATACTTTACCTCATTATGACATATTACCCTTAACCTCACTCCCACTTCATTCTCTCTCCCCTCATATTCATACTTTACCTCATTATGACATATTAACCTTAACCTCACTCCCACTTCATCCTCTCTCTCCCCTTATATTCATACTTTACCTCATCACGACATATTACCCTTAACCTCACTCCCACTTCATCCTCTCTCCCCTTATATTCATACTTTACCTCATTATGACATATTACCCTTAACCTCACTCCCACTTCAGCCTCTCTCCCCTTATATTCATACTTTACCTCATTATGACATATTAACCTTAATCTCACGCCCACTTCATCCTCTCTCCCCTCATATTCATAGTTTACCTCATCATGACATATTAACCTTAACCTCACTCCGACTTCATCCGCTCTCCCCTTATATTCATACTTCACCTCATCATGACATATTACCCTTAACCTCACTCCCACTTCATCCGCTCTCCCCTTATATTCATACTTTACCTCATTATGACATATTACCCTTAACCTCACTCCCACTTCATCCGCTCTCCCCTTATATTCATACTTTACCTCATCATGACATATTAACCTTTACCTCACGCCCACTTCATCCTTTTACTCTTATATTACCCTTAACCTCACTCCCACTTCATCCTCTCTCACCTTATATTCATACTTTACCTCATCATGACATATTAACCTTAACCTCACTTCCACTTCATCCTCTCTCCCCTTATATTCATACTTCACCTCATCATGACATATTACCCTTAACCTCACTCCCACTTCATCCTCTCTCACCCTATATTCATACTTTACCTCATCATGACATATTAACCTTAACCTCACTCCCACTTCATCCTCTCTCCTCTTATATTCATACTTTACCTCATTATGACATATTACCCTTAACCTCACTCCCACTTCATCCTCTCTCCCCCTATATTCATACTTTACCTCATCATGACATATTAACCTTAACCTCACCCCCAATTCATCCTCTCTCCTCTTATATTACCCTTAACCTCACTCCCACTTCAGCCTCTCTCCCCTTATATTCATACTTTACCTCATCATGACATATTAACCTCAACCTCACTCCCACTTCAGCCTCTCGCCCCTTATATTACCCTTAACCTCACTCCCACTTCAGCCTCTCTTCCCTTATATTCATACTTTACCTCATCATGACATATTAACCTTAACCTCACTCCCACTTCATTCTCTCTCACCTTATATTCATACTTTACCTCATCATGACATATTAACCTTAACCTCACTCCCACTTCATCTCATCATGACATATTACCCTTAACCTCACTCCCACTTCATCCTCTCTCCCCTTATATTCATACTTTACCTCATCAGGACATATTACCCTTAACCTCACTCCCACTTCATCCTCTCTCCCCTTATATTCATACTTTACCTCATCATGACATATTAACCTTAACCTCACTCCCACTTCATCCTCTCTCACCTGATATTACCCTTAACCTCACTCCCACTTCATCCTCTCTCCCCTTATATTCATACTTTACCTCATCATGACATATTCCCCTTAACCTCACTCCCACTTCATCCTCTCTCCCCTTATATTCATACTTTACCTCATCATGACATATTACCCTTAACCTCACTCCCACTTCATCCTCTCTCCCCTTATATTCATACTTTACCTCATCATGACATATTACCCTTAGCCTCACTCCCACTTCATCCTCTCTCACCTGATATTACCCTTAACCTCACTCCCACTTCATCCTCTCTCCCCTTATATTCATACTTTACCTCATCATGACATATTACCCTTAACCTCACTCCCACTTCATCCTCTCTCCCCTTATATTCATACTTTACCTCATCATGACATATTACCCTTAACCTCACTCCCACTTCATCCTCTCTCCCCTTATATTCATACTTTACCTCATCATGACATATTACCCTTAACCTCACTCCCACTTCATCCTCTCTCCCCTTATATTCATACTTTACCTCATCATGACATATTACCCTTAACCTCACTAGCACTTCATCCTCTCTCTCACCTTATATTCATACTTTACCTCATCATGACATATTACCCTTAACCTCACTAGCACTTCATCCTCTCTCTCCCCTTATATTCATACTTTACCTCATCATGACATATTACCCTTAACCTCACTCCCACTTCATCCTCTCTCCCCTTATATTCATACTTTACCTCATCATGACATATTAACCTTAACCTCACTCCCACTTCATCCTTTCTCCCCTTATATTCATACTTTACCTCATCATGATATATTACCCTTAACCTCACTCCCACTTCAACCTCACTCCCACTTCAGCCTCTCTCCCCTCATATTCATACTTTACCTCATCATGACATATTAACCTTAACCTCACTCCCACTTCATCCTCTCTCCCCTTATATTCATACTTTACCTCATCATGATATATTACCCTTAACCTCACTCCCACTTCAGCCTCTCTCCCCTCATATTCATACTTTACCTCATCATGACATATTAACCTTAACCTCACTCCCACTTCATCCTCTCTCCCCTCATATTCATACTTTACCTCATCATGACATATTAACCTAAACCTCACTCCCACTTCATCCTCTCTCCCCTCATATTCATACTTTACCTCATCATGACATATTAACCTAAACCTCACTCCCACTTCATCCTCTCTCCTGTTATATTCATACTTTACCTCATCATGACATATTAACCTTAACCTCACTCCCACTTCAGCCTCTCTCCTGTTATATTCATACTTCACCTCATCATGACATATTACCCTTAACCTCACCCTCTCTCACCTTATATTCATACTTTACATCATCATGACATATTACCCTTAACCTCACTCCCACTTCATCCTCTCTCACCTGATATTACCCTTAACCATACTTTACCTTTCAGTAATACTCAGTTCCAGAAAGAGGATAATAAGCTTGTTACATACACGTCAGGTGGGTCGACGACAACCGTTGACTACCTGATGGTGCGTAGGCGAGATAGGGGGCACCTCCGGGACACAAAGGTGATCCCGGGGGAGGAGGCTGTTTCACAGCACCACTTGGTTGTCTGCGACATAAGGGTGAAAGGTGCGAGGAGAGCTCGGCGGGTGAAGTACCAACCGAGAATGAAGGTGTGGAGGTTGAAAGAGGTGACAGTAAGGGAGGCATTAAAAGAGAGGCTGAGTAGGGTAGAGGATGATGTGGTTGAGCTTGAAAGTGGTTGGATGTCAATGAAAGCTAGTGTGTTGGGAGCCGTTGGTGAGGTATGTGGATGGACAAAAGGACCACCGAGGCAATCGGAAACATGGTGGTGGGATGTTGAGGTTGGAAAGAGGATTGACGAGAAGAGGAAGAAGTTCAAAGAGTGGCAGAAGGCGAAGGGTATGGGAGCAGAAACAGCAGAGCATGAAAGTTATAAGGCAGCCAGGAAGGCTGCAAAGAAAGAGGTAGCAAAGGCGCAGGAGGCTTGTAGGAAAATGTTCGGAGAACGCTTGGATTCGGAAGAGGGTCAGAGAGTGGTATTCAGGATTGCAAAGCACATAGCGAAAGAGAGGTGTGATGTGATGGGGGTGAGTTGCTTGAAGGATGAAGTGGGACAAATCGTTGTCGACCCAGATGGAATTAAAGGAAGATGGAAAAGATAAATGGAAATGCTGTTGAATACAGAGAATGAATGGGATGACAACATAAAGAGTAACCCAGTTTTAGGACCGGCAGAGAAGATAACTGAGAAGGAAGTTGAGGAAGCGATAAAAGCAATGAAGAGTGGAAAAGCGGGAGGGCCGACGGGAGTTGTGGGAGATATGTTGAAGGCAGCAGGAATTTGGGGTGTGAAGAGAATGACAGAGATCTGTAATCTGGTGGTGAAAGAAGGCCGCATTCCAGTGGATTGGGAACTGAGTACCCTCGTCCCTCTATACAAGGGGAAAGGTGACCCTCTGGAGTGTGGCTCGTACCGAGCGATAAAGTTATTGGAGCATGGAATGAAGGTATTGGAAAGGGTGTTGGAAAGGAGGATAAGGAAGAAAGTGAAGATCGACGAAATGCAGTTTGGATTTATGCCAGGAAGAGGAACGACAGATGCGCTTTTCATTGTGAGGCAGTTGCAGGAGAAATACATGGATAAGAGGAAGGAGTTGTTTTTTGGGTTTGTTGATCTGGAGAAAGCATTCGATAGGGTTCCACGCAAAGTATTGACATGGGCATTGAGGAAGTTAGGAGTGGAGGAATGGTTGATCAGAGTAGTGATGGCAATGTACAAAAGAGCACGCACAGCTGTAAGGACGAAGGACGGGAACAGTGGTGAGTTTGAGGTGAAGGTGGGAGTGCATCAGGGGTCGGTACTAAGTCCACTACTATTTGTAGCTGTGTTGGAGGTGCTGGCTCAGAACGTAAAGGAGGGTTTACCGTGGGAGTTGTTGTATGCAGATGATCTGGTGTTGATTGCGGAAAGTATGGATGGACTGAAGGAAAAGATGAACAAGTGGAAGGAATGTATGGAGACAAAAGGTCTGAAGGTGAATATCGGAAAGACAAAGGTGATGGCAAGTGGTAAAGCATGTGGTGAGGTGGAAAGAACTGGGAAGTGGCCATGTGCTGTGTGCAGGAAGGGTGTCGGAGTGAACTCCATTCAGTGTACAATGTGCGCTGAGTGGGTTCATCAAAAATGTAGTGGTCTGAGAGGGTCATTAACCAGTGTGGCAGCTACATTCAAATGTAAGGTGTGCGCAGAGGGAGCTGCAGATGGAGGAATTGTTGAGTTGGATCTTGGAGATGGCGTGAAGCTGGAAGGTGTGAAAACATTTTGCTACCTCGGAGACATGCTGAATGGAGAAGGTGGATCAGACTCGGCAACGGTTGCTCGAGTGAGATGTGCATGGAAGAAGTTTTGGGAACTGAGTGGCGTGCTGATGAGGAGGAGAGTGTCGCTGAAGCTGAACGGAAAGGTGTATGCTGCATGTGTGAGAAGTGTTATGATTTATGGGAGCGAGACATGGGTAATGAACGTAGAGCAGCAACGAAGGCTGGAAAGGGTGGAAATGCGAATGGTTCGATGGATGTGCGGAGTATCGTTGAGAGAGAGGAGGACAAATGATGAATTGCGAAAGATGATGGGAATATTGCCTGTGATTGATGCTGTGAAGAGGAACAGGTTGAGATGGTTTGGTCATGTATTGAGGAAGGATGAAAGTGACTGGTTGAGAAGAGTGATGGAAGTTAATGTAGAAGGAAGTAGAGGACGGGGAAGACCGAGAAAGACTTGGCTAAAGATGGTGGAAGAAGAAATGCGGGCAAGGGGGTTAACAAGGAGAGATGCAGAAAATAGGGCAAAATGGAGAAGATTGTCATGGGGACCGCAAGGCTAACCCCCGCTCTAGCAGGGAAAATTGCCTTAAAATGCATGTTGTTGTTGTCACTCCCACTTCATACTTTACCTCATCATGACATATTACCCTTAACCTCACTCCCACTTCAGCCTCTCTCCCCTTATATTCATACTTTACCTCATCATGACATATTACCCTTAACCTCACTCCCACTTCATCCTCTCTCCCCTCATATTCATAGTTTACCTCATCATGACATATTACCCTTAACCTCACTCCCACTTCATCCTCTCTCCCCTTATATTCATACCTTACCTCATCATGACATATTACCCTGAACCTCACTCCCACTTCATCCTCTCTCTCACCCTATATTCATACTTTACCTCATCATGACATATTACCCTTAACCTCACTCCCACTTTTTTTTTCTTTTTTTTTTGTATACTGAATCGAGGCTCGTGAAAGAGCTAACATTTCCTTCACAAACAAATCAACCAGACAAACAAAATATATAAAAAGAGGGAGTGGAAAACAAGATGGGGAGAGAAGGGGAAGCACACAAACACAACATTTGAGAGCAGGGAGATGTGTGGAAGGGAGAGGGCTTGGGGGGAGGAGGCGTGGGAAGGGGGGGGGGAGGAGGCGTGGGAAGGGGGGGGTGGAGGGAGAAGTATAAAACACAAGGACACCAAGGACTTCCAGGACAGAAGTTGGTATTTCAAAAAAGTGGAATTTGGGTGAAATTAGCGGGGGTAGAAAAGATCAAGGTTTTGGATGGGGGAAGATAAGAGATGGTGGTGAACAGCTGTTTTAAAGACCTGGAGGGTGGAGTGGGATTGAAGAGAGTGAGGGAGTTTGTTCCAGAGGCGGGAGAAAAGAGGAATGAACGAGTGAAGGTGAGCAAAGAGTCTTGATTTTGGCAGTTTGACCACAAGAGGGTTGCAGGAAGATCTTGTGCGACCTGTAGGAATATTTGCGGGACAGAGCCCAGAGAGAGCTGGGGGGGCAAGGCCAGAGAGGAGTCGGTAGAAGATGGAAAGACCACCAACCTGCCTGCGGTGAGTGAGTGAGAGGCGCTTGGAGTTAGCTTCATCGCGGGAGATTCCAATGATTCTGAATGCTTTGGTTTCAACAGCGTGAGGACGAGCTAGGTGTGAGGCAGGAGCACCAGCCCAGAGGGGAGAGCAGTATTCCATTGAGCTGCGGATGAAAGCCTTGTATGTGGTGAGGAGCTCAGGTGTGCCAAGGAAGGACTTCGCACGACGGAGGATGCCCAGTCGGCGACTGGCTTTGGAGGCCAGATTTGAAATGTGGTTTTCCCAGGAAAGATCATGGCAGATATTGAGACCCAAAAGCTTGAGTGACAGAACTTCTTGGAGAGGATTATTCAGAAAGTGGATGGGAGGGTTGTCCAGTCGGTCTTTTCGGAGGGACATCATAAGAGTGTGAGATTTGTCAGGATTGAAAGACATGTGCCACTTGTTTGCCCAGTCTGTGATTTTGTCCAGGTCTGCAGAGAGTGAGGAGGCAGCAGACTGCCGATCTGAGGGATGAAGAATGGAGCGACAGAGAGTAGAGTCATCAGCAAAGAGATACAGAGGATTTTCAAGAGAGTCAGAGAGATCATTGATGAAGACCAGAAAAAGCACAGGGCCCAGAACACTGCCTTGTGGAACTCCAGCCTGAACAGGAAGAGGAGATGAGAGAAACCCATTCAGGGCCACACGTTGACTACGACTAGAGAGGAAGTCCGCCAGCCATGCGTGGAGATTTCCATGGATACCAAAAGAGGAGAGTTTGGTGAGCAGAGCGGGGTGCCAGACCGTATCGAAGGCACGTGATATGTCAAGGGAGACTGCTCTAATTTCCTGTTTGGCATTGAGGACCTCCATCCATTGTTGAGAAAGCAGAAGCAGCATGTCCAGAGTAGAGTGTCCAGGTCTGAAACCAAATTGATGATCAGAGATCAAGCCATTGGAGAAGAGGAAAGATTTCATATCTGAAGCAATGATGGATTCCATGACTTTGCTGATAATTTGGAGAAGGCTGATTGGTCTGTAGTTGATGGGATCTGTTTTTGCACCTTTTTTGTGCAAAGCGGTGATGTTGGCAGATTTCCAAGCAGATGGAAGATGACCTTGAGCAAAAGAGAGGGTGAAGAGAACAGAGAGAGGGAGTGAAAGAGCGGAAGAACAGGATTTTAGGACCCGTGGGCTGATGCCGTCAGGTCCAGTTGCAGAATCCGAGTCGAGGGTTGACAGAAACTTTTCCACCTTGTCAGGAGGAAAGGACACAGAGTCCAGGAGCAGCTGGGTACGACTGGGTACGGTGGGTACAGAGAGGGATGGGTTTGGGACACAAGATTTAGAGGCAAACACAGAGTTGAGGCATTCAGCTTTTTCACGTGCGGAGTCAGCCGTGTGGCCATTTGAGGTGAGGGAGGGGATGGAGGGGGAACAAACACCAGAAACAGATTTGACCAGACGCCACCAGGATTTGGAAGAGGGAGACAGATTCATCTGTCTTCAGATGTCACTTCATCCCCTCTCCCCTTATTGTCATACTTTACCTCATCATGACATATTACCGTTAATCTCACTCCGACCGCATCCTCACTCACCTTGTATTCATACTTTACCTCATCATGACATATTACCCTTTTAAACCTCACTCCCACTTCACCCTCTCTCACCTTATATTACCCTTAACCTCACTCCCACTTCATCCTCTCTCACCTTATAGTCATACTTTACCTCATCATGACATATTACCCTTAATCTCACTCCGACCGCATCCTCACTCACCTTGTATTCATACTTTACCTCATCATGACGAATTACTCTTTTAAACCTCACTCCCACTTCACCCTCTCTCACCTTATATTACCCTTAACCTCACTCCCACTTCATCTCCTCTCCCCTTTGAGTCATACTTTACCTCATCATGACATATTACCCTTAATCTCACTCCGACCACATCCTCACTCACCTTGTATTCATACTTCACCTCATCATGACATATTACCCTTTTAAACCTCACTCCCACTTCACCCTCTCTCACCTTATATTACCCTTAACCTCACTCCCACTTCATCCTCTCTCACCTTATATTCATACTGTCGCGCGACTCCCGGTTAACACCAGAAAGTCGCGGATGGACCGAAACGGATTTAATGGAGGCCATAACCAAACACGGATTTTGCTATCTAATGCGGGAGGAAGAAGAAAAATGGAAGGCTTCGGCAAAAGCTTACCTTCAGCGCACCAACGTAGCTCCGGTCCTGTAAGGGGATTCATTAACTCGACAAACACAAATCAGAATGTACAAAAATATAGATTTATTCAAGGACCCCGAAACAATGAAACGCGATGGCAATGAAATAAAAGTAACTAATTTTGGATCCCACACACCAACTTCAGAAACAAGACGAGGAAATATGAATACGAAAGAAAATGTCTCGTCGTGTAAAGTGTAAACGCGGAGCTCGGGCTTATCTGACTCTTGTCGTCTTGTCTCCGCTGCCCACACGCAGCTTCGTTCGGCCCCGATGCACCCACGAGGTCCCACACTCCAGCACCACAGCACCGAGCACCACGAGGTCCGTGCACCAAGCACCACGCGTCCAACGCAGGCCAGCGGCTCCAAGCGAAGTCGGTCTTCCCACACGATCGGCCTGCCACCTCCAGTCAGCTCTCCCGAAACAAACGTGCCAGCAAGCAAACTCCACTTGGGCTATATCTCAACTCAACTCGGGCTGCCCAAGACGAAGCACCGGATGTCCAAAACAGGCTAACTGCGCAAACAAGAGCACCAACCGCAAGGGACGCAAGGGCTGCAAGAACGCACGAACCGCCAGAGACTCTCGAGACCAACACAAAATGGCGCAAGACTCACTCTCTCTCTTTCTCAACCTCTCCCTCTCTAGACTCATTGCCAGAAAAAACAATGGCGTTCGGCGGTCTCTTAAATAACCTTCTCCGTGACGTCACGTCAGCCTTGGTGCGCTACCCAATCAGTGCACTCCACTGACTCGCCGGCTGGACGTTCACGCCTACCGCCACCCCAACACTCGTCCCCTGTTCCGTGGTCATAGCGCGTGGCACTCAAGGTGGATAGGCCTGTCGGAGGTGTAACTGGCGGCGGCGCCCATCGGCGGTGCCCCGGCCGGGTTTCCTTGCCTGTTCGTCTTTCACAGTCATGTCAGGGAAGGGAATTTAATGTTGCACTAAGGAGATCTTAAGTGTCTAAAGGTGTGCAGTGCCAAAAGGGACAAAGGTTTGGCTGACCAGGTGAGTCATACAGGGGCTTTATTCTTTAATCCCTACTCTACTTATCACTGAAACCTCCTGGTAGGTTCACAAGTATACTCCTTACCGACAAACCGCCTAGACATGGAACTTATTACAAGGTAGATTCCTTACCGTGACAGACGAAGCATGTTACCTACACAGATCTATCTAGCTCTACATATCACTACCCCACCCGACATAACAATACTTTACCTCATCATGAGAAATTACCCTTATCTGGATCTTCACAAAAATCGAATCAATTCATCTTTGTCACACACCCAATACAATCAACACTGGAGCTTGTCTGTCAAACCTAACAGCTCAAACCTGCTCATGAAGATGAGGCATTAGAAATGGTTCAATATAAGTAGTTTGGCCAAGTTTGACGAAGTTATTGAAAAGATTGTTTATCGACGATGATCACTTGAAAAAACTAGAACAATGCGACTGAGTCGCCAATACGCCTCCGCATAGTCCCACAACGGGTAAATGCCATCACTCTGCATATGTATGGGTAGTGGAACACATTTGTGAAGTTTCGTGTTGATCGGATAAGGTTCGTTTTTCTATCCAATATGGCTGCCAAACCACGTGACATATGACATCATAATTTTCTAACTATATGCAACAGGGCTGTTAGATGATATTTGTAAAATTTCGCATCGATAGGGTGAGTGGTTTCAGAGATATAATTATTTAATGTTTTCCTTCAATCCAAAATGGCTGTCAAACCATGTGACCTATGATGTCATAAATTTAATATTTCAATAAAAATGGGTCATAGATCATGTGCATGCAATTTCAGATTTTTAGTATAAGGAATTCGATTAAAAATTTTTGGCTGGTATACCACTTCAACTGTGATGTCATCATTATCATGCTTTTGTTCCCCTTTGGGAGTATTTGACAATGTGCCAAGTTTATAAATGTTCGATTCAGCGGTTTCTGAGAAAGAATTTTTTAATTATTTGCTTTTAATCCAAGATGGTTGCCATACCACGTGACCTATGACATCACAATTATCATAAAAATATTCTGCATGGGTGTCACTCCGACCCTGAAAGTTTCGTCTCAATCGGACATATGTTTGCTGAGCAAAACGAGGTTTAGCCTGGATGGACGGACGGACGGACGGACGAACGAACGGACAACCCGAAAACATAATGCCTCTGGCGACTTTGTCGGCGGAGGCATAAAAATTAATTCAAAGGCTGAAGGGTTTCAAATGATTTATTGAACTTGAAAGAATTAAGAAAGCCTGGCAGTAAACAACAGATGCTAAAATTCAGTCATAGCAAAACCAACGGTTATATTATTCACAAAAATATTTTCAAGTAGCATCTTCAGTTACAAAAGAGTAAACATTTTGCATGTAAAATTAAGCAAATTGAAACCCAAGCCACACAAAAGGATGAAGATTCATAACATACTTTTGTGGATTAAATTCATTCTTTAAACCATAAGTAGAGCATTTTATGCAATCGGGCTATTTTGCTGTAATTGCTTCCGAGACGTGCCTCTTGTAGGCCTGCAAAATATGAAGCTACGGAAGCATTCTAAACTTTGATTTCAGTCAAGTTTGGAATGGCATCATTTCACTTTCTGCTTCAGAATAAAACATTATAATCAACGTAACTATCTGGAATTCACGAGTCAAAAAACATCGATGGATCCTCATTCAGGTGCATCAAACACCCCGTTTTTGAAAAAAGATTCTCAAATTGATCGAGTCATACTTTGTTGTTACACTAGCCCTATATACACGACATGGCCAAAAGTATGCGGACACCCCTTATAATTAGTGGATTCGGCTATTTCAGCCACACCCATTGCTGACAGGTAGATATAATCAAACACACAGCCATGCAATCTCCATAGACAAACATTGGCAGTAGAATGGGCCATACTGAAGAGCTCAATGACTTTCAACGTGGCACCGTCATAGGATGCCACCTTTCCAACAAGTCAGTTCGTCAAATTTCTGCCCTGCTCGAGCTACCTACTACCTACTCGAGCTACCCTACTTCAACTGTAAGTGCGGCTATTGTGAAGTGGAAACGTCTATGAGCAACAACAGCTCAGCCACAAAGTGGTAGGCCACACAAGCTCACAGAACAGGACCGCCGAGTGCTGAAGTGCGTAAAAGTCATCTGTCCTCGGTTGCAACACTCACTGCCGAGTTCCAAACTGCCTCTGGAAGCAGCATCAGCACAACAACTGATGGGAGCTTCATGAAATGGATTTCCATGGCCGAGCAGCCGCACACAAGCCTAAGATCACCATGCGCAATGCCAAGTATCGACTGGAATGGTGTAAAGCTCGCCGCCATTGGACTCTGGAACAGTGGAAACGCGTTCTCTGGAGTGATGAATAATGCTTCACCATCTGGCAGTCCGACAGACGAATCTGGGTTGGGCGGATGCCAGAAGAACACAACCTTCCCGAATGCATAGTGCCAACTGTAAAGTTTGGTGGAGGAGGAATAATGGCCTGGGGCTGTTTTTCATGGTTCGAGCTAGGCCCCTTTGTTCCAGTGAAGGGAAATCTTAACGCTACATCATACAATGACATTCGACACGATTGTGTGCTTCCAACTTTGTGGAAACAGTTTGGGGAAGGCCTTTCCCTGTTTCAGCATGACAATGCCCCCATGCACAAAGTGAGGTCCATAGAGAAATGGTTTGTCGAGATCGGTGTGGAAGAACTTGACTGGCCTGCACAGAGCCTTGACCTCAACCCCATCGAACTTCTTTGGGATGAATTAGAACGCTGACTGTGAGCCAGGCCTAATCGCCCAACATCAGTGCCCGACCTCACTAATGCTCTTGTGGCTGAATGGAAGCAAATCCCCGTAGCAATGTTCCAACATCTAGTGGAAAGCCTTTCCAGAAGAGTAGAGGCCATTATAGCAGAAAAGGGGGGGGGGGGGGGGATCAACTCCATACTAATGCTCATGATTTTGGAATGAGATGTGTGATGTTCGGGTGTCCACATACATTTGGTCATGTACGTAGTGCATTTCTGTAAAATATTTCAGATTTTAGATTTTGTTAAACCCCCCCCACCAGAATCTGGTAAAAATCGGTACCCCTGTTAATGGGCCGCTTTGGCTAGATGTGAGGTTGGTCGACAGGTTGGCAGAAGTGCAATCCGTGCCTTCCAGCGCTATTTCTGGTTCTTCAACATCGAGCTAGTCTCACTGGCACTGTTCAGCGACCTAGTTCCACCACAAGCGCGGGGCGATCCTGCTAGTTTAACTAGTTATAGGGTAATATAGGGCTAGTAGACTAATATGTTGCTAGTTTAACAAAAAAAAGCATGACTAGATCAATATGAGAATATTTTTCAAAAACGGGGCGCTTGATCCTCATTCACCAATTGAAATGATGTTCATTAGTTATTTCCAAAGTTGGATGCATACAGGAACTAGTAAACTTCAACAGTGATAAGCATGATACATTGATACAATGTGCAAATATTTACACAGCTTTTTAGGTTTTTAAAGAATTTTATGAGCAAAATATGCAAC
This sequence comes from Myxine glutinosa, assembly GCF_964187855.1. NCBI lineage: Eukaryota > Metazoa > Chordata > Myxini > Myxiniformes > Myxinidae > Myxine > Myxine glutinosa. Next base: position 11,280,349 of record NC_136270.1, on the reverse strand, counting down.
TCGGAACTTTGTACTTTGTTCACAATCTACATGCAGACTCGGGAGAAATATATAGGGTGTCTCAATAAAATGTATACAGACATTAATATTTCAGATAAAAATAAATAACAGAGAAAGGCGCGATGTTGAGTGTTACCAATAACTACAGATCATCAGTTAGCTGTTACCCACAAGGCAGTGCAGAATGACGAGGCAGTATGGTTTTCGATATATAAAATCTGTAGACATTTTATTGAGACAGCATGTATATACTGACTGTACTGTAGTTATTATTTTGTAACATTTTCCAAAATGAAGGACAGTCATAAGTGCAAAAAATAACATAAATATGTGCTGTAAACATGTCAGTGCACTCAGATCTCTTCTTTTTGAGCATTAAGTTTGAGACTGATTACAAAACTGCACATTCTACTCGGTCATGTTCAGTACGTTGAATGAACAGCATCTTAATGAGAATCTTGGGGTGTTCGAGAAAAAAGCACAGAAAATAATTGCATTCTTTTATATATAATACTCACTGGCTTTACCTGAAAGCTGCTTTACTTGAATCGCAGACAAGTTTGTTTTTACTCTTACTAGTGGGGTGACCCTTGGGAATCCCACGGGCATGGAGGTGTATCGTTGCGATCGGTGCAGCCGTTTTTGCGGTACCTGGGACAATAACGTTAGGCGGGAGTCCAAACCTGAAAATGCTGGAGATCAAAGCTGAAATTGGGAAAGCAATATGGCCTATTTTACTCCGGGGGGTCCCAGGATTACCCAACCAAAATTTCGTTGCGATCGGTGCAGCCGTTTTTGCGGTACCCGGGACAATAACGTTAGGCGGGAGTCCAAACCTGAAAATGCTAGAGACCAAAGCTGAAATTGGAAAAACAATACAGCCTATTTTACTCCAGGGGGTCCCAGGATTACCCAACCTAAATTTCGTTGCGATCGGTTCAGCCGTTTTTGCGGTACCTGGGAACGGACGGACGGACATTTGGTGAATTATAGTGAGATGCCGGGTGTGCAGAAAAAATCCAAACCCTCCATTTTATTCACCATTCTTTTATTACCTCCACCACCTAAAGATAGGCGGACGTTATGTTTTCACCACTGGTTGTCTGTCTGTTTGTGGGCAGGGTATCTCAAAAAGTTAAGGATGGATTCGGACGAAACTTACGGGAATGGTTGGGTGTGTGGATAAGGGCGAATTGATTAGATTTTGGCGAAGATCCTGATGCAGATGCCGGAAATTTTAAGAACGATTCTTCACCAGAGAAAAACGGCCAAAATACTTTATGTATAGCATGATGTGTCAAAAAGTTGTGCACGGATTATGAAAAAAACAAGGTGAATGAGTTGGGTTAGTGACAAGAACAAGCCGATTAGATTTTGGTTAAGGTCCGGATGCAGTTCCGGCCTACAAGTGGGATACAAAACGTAAACTGTTCAGTGTTCAGCCTGTTGGAGGTAACACTCTATAATAATAATAATAATACATTTATTTTATATAGCGCTTTTCAAGAAGCCCAAAGACGCTTTGACAGAGTACAAAAAACAAATGCAAAAAGTCAAAAAGCAACAGGTAAATAATCAAAGCAAGAGGAAGGAGAAGGAGAAGAGATAGTCAGGGGTTAAATGCTGTGGGTTAAATGTTGAATGCAGTGTTGAACAGGTAGGTCTTGAGTGATGTTTTGAATGTGGTGAGTGAGGAGGAGTCTCTGATGGTGTGAGGTCCGCATGGGGGGGGGGGCGGGGCCGGGGGTTGGTACCAGCAGAGCGGAGGTTGCGGGTCTATGTTGTGCTATTCTAGTTAGTCTTGGCCCAAATGTGTCGCGAGACTATTGCAATGCCGGTCTGTATATGTGTGTGTGGTGGGTTGTCATCTCCATATATAGGTTTCAGAAGGTGGAATGGAGCCCTCCCAGGTCTCAAAGTATCCACCTTCGTGCTTGTGTGTATATGTATGAGCGTGAAATTTGCAAGATGCTATTATTGACTGCTATCTCAACACATGGGGAGGTTCAGGAGATGGAATGGAGACCTCCCTGGTCTCAAAGTATTCACCTCCTTTAGAGTGGGTATAATATCTGTATATAGTTATGTATAATATGTCACGCACAGTGCCTTCAGAAAGTATTGACACCCCTTGACTTTTTCACATTTTGTTGTGGTACAGTCTGAATTTAAAATTGATTGTATTGAGATTTTTTGTCACTGATCTACACATAATACGCCATAATGTCAAAGTGGCATTTATTTTCGATTTTTTTGACAAACCAATTAAAAATGAAAAGCCGAAATGTCTTTTTTTTTTTTTTTTTTGTATACAAGATCGAGGCTCGTGAAAGAGCGAACATTAATCACACAGAAAGACAAACAGACACACAAAACAAATAACATCGGGAGCGGTAGACAAGATGGGGAGAGAGGGGGAAGGACACAAACACAACATTTGAGAGCAGGGACCGAGAGACATGGAGACATCGAGAGAACTGTGGGAGGGAGAGGGCTTTGGGGGCGAGGCATGGGAAGGGGGGGGGTGGGAGAGGTATAAAACATATGGACACTGCCAAGACTTCCAGGAAAGAAGTTGGAATTTCAAACAAGGTGGATCTGGGGTGAATTAGTGGGGGTAGAAAAGATCAAGGTTTTGGATGGGGGAAGATAAGAGATGGTGGTGAACAGCTGTTTTGAAGACCTGGAGGGAGGAGTGTGATTGAAGTGAGTGTGGGAGTTTGTTCCAGAGGCGGGAGAAAAGAGGAATGAAAGAGTGAAGGTGAGCAGAGAGCCGAGATTTCGGCAGTTTAACCATCAGAGGGTGGCTGGCAGATCTTGTGCGACCTGTAGGAATATTTGGGGGACAGAGCACAGAGAGAGCTGGGGGAGCAAGGCCGGAGAGGAGTCAGTAGAAGACAGAAAGACCACCTACCTGCCTGCGGTGAGTGAGTGAAAGGCCCTCAGAGATAGCTTCATCGCGGGAGATTCCAATGATTCTGAAAGCTTTGGATTCAACAGCGTGAAGCCGAGCCAGGTGTGAGGCAGGAACACCAGCCCATAGGGGAGAACAGTATTCCATTGAGCTGCGGATGAAAGCCTTATATGTGGTGAGGAGCTCAGGTGTGCCTAGGAAGGACTTCGCACGACGGAGGATGCCCAGTCGGCGACTGGCTTTGGAGGCCAGCTTGGAAATGTGGTTTTCCCAAGAAAGATCATGGCAGATGGTGAGACCCAAAAGCTTGAGCGACAGAACTTCTTGGAGAGGATTGTTGAGAAAGTAGATGGGAGGGTTGTCCAGTCGATCTTTTCGGAGACACATAGTAAGAGTGTGAGATTTGTCAGGATTGAAAGACATGTTCCACATGTTTGACCAGTCTGTGATTTTGTCCAGGTCTACAGAGAGTGAGGAGGCTGCAGACTGCCGATCTGAGGGAAGAGGAATGGAGCGGCAGAGAGTGGAGTCATCAGCAAAGAGATACAGAGGATTTTCCAGAGAGTCGGAGAGATCATTGATAAAGACCAGAAAAAGCACAGGGCCCAGCACACTGCCTTGGGGAACTCCAGCCTGAACGGGAAGGGGAGATGAGAGAAATCCATTCAGGGCCACACGTTGACTACGACCAGAGAGGAAGTCCGCAAGCCATGCATGGAGATTTCCATGGATACCATAGGAGGAGAGTTTGGTGAGCAGAGCTGGGTGCCAGACCGTATCGAAGGCACGTGATATGTCAAGGGAGACAGCTCTGATTTCCTGTTTGGCATTGAGGACCTCCATCCATTGTTGAGACAGCAGAAGCAGCATGTCCAGAGTAGAGTGACCTGGTCTGAAACCAAATTGATGATCAGAGATCAAGCCATTGGAGAAGAGGAAAGATTTCATATCCGAAGCAATGATGGATTCCATGACTTTGCTGATAATTGGGAGCAGGCTGATTGGTCTGTAGTTGCAAGGATCTGTTTTTGCACCTTTTTTGTGTAAAGCGGTAATGTTTGCTGATTTCCAGGATGCTGGCAGATGACCTTGAGCAAAGGATAGGGTGAAAAGAACAGAGAGAGGGTGAGATAGAGCGGCAGAGCAGGATTTTAGGACCCGTGGGCTGATGCCATCTGGTCCAGTTGCAGAATCAGAGTCGAGGTTTGACAAAAACTCCTCCACCTTGTCAGGAGAGAAGGTCACAGAGTCCAGGAGCAGTTTGGTTCGACTGGGAAAGGTGGGAACAGAGAGAGATGGGTTTGGGACTAAGGATTTTGAGGCAAACACAGAGTTGAGGCATTCGGCTTTGTCACGTGCGATGTCAACTGTGTGGCCATTTGAGGTAAGGGAGGGGATGGAGGGGGAACAAACACCAGAAACGGATTTGACCAGATGCCACCAGGATTTGGAGGAAGGAGACAGGTTTGAGAGTTCATTCTTGAGTGAGGAGAGATAGTGCTTCCTGGCACTCCTGAGGGTAGACACACACTTGTTCCGAGCTTGGTGGAAGGAACTGAGATTTCCTTCAGTTGGATTAGCCTTCCAAGAGGCAAAGGCAAGTTGTTTCAGGGCAACTGCCTCACCACAAGATTCAGTGTACCATGGACGGGAGGAAGGGTAAGACAACTGAAGTCTTGAGTCCATAAGTATTCAACCCCTGTGCTATGACACCCCAAAATGAGCTCAGGTGCATCCAATTTCCTTTGACCATCTTTTCGATGTCTCTACAACTTGATTGGAGTCCACCTGTGGCCAAATAAATTGATTGGACATAATTTAGAATGAAACACACCTTTCCATATAAGGTCCCACAGGTGAGTGCATGTCAGAACAGAAATTCTACAATGGAGTTCAAGAAACTGTATGTAGAACTATGAGATGGAACTGTGAGGAAGCATAATTCTGTGGAAGGGTATAACACAATTTCTAGAAGTGTTGAAAGTTCCCAAGAGCACAGTGAGCTCCATCTTTAGGAAATGAGAAGAATATAGACCTAACCAGACTCCTCCCAGAGCTCAGGAAGGTGACCAAGAACCCAATGACCACTCTGACAGAACTACAGAGTTCCTTGGCTGAGATGGGGAACCTGCCTGAAGGATGACAGTCTCTGCAGTACTTCACAAATCTAGGCTTTATGGGAGACTGGCCAGGCGGAAGCCACTCCTGAGGAAAAGGCACATGACAGCATGGCTGGGGTTTGTTTAAAGGCACTTGAAAGACTGAGAGCATGAAGCAAAAGATGATGCGGTCTGATGAGCCGAAAATTGAACTCTTTGGCCTGAATGCAAAGCGCTACCTCTGGCGGAAACTGAGCACGGCTGATCACCCACCTAACACCATCCTTACCGTGAAGCATGGTGGTGGCAGCTTTGGGGATGCTTTTCAGCAGCAGTGACTGAGAGACTTTTAAGGATAGAGGGAACAATGAATGGTACCAAATACAGGCAAATCCTTGAGGAGAACCTGCTTCAAAGTGCAAAAGACCTAAAACTGTAGTGAAGAATTATATTATAACAGGACAATGACCCCAAGCATACAGCCAAGGCAACACTGGGATGGCTTCAGAACAAGAATGAGAAAGTCCTTGAGTGGCCCAGTCAAAACCCAGATTTCAATCCCATTGAGAATCTGTGGAAAGACTTGAAGATTGCTGTTCACCAACACTCCCCATCCAACTTGACAGGGCTTGAGCAAATCTGTAAGGAAGAATGGGAGAAACTCCCCGAATACAGATGTGCAAAGCTGATACAGACATACCCAAGAAGACTCAAAGCTGTAATCATTGTCAAATGTGCTTGTACGGAATGTTGATTCACTGGGCTGAATATTTATGTAAATTAGATATTTCTAAATTAAAATTTTAATAAACTTGTAAAAAAATTCTAAAAACATGTTTTCACTTTGTCAATATGTGGTATTTTGGGTATATCGGTGACAAAAATACAATTTAATCCATTTTAAATTCAGGCTGTAACAAGAAAACATGAAAGTTGAGGGGTGTGAATACTTTCTGAAGGCACTGTATAATTTGGGTATGATCACATATCAAATATCTCTGTGTCTGTGTACGTCCACATCGACATACTTTAGGTTTAAAACTATTTTTCTCTGTAACCGCTTGGCTGATCGATGCAAAATTTTAAACATATGAGGGACTCCCTATGAGGAATATTTAATTGCTAACTCTGACATCATAGGTCACATGGTATGGCAGCCATATTGGATTAAAGGGAAAAAATTGGACATAATCTTCTCTAAAACAGCTCAACAAAATTTTTTTGAAACTTGGCATATGTCATCAACTACCCATGGGGTATATTGGATGACAACCTCATCAGTGAAGTGGTATTCCAGCCATAATTGGTTGAATCAAAATCCTTATCCCAAAAAAATCTGAAACTTCCTATATATCCGATCTACGACCCGATGTGAATTAATCATTAAATTAATTCGTCATTAATTAATGACGAATGAATTGGTCACGTGGTCTGGTGGCCATATTGGATTGAAAAAAAAAGAAAAAAAAGAAAAAACCTTCTTCAGAACCGCTTAACAGATTGCTGTGAAGTTATGGTTCTCATACTTGGTACACCTTTGTCACACAAAATGTCGCACATATTCCTGACGTTTTATTAAATTTAAAATGAATGTATTGTGGATTTGATTTATGGGTTTGGGTTTTTTGGCACAGCCAGTACTTGAGGCATGACTTGATGACACAAATGAAAAAGTAATATAATAATTACCCACCACCAAAGGTGGATGGAGGTTATGTTTTCACCCCTGTCTGTCTGTCTGTCTGTCTGTTTGTGAACAAGATATCTCAAAAAGTTGTTGACGGATTCGGATGAAATTTTGTGGAGAGGTAGCGTAAGTGACAAGGACGAAATGATTAGACTTTGGTAACGACCCGGATTCGGATCCGGCCACTAGAATTTTAAAGAGATTCTTCACCATTGGGAGATATGGCTAAAACGATACATAGCAGGATATCTCAAAACCTTATGGATGGATTTGGATACAATTTGGTGGATCGGTTGTGTGTGCTGACTAGGAAGAATCGATTCAATTTTGGTGCCGGATCCGGCTAGTAGAATTTGTTAAGTGATTCTTCACCATTGGGAGATAAGGCCAACAACAGGATATAGCAGGATATCTCAAAAATTTGTGGACTGATGATTTTGATTAAATGTGATTTTGTATTGTGATTTTATGGTCTACTCTGGGATACAAAACGTAAACTGTTCACCTGGCGGAGGTATGCTCTCTACTGAGTGCCGTTCTAGTTCCTTATATTTTCATTGTGCTGTCTGGAATTGCAAATTAATATACAAAACATCCACAATGAAAGAAGTTGTGCTTGTGAGCATGAGTGCTTCTACAAAACTATAAAATTAGGCTGCTTTCACAGATAAGACATGGCCACGCACTTATTAATTCAACAACAGATTATTAATGGGCCACACACTTATTATTTCAAACCAACAATATTTTCCATACACGTCAGGCCCAAAGAGGATGCTCTTCAGAGAACCGAGCTTGCACTTCTTTTGAAAGAATCTTTAGACAGAAGTCTCTGTCTGCACTATGATCTTTGGGATCACAAGACTGGTGTCTTTTTCTGGGCTGAGGACAAAGGGATGACAAAAGCAATGCCAATAACTCAATAAATTTTTAGGATTATAAACATTAAATCACACTTTAGAGTGGTGGGTCTGACAATTATGCACATGTCTTAGGTTGGCCATATTGCCCGCCGGGATCATATTGAATCACAGAACTTCCATCTTTGCCGAAACTCCTCATTAAAGGTAATCCAGATAAAATTTGTCGTAGAAATTGGGAACATGGCTTTAATGATGCTCGACATATCTACTGTATCCACAGAACATGAGGTGAATGCCATTGAGAGTTTGTTATGGTTTGTGTTATGATTAATTAAGAGAAAAAACAGTTGAAAAAGCATCAGAAAAAAATAGATAGCAAATAAACAAGAAAGATCACAATTGCAAAAGTATTGTTGTGCTTGTGAGTGGGGACCAAGGTAGGACACAGGTAGGAGCCAAATAAATTTGTGGGCCACCATTTGAGGAACCATTGCAAAAAATATGTATAAAAATCTGCGTGTGTTACAGCAACGTCTTTATTTACGCCATAGTTGCATTATTGAAGATAGTTGTGCAAATGAAAAACGTGTGAATGAAAACTAATTCCGCAATAAGAAATAATTTAAGAGGTGGAGGTCCGGAATGACGCTGCCTGGTTGGACCACGATGCTATCGCTAGCCTAGTGATTGAACCTAAATGTTAAAATTATTAATTAGTGTTCTACATATTCTCATAATAAAGATTTGTTGAAAATTTGATGACAAACACTCAAATGGTAAAAATGTTATGCTCTAGGTACACACACTTTAACACATGGGAGGGCTCCGTACCACTTTCTGAAACCCCCATATGGGGATAGTAACCAACAACACACATACACACACACACACACACACACACACACACAAACATACACATATACACAAAGGTATATACACACACATCTCGTTTTTTCCGTTCTGATCCTCACAATTCTATCACACACATATGCATACACAAACACACACATACACTGATACACATACACACACACACACACTGATGCATATATACACACACACACACACACACACACACACACACACACACACACACACACACACACACACACACACACACTTCCAAGATGCTGTCTCCCGCTGCACAGACGGGCTGATAACTTACAATGGTGTGATGGTAAAGTGTATATAAATAATTAAATAATTCAGTGGTGTGTGTTGATGGTGGAGATGTTAAAGTGTACATTGATAAATAAATAATTCAAAGTTGTGTGTGTTGGTGATGCTGGTAAAGTTTATATCTTGAAAATAATTTCAAGTGTTTGTGTGTTTGTTTCTTATTCCTTCACAGCCGAACCATAGCACATAGAGGCCTCAAAAATTGGGTCTAGTTATTTCAGAGTCTGGGCAAGATATTAAGCTATCACACGTTGGCCTCGATGGCCGTTTTGAGGCCAACATCGGCCGCTATACAGCGTATATTGGGATATGGGGTCAGGCAGTGCTGCTACCAACCCGCAGGCAAAAGATAACCACCATAAGGCCAATTACTCCATGGCTTTTCAATGTCTAACATGTCCTGAAACCACCGCGTGGAAAAGCTCACCACTGTGAGGGCAACAACTCCATATTATGTTTTCAATGCACAATTTTTTTTTTTTTTTTTTTGTTTGTGTTTTCAAGCACAAGTTTTTCAATGCACAACCCCTACGTATTTCCCCCTATTCAGCGCTGGGTACCCCCCCCCCCCCCCACCCAAGTAAATTAATATATAATTAAAGGTATTGTGTCAGTTGCAGTGATTGTAAAGCAGGGTATATGCAGTCACTTGTCAAGTCACCAAATACTAACAACAGTTGAATTTGGCAATTATTTTTCATTCAAAATTTGCCAAAAAGCTAGTTCGAAAGCTTATTTAATATGCATACATACATGCCTTTTCCAGGAAACGATGTTGCTTAATAGGTTTGTAAAAATTTCTAAAAACAAAAATTCCACCATGACATTATGGGGTATGAGCAACGGTACCCGCCCTATGGGCGGGGCTTCAATTGGGAAGCCCAAATGAAAAGGCAAAATATCAGAAATTGAAGGCTTTTTATTTTATTTTAAACGATTCATATAAACATCCGTTGAATCATATCACACGCAAATCATAAAAATCTAAACAGTACATGGCGCCCATTTTGAAAAAAGATTGAATTCTGCAAAACGGAAGCGGCCGCTGCACGTCTTTCTCAGTCGCACGTTTATGTGCGAAGAGTGCGCGCCGAATCTGTAATACGGAAGCGGCCACTACACCCGTTTCTCAGTCGCTTTGCACACGCTGCCATGTTACTTCGAAGCCGCACATTTATATAGGAAGAGTTCGTCAGGAGTCTATCTACTCTCTCCTGGTACGTAGAATAAACTATTTGTAGAATTTCAACAAAAGCCACATCACTGTTCATATCGGTAAATATTATTCCATCGTGTTTGGAAAAACTGGAAAAACAATATAGCCTATTTTACTCCCAGGGGTCCCAGGAATACCCACCCATATCTATCTATCTATCTATCTCTCTCTCTCTCTCTCTCTCTCTCTCTCTCTCTCTCTCTCTCTCTCTCTCTCTCTCTCTCTCTCTGACAGCATACTACGTTTTAACTACAGATTAGGAGGCACATTTTGGCCGAACTGACGGTCAAGTACTCTGACCCAGCTAAGGAGCTGATACTGCAGGTTGACACTTCTGACACTAGACTTGGTGCTATGCTGATGCAAGAGGGGGACATATCATAGCATACGTCACCAGGTCTCTATCTGTTGCAGAAACCAGGTGTACACAGATAGAGAAGGAGATCCTGGTGGGTGTCTTTGTTTTGGAAACGTTTCATCTGTACGCTTATGGGAGACAGGTGAATGACGTGCAGTCTGATCATAAACGGCTGGAGATCATTGCTACAAAGCCTCTCCATCAGAGAACCAAAGAGACTGCAGAAAATGCTTGTGAGGATGCAAATGTATGATGCTGCGATCCACTATCGGCCAGGAAAAGACATGCAACTGGCTGATACACTTAGCAGAACTTATCTCAAGGACAAGAATCGACAAGGAAAACGAGTTTGAGATAGTAAACATGGTGTTACGTGGTCCCCTCGGTGAATACCTGGTCTCAGTGACCCCCGGACCGTGAGAGGAACTTCGCCAGAAAGCTGTATTATATATGCGCTTTCGCCACGCAAGCCCTATGAATTTCACCCAAGAGACAACTGCCGTTCAAGGATATATTTCAAGGGTAATGATACCAAACAATTTCAATGACACAACCATCAACAATATTTCAATGACACAACCACGGAGATTTTCCCCGAGCAATCAACAATACATAATCCTCACCAATTCCCAATTCACAATCAATTCCCTATGATTAAGATGGCCATCTTATACATGTGTGTCCCGGGGAGTACTCACGAAACCCTTTTGGTCTCGGTCCCGCACAATGTCTCTGGGCCCCTCTTGACCAAGAGGATAGTCACCGTCACCGCACTCGGGCGGTTGAACGAACCCCGGGCGGACGTGCTCCAAACGTGCCGTCTCGTACTGGGGACAGCTGTTGCAGCGCACCTCCTTGCCACGCAACGGGGCAAAACCAAAACGCGGTTTGCAACGCGAGCGAGGCTCAACGTGCGACCCGTACGCGTCCTTGTAGACGGGGCGAAACCCAAACGCGATTTGCAACGCCTGCGAGGCTCCAAAGTGCGACCCGTACGCGTCCTTGTAGACGGGGCAAAACCGAGCGCGGTTTGTAACGCGCGCGCGGCCCAACGGGCGATCGCTTGTTTCCGTGCACGAACTCACGGGGACTTCACGTGCCCAAAGGTAATTACGCGGCCAGGTAACTCCTCTCGCCAAACGGGTTTCGGAACGCCTCTGTTTTCTGCGCAGCGCAAGGTCGATTCCACCTTCTCGTCGTCGCGGGGCGAGGAAGAAGAATCACCGTCCTTTTTCTCTCCTCGTGTCTTTTCTTCTTCCGTTTCCGGCCACTTCCGTTTCCGGCCACTGGTTCCGAAGGGCTCCTGACCCTCCCATCACAACAACCCTTAGTATAATACACACGGATAAGCAACCTGAATGGTAATTTACATACATTCACATAAATATGTAACACTCCCCCCCTTCAAGAAAGAAAGTTTGAACCCAGCGAAAACTTTCTTTGCCGGCCAATTTGGAGAAACAAACCAGATCACTCAACCCCCCCCACATTATCCGTTCCCCCCGGGCACAGTTATCACTTAAAAATAAAGCAACCACAATTTCACCCCAACCCCTCCAGATTACTCCCTCTGGACTAAGTACCAACAACGACCTTGTCCCTGCCAAATCAAACTCCATCTCAGGACCCTCTGACTTTGCCCGTCCGTATCTTGGGAATGAAGGTTAAGGGGTTGATCAAAGATCCAAAGTTACGCAACTCGATAGCACTTTTTCCGGGAGGCCAAGCCGAGTATTCACTACATGGATGCCTTTAGGAACGCGGAGTTCACGGTTAGTCCGTGCAGGAAAGTTCTCTACATGGGCGCCTTGAGGAACGTGGAGTTCACGGTTAGTCCGTGCATGAAAGTTCCCTGCCTGGACGCCTTTAGGAACGGCGTTCACGGTTAATTCGTGTAGGAATCTTGGCTCGGCGGCTCCGCCGCCTTCAGTGCTTCAACTTTTCAGAACTTCCCTAATAATTATGGTGGGACCACTGGTCCCTGTAGTCCCATGAATAGCGGTCTCCTTCTCGGCCACCACCAAAACTACCGCCCAGTTGTCCTCTCCTGTAGACCTCTCGACGCCTACGAAATGCCTTCCCTACTGTTATGGTCCGACCCTCCAAATCCTTGCCATTCCAATTCTTCTCTGCCTCTCTGGCGTCTTTTGTGCTGGCAAACGTGACAAAGCCGAACCCTCTTGACTGTTGCGTTTCCCAGTCTCTTACCAACCGCACTTCCACCAGCGGCCCATATCTGTTGAAGACAGAGGTCAGAACTTCTTCCTCTGTTTTGAAGTTCAGTCCCCCTACAAATAACTTGGCACTTTTGTCGCCATCCCGAGCTGGTGTGGCGTTATTTTCCCTGCTGGGCTCTTTACCAACCCTCAGGTTACCATAAACTTGACCCCCGGCCAAATCATTCCCAATAACCACAGATACACCCTCTACAGGAAGCGTGGCTTGTAAACCGACGGTGACCGGTCCTGACACCAAACCGGACTCCAAATGGATGACATGAAGGGGAGCACTAACACCGCCCCCGATCCCCTGTAAACGAACACTATCCCCCGTTGCCGTCTCCTCGGACCATGGCAAAATGCCTTCAAGCATTAAAGATTGATGTGCCCCTGTGTCCCTCAATATCCGAACCGGTTTCCGGTTAGTCGAGGCTCCATCCCGTGACACAAACCCCTCTGAAATAAAGGGTTGGTAACCCTTTTGATGGCGATTTCTCACAATGGCCATTGCGTTTGGAGTCGTAGTAGTCGGACTCCGCTCTGGGTCTTCGCTTTTCCTGCGGTAACAACTGGACATCAAGTGTCCAGGTTTCTTGCAAAAAGCGCAAGTAGGCCCGGAGGAAAAACTCGTGGTCTGCCTCGGGCCCCCCGAACTATAAGTTTGTCTTGGGCCCTCATCCCTCCGATTTCGAACCGGTGGGGTATCATAGTTGTCCCCATAATCCTCTCGAGGCCGCCGCCATGTATGGTCGTTCTCCGCACCTGCTGTTCCCCACCTCCCCTGCGGAGATCTAGGCGAGGAGTTAGGTTCCTGGACCCCTATTCGGTGGGTTAAGGCATAATCATCTGCCATGGTGGCTGCGTCCCACAACTTTGGTACCTTCTTTTCCTGCAGGTACACTTTGATGTCCTCGTGGACACACTGCTGGAATTCCTCCACCAGGATCAAGTCCCGCAATTTCTCGAAGTCTTTCCCGACTCCTTTTGACTCACACCACCGATCAAACATGTTTTCTTTCACTCTGGCAAACTCCACATGGGTCTCACTCTCCCTCTTCCTGGCATTCCTGAATTTTTGCCTGTAAGCTTCCGGAACCAGCTCATAGGCTTTGAGGATGTGCTTCTTCAGTACCTCATAATCTGCACATTGGTCCATTGGTAGCGCCGAATAAATTTCCTGAGCTTTCCCCACCAGCACACTTTGCACGAGTATGGTCCATGCCTCCTCCGGCCAGTTTAATTGTCGAGCCACTTTCTCAAAGTGTGGAAAAAATTTCGCGACTTCTTTTTCACTGAACGGTGGAACCAGCCTCACATGTCTGCCCACATCCCAGGTTTTCTGGTTAGGTGTCGACCCCGTCAGCAAGGGTGGTGCCTCTCCCCGTTCTCTCATTAACTCCAGCTCCTTGAATTTGATTTCTTGCTGAAGCTCCATGTCACGTTCCTTTAATTCCCTTTCCGCTTTTCTCTCCTCTGCTTCGAGGTCCCTTGCAGCTCTCCTTTCCTCTGCTTGTTCCTTTTCTCTTCTTTCCTGGAGTTCTCTTTCCACTCTCCTTTCCTCTGCTTGTTTCTCTTCCCTCCTCTCTTCTGCTTTCCTTTCTTCTTCTGCTCTTTCCTTTTCTGCTTTCCTTTCTTCTTCTGCTCTTTCCTTTTCTGCTTTCCTTTCTTCTTCTGCTCTTTCCTTTTCTGCTTTCCTGTCTTCTTCTTTAATCCGTTCCTGGAGTTCTCGTTCCACTCTCCTTTCCTCCGCTTGTTTCTCTTCCCTCCTCTCTTCTGCTTTCCTTTCTTCTTCTGCTCTTTCCTTTTCTGCTTTCCTTTCTTCTTCTTTAATCCGTTCCTGGCTCCGTAACTGCAACTCCAGTTTCCGGAGCTCAACGTCTTCTGGTTCTTCGGGTAGCCACTCCCAGGCTAACTCGTCCCATTTTCCTAATCCCACCATAGATTGTATCACCGTGGCCTGCAACTCTGCCTTCCTCAAATTAGTTCGGACCTCCAAGTTAAAATGTTTGGCCAATTTCAAGAGGTCCGACTTTAGCAACGCTCGGAACTGTGCCTCACTCGGTGTTACCCCAAAGTTCTGTGCCACAAACGCCATGGTGCCTATCGTTAACACCTGTTAACCTTCACCCAAGATTTTACCCCAATTTCTCACAAAAAAATTTACCAATTAATAATTAATTAATAAATTTTAATTAATTAAAATTATTATTTTATTACTTTATACAATTTTAAATCCCGGACGTAGACCCAATTGCGAAACCGCAAATCGTAATTTGGACGAGCCCCCAATTCTGTTACGTGGTCCCCTCGGTGAATACCTGGTCTCAGTGACCCCCGGACCGTGAGAGGAACTTCGCCAGAAAGCTGTATTATATATGCGCTTTCGCCACGCAAGCCCTATGAATTTCACCCAAGAGACAACTGCCGTTCAAGGATATATTTCAAGGGTAATGATACCAAACAATTTCAATGACACAACCATCAACAATATTTCAATGACACAACCACGGAGATTTTCCCCGAGCAATCAACAATACATAATCCTCACCAATTCCCAATTCACAATCAATTCCCTATGATTAAGATGGCCATCTTATACATGTGTGTCCCGGGGAGTACTCACGAAACCCTTTTGGTCTCGGTCCCGCACAATGTCTCTGGGCCCCTCTTGACCAAGAGGATAGTCACCGTCACCGCACTCGGGCGGTTGAACGAACCCCGGGCGGACGTGCTCCAAACGTGCCGTCTCGTACTGGGGACAGCTGTTGCAGCGCACCTCCTTGCCACGCAACGGGGCAAAACCAAAACGCGGTTTGCAACGCGAGCGAGGCTCAACGTGCGACCCGTACGCGTCCTTGTAGACGGGGCGAAACCCAAACGCGATTTGCAACGCCTGCGAGGCTCCAAAGTGCGACCCGTACGCGTCCTTGTAGACGGGGCAAAACCGAGCGCGGTTTGTAACGCGCGCGCGGCCCAACGGGCGATCGCTTGTTTCCGTGCACGAACTCACGGGGACTTCACGTGCCCAAAGGTAATTACGCGGCCAGGTAACTCCTCTCGCCAAACGGGTTTCGGAACGCCTCTGTTTTCTGCGCAGCGCAAGGTCGATTCCACCTTCTCGTCGTCGCGGGGCGAGGAAGAAGAATCACCGTCCTTTTTCTCTCCTCGTGTCTTTTCTTCTTCCGTTTCCGGCCACTTCCGTTTCCGGCCACTGGTTCCGAAGGGCTCCTGACCCTCCCATCACAACAACCCTTAGTATAATACACACGGATAAGCAACCTGAATGGTAATTTACATACATTCACATAAATATGTAACAATGGCAAGACATATCCCAATCGCTCAGCCATTGATGAAGACAATTGAAGATGACACCAGGCGAGATGGTACCAAGCAGGAACTCAAGCGAGAAATTCAGACAGGATGGAAAGAGATACAACATGAGGTTGAACCTGCCCTCAAAATAGCACCATGTGAGACATGAACTGAGCACTCAGGGAGACCTGATCTTCAGGTGAGAAAAAGTTGTGATTCCCATGTCAAAGAGGAAGGACACGGTGAAACGAGTTCACTCATCGCATCTCGGAGTCAATGGATGCATAGGAAGAGCCAGAGAATGTATTTACTGGCCGGCAATGCACTCTGAGATTAAGTCAAGAGATGAGATCAAGCTTCTGGGAGAAAGACTTCCTCGAAAACACCCAAACATCAACTGTCATTCGCAAACTTAAAGGACAATTTGTGAGACATTGAATCCCAGAAATTCTGATTACGGATGATGGGACAGTTCACTGCAGAGGGGGTTTTGAGGTTTCCAAAGATATGGCAGTTCGATCACTGTATATCATCACCTCATTTTCTCAGAGCAATGGAAAGGCAGAAAATGCTGTGAAGGTTGCAAAGTCACTGCCAAGGAAGGCAAATGCCGCAGATCCAGATCCCTACTTGAACATACCTGACTTCCGCAACGCACCTACAAAAGGAATGACGAGCAGTTCTGTGAAAAGACTGATGAAGAGATGAACAAGGACCTCAGTTATAACTACCGAAAAGATCCTAAAACCAAAGGTGCAGAAAGATGTGGGATGTCTACTTAGAGTCTTAGAGCAACTAAAAGCAGACAGACACACTACTATAAGAGAGGTGCAAAAGGCCAACCACCAATTAGAGTTGGAGACACAGTGAGGGTGGGGCAAATATCAGATAGACTTCAGACATGGCCAGAAGGCTGTGATAACTGGTCAAGCATCACAACCATAATTACATGAAGTGATGACCGAGGAAGTTGCTAGGTATAGGAGAAACAGAAGACGTCTTAGAAAGATAGCAGAAACAGCTCGTCGGACTGAAGCAGATGTTGAGATACCACATGCTTTGCCACAACCCCGGCAGAATGAAGACATCGCAGATCGACAGTTGACCTCCAGAGGACAACAGCTAGTGACAACCAGATTAAGCCGAGCAGTTCATCAACCAGGTATCTTGTGGATTACGTGGAGTAGTGAATAAAACATCGAAGTTGAGTAGTATAAAAGTTATTACACTCTAGGAATGTGCTTATTGCTGCAACAGATACACTCCGGAATATCGAAGATTGTTGAAGATACCAAAATCCTCGGTTTTTTAAGGTTTTGTCGATGTTTTGAATGTTTTTCTTGGAGATGCTTTAGGTTGCCATTAATTTGAAATTATATGGACTCAGCCAGGGATTGGGCAGAGTGAATATGGATTTCAGATTTGTTAAATTTCAGATTTGTTAAATGCATATTGGTTCCAGTGAGAACTTCTTTGAACAAATTATTAAAGGAGGGATGCACGAGAGGGGGCGTAATCATGGAGATGGGCGCTATCTTGTTAAGCTGTATGAGCCAAGAAATAAAGATAGCTCCATGTGGGGTCTACCTAGACAAAATGTCACAGCCTCTTCTATATAGAGAGTATTGAGAACATTACAGATATGGGTGGGAATTAAATCTGTTATTCAAAACCAAATAACAAAAACTTGTTAGGAGAACTTTTGCATAAAACAGCAACAAGTTACGCCCAAAGTACAATCTCACAATGTGACCTAAAATTAAAAAACAAACCAAAAAGTAGGTATGCACACACTCCACAGAAAACCATCCTAGTGGCCTTTTGGGTTACTGGAAACACTCGCTTCATTCAGGAGCAGTTTGGGGCAAAGGCGTAGTTTGACTTCTCTATTTGAGGGGGGGTGGGAGGGAGGGGTTGGGGGAGGCAAGGGGTTAATAATAATAATCGTTAGCTAGGTCTGACTTCCAAAATTACCGTTTGTTAGTGTAGTTACAGTGTACACTGTACATGAAATCACAAATACAGTTTACGTTCACTATTGTTACTCACGTTTAAATACGGGATGTTTTGATCTTAATTGTAAACTACTGAAAACAATTAAGGTGGCGGCATTGCCCCCCCCCCCGTCCCCCAAACTCCGCCGGTGGTCTGAGAGTTGGGATATTGCGGAAGGTGGGGCAAATATATTTTGTGCCTTGGCTAGTAATCCCTGCTGTCTCCAGCAGGGGTTAGTAAACCATTTGCATTGTGCCATGTGTACAGGCGAAAAGCGTAAGTCGTCTCCCCTTTGTGGGGCGGGGGCGGTTTGTGCCCAAGACCTGACCCTGGGTAACCCCGGCACGGATGCAAAATTTTGGCGAAATTGGCCCAGCCGTGCATTATTCTATGACTTTCAGACTGGGAATCTTGAGAAGTCCAGTTTGAAGAGGTTGTCTGCTCATGTCAATCAAATCCCCCTCACATCCTTTAATGGTGGCAGTACCATTCCTCACATCTCCGACAAGCCCGCACCTCTCTAACACTCTCCCCGCCCTCCCCCACACAACAACAGATAATTGCCTTATGCTATATAGTTGGATGAACAACACCTGTATTTGGAGCCTTCTTGTTTCCTGTGTCGGGTAGTCCCCGCCATCGCCTTCCAAAGAGATGTCTTGGGCATCTCATCAGATATGTTAATCACAGAAGGGTCTTTTGAGCTGAAAGATACACCATATATCCCATTAATTTACCTTAAAAGTTCCACTCCTCATGGCAGAAGTATTCGTTCCTGCATGCACTTGCGAGAAGTCTCATTAGTATACAACATGTCTGTATGAGCATCGGGACATTGAATCAAAAGACCGAGTGATTGAACGGAAAAAGGGAAACATGCAAATTGCTGAACTGAATTTTAAAGTTTGTTCACAAATTAAAACCCCATTATTGAAAGATCCTACCACTAGATGATCACTAAACCAAAGAGATCATGCAGACCAAGTCTAGGATGGGATAAAGACATGTTCTGGACAAAACTTTGAACATGAGACTTTATCGTTCACTAAAACTTTCCAAGTTGATTGTGCCTATTTCTATACGATTCATTTTGATGTTTTTGTTTTCCACTTTATCAAAGAGGTAAAAATAGATATGGTTGGAGCAAATAACCAAATAGTGAAAGTAGCACCAACTATTATAAAGTAGTTCATTTAAAAATAAAAATCATTTGCAATTTTCCCAATTACAACGTTGGAGTTCTATCATTGCTTACCGACGTGCAAAACAAAGTGCTCTGGATTTAGTGAATGACTCAAAGATAAAGGGAGTGATGGTGGTTACGGTTTAATGGTTACAGGTGATGGGGTAAATATTATATATATATATATACTGTATACACATGGCACACTTCAATCATTGGGGACAAGTGAGTGACAAGCACATGCTGTAACAAAAAGTGATTTATCAATGATTTAAAAAAAAAAAATCTGTGGAAAGAAAAGAATGGAAGTGAAGGATCTGGGTGAGGTGAAGAGAGACAATGTGAATGGGATTTACCTCATCTTTGTATGGAAATAGCCGGATTTCTCCGTCCGTCCGTCCGTCACTCTGACTGTCATGCTTTTTTCGCTCGGACGTCATTATGTTGTTGCGTCTAGCACTAGGCTAGGCCTCTACAGACATGCACGTCATTCTGGCATTCAGCACTCAACCCATCCAGTCGCTTCTCTGACGGCATTTGAACACCATTTGAACATATATCTGACAATCTGACATCCTCAGACGACAGGCTGAATGCCAGAAGCTAGGCGACGGGATGACGGATTTAGTAAGATGGTGGTACATCTGGGACGTCATTACAGCATTACGTATAGTGCCAGTCTAGGCCTTTGGAGTGTTGTATTATTCAAGACTCGATGAGAATGGCATTTTGCGACTTGAGCACACACACGCAGACACACACGCACACACACACTCACACACACGCACACGTGTGTGATTGCAAAACCCCGTCACCTGCTGCGCAAGGGTTGGGGGGACGATGGGCTAACTTATAGTGAATGGATGAGAATGATTTACATACACCTGAGGATCTATACTGTAAAATAAAATCTATACTGTAAAGAAATCTATATTACATATATACACAAAGAATTAAGTTAAGCACCCCCCCCCCCCCCGTTTTTTTACAACCTCGCACATTACAAGTTTGTTGTCGTCAAAACAGTGTAATATACCCATGATATTGCTATATTTTCTGGAGAAGTGATATTATGGTCACATAAAAACATAACAATCATGCCGTTTTCAATATTTTATTCTGAATAATTTAAGGTGAATTTTTTTGGGAATTTTAGGCATATTTTCACCTCAATTTAAGTATGGAGCTATAGGTCCATCACGGACAGTGTGGATGACGTTTATGTTTTCTAACGTACAGTCATTGTTCTGAGAAGACCTCTAGCGATCTTTGCGTCAATAACGTGTGTAGGACCCACGTGATCGGATCACTGACTCAACCCTACGTCTCATAGACCCTGTAAGCCGTCGTATGCGTTGCTGTGGCAGGTTCTTCCATTCCCGATGTAATGCACGTTCCAATTCATCCAGATTGGCTATTGGAGGGACCATCTTCGCAATTTGTCGTCCCAACATGTCCCAAACGTGCTCGAGGGGGTTCAGGTTCAGGACAGGATTAGGGGGTGCTTAACTTAATTCTTTGTGTAGGGGTGCTTAACTTAATTCTTTGTGTAGGGGTGCTTAACTTAATTCTTTGTGTATATATTATCAAATGAGTTTTTGAACAGAGCAGACCTTTAATGACATTCAACAGACTCGATGGCATCGTATTCATCGTGTCCGCTCTGAATCAAACAGGTTGGAGCTTCGATTATGACACCAAATAGTGACACCAAATAGGAAAAATGGTGCATGATGCTTGCTCACTTGATACTCAAAGGACGAGGGTGGAGAGTGATTTCAACATTATTTCCCTGCTGACTGCATAAACAAAAGTGATGACATAATAAGGTGTCGCAGAGTGCCCCAGAAAGTTCATTTCCTCCCAGAGTCAATTCTGGTGTTTTAACCGTGGACCCAATTTGCCCATTTAATGGATTAATAAACCAAATTCCTAAGCATGGTGGATCCCATTCCCGTAGACCAGGTAAGATTTTATCAAAACGGGGACTTATTTACAGATAAAAAGGGCCTGGGGGAAAGGCCAATATGAGGCAATCACAATCAAATAAATTATAACAACATGACCCTGAAACCACGACGACCTTAAGTGTCCAAACTCACTCATTCGGGGACACAAGACAGAACGGATTGACGAGGCGAAAAACATGCTCTATGTGGCACTGCTCACGCATGAGGTGTGGGTTTGCCATCTGCTCGCTTTTGCATCCATCAAACCACTCCATCCGAGTGTTGAACTAGCTTGGGTATGCAGTGGTTCGGAGCGGGTCTCGGTCTCACAGCACCTCATGTGCTTCTTTGCAGAACTCAAGAGCTCTCCCGAGGACTCGATGTAACTCTAACTGAAGACCGGCAGTCCAAAACCACAGCCCCCAGGAACCACAAAACCACTCAAGCGAAGACCCAGCAACCAAAGGCACTGAAGAGCAGCAGCAGTTGAAGCTCAGCAGCAGTGCATGCACCCAAAGACCAATCAAGCTCGCACATTGTCCACCCTTTTAAAAAGTCCCAAGAGGCCCATCGGAGCGTTCCAAACGTGCACCCTAATTAGCTGTCATAGCTAGGGAAATTGCCATAAAAGGACAGATAGATGATGGAGGAGATTAAAGAATGCGGGGAGGAGGGGGAAGACAGGGCAGGGCACAGACATTTTAATGGGGAAACTATAACTTTCTAAACATGTTTTATTACTCCAGGAAATATACCACACTTATTCCCATATATATATGCAGACTTGGCATTTAATATGGAATATTTTTTTTTCCTTGACTTCGGTTTACTTTCTGAACTCAGTATATCAATCTGGTGAGTTTCTTTTACCCTTCGGTGATGTCTTTGTTGAAAGAACCATGTCACTGATTGTCTTTCGCAGCAAGAAATCAATAACAGGATTTTTTCACAGGTGGCGTGACAAAATGTAAGGACAGGTACATTTGACGATTGGCTTCACAATCGGGTATACAAGGACAAGAACAAAAGTATATAAGAACAAAAATGGCCCAGGGGACAAGGGAGGGAATTAATTAGAGTAGTTATTTATTTCCTTAAATCTATGTCTTCCCTTCTTTTTTTTTTCTCCCTGTAAATAGCAATTGGGGCAGCATGACAAGAAAGCTTTCTTTGGCTAGAGGAGCATGGGGGTTAATTTATGGAAATTGTCATCGCCTGAGGGAAATTGATTAGGTGATAGCTGATTGGTTATTCTCTCCAATTACGGGTGAAAGATGTGATTGGGTCTTGTTTTTTATTTGTTAACTGCTATGTGCAATGCACGTGGTACCTGCTTAGGAGCCTCAGTAGTGCGCATTCCTGTCCATGCCATTGCTTATGACTTGCGAACAATTGATGAAACTGGTCCGATGGCTGAGGGGGGCGGGTGTCATTGGGGTTTTCATGTCTGTACTACTTGTGAATGTCTGCAGCTGTAGAGGAACCTGGTTAGTGTTTGAAACAGCAAAGGGCTTACCTTGTGTCACTTTCCTTGGTTGCTTTATACGGGTTTCTTTGGCTGGAAGAGTATGGGGTTAATTTATATGTACATATTTATTTATTTTTAATTCTTCATCATGTATATATATATATATATATATATATATATATATATATATATATATATATATATATATATATATATATGTATATATATATATATATATAAATGTATATATTCTTTATTTTTAATTCTTCATCATATATATGTGTGTGTGTGTGTGTGTGTGTTTGTGACTGGCTCTGGCAAAAGCAGACACTTGGGGGCAAAAATCAAAATTGAGATTTTGATATCATCTGATTCCCCATGCTTTTCTCTTTCATTTGATATATACATTATGTTAATTGGATGAAAATTAACGAAGTTATGGTATTTTAATGACAATTATATTTTCGGTGAAACAATGGAGATAATTAGGTTCAAAGTTCACAATACAGTTCACACGCATAAAGAATGTGCACACGTAGAGCTTTAAATTCATACCAAACATGTATGTCAGGGATCTCCTTCGAATTACGATGTATGGCTTGTCGTAAAACATCGAAATTTCGCGATCTTCGTGTCTTTTTGACCGAGGAATCGTGACTTTCTGAGCACATTTTGAGAATGACATTTTTGATTCTTCCATCGAATTTCACAACTTTTCTGATGTTTCTTGGAAAAATGTTATGGTGCATAATAATCTAGAGAAGTTACTCTTTCTATCCATATAAAAATCTTAATTTGGTCCCTGTGGTCATATTTTGACTCTCTTCGGCTTTTTCTCGCGAAGAGAAATGCCCCCAAGTGCCTGCTTTTGCCAGAGCCAGTCACATATATATGTGTGTGTGTGTGTGTGTGTTATATATATATATATATATATATATATATATATATATATATATATATATATACATATATATATATATATATACATACATACATATATATATATATATATACATACATACATATATATATATATATACATACATATATATATATACATACATATATATACACAAAGAATTAAGTTAAGCACCCCCCCCGTTTTTTTACAACCTCGCACATTACAAGTTTGTTGTCGTCAAAACAGTGTGATATACCCATGATATTGCTATATTTTCTGGAGAAGTGATATTATGGTCACATAAAAACATAACAATCATGCCGTTGTCAATATTTTATTCTGAAGAATTTAAGGTGAAATTTTTTGGGAATTTTAGGCATATTTTCACCTCAATTTAAGTATGGAGCTATAGGTCCATCACGGACAGTGTGGATGACGTTTATGTTTTCTAACGTACAGTCATTGTTCTGAGAAGACCTCTAGCGATCTTTGCGTCAATAACGTGTGTAGGACCCACGTGATCGGATCACTGACTCAACCAATCACTTTTTTTCACTTTGATCACTCAATTTCATCATTGGATAATTGCTAATGTCATACCAATCATTATTTGATCTCACATACCTTAGAATATATGCCAATGTATACATATACACAAAGAATATATATTAGGGGGTGCTTACCTTAATTCGTTGTGTAGGGGTGCTTAACTTAATTCTTTGTGTATATATATATACATACATATATATATATACATACATATATATATATATATACATACATATATATATATATATACATACATATATATATATATATATATATATATATACATATATATATATACATACATATATATATATATATATACATATATATATATATATATACATACATATATATATATATATATATACATACATATATATATATATATATACATATATATATATATATATACATATATATATATATATATACATACATATATATATATATATATACATACATATATATATATATATATATATATATATATATATATATATATATATATATATATATATATATATATATACAGTCACGTGAAAAAGTAAGTACACCCCATGTAAAGTTTTGACTTTTTCAACATATTTCAACATACAGATATTTGGTCTTCATTTCAACAATATTGATAGATAAAGGTGATATAATATAACAAATGTCATGAAACATTGACATTTTGTAGTCCATTGTATAATTTAAATAAACATGAATGCAAATTTTACATGTGGAAAAAGTAAGTACACCCTTGGCTCGAATAGGGGGCATTGCCCCCTTTGGCAGAAACAACCTCAGGTAGGCCTTTCTTATAACTGTCTACCAGTCTCTGACATCCACAGGGAGAAATGTTTGCCCACTCCTCCATGCAGAATTCTTTCAGCTGTGCGATGTTCGAGGGGTTTATTGCATGTACAGGTTGTTTCAAATCCACCCACAACATCTCGATGGGATTTAGATCCGGGCTTTGACTTGGCCATTCCAGAACCCTCCATTTCTTTCTTTGCAGCCATTCCTTGGTGGATTTATTGGTATGTTTAGAGTCATTGTCATGTTGTAAGGTCCACCTTTGGTTGAGCTTAAACTTTCCGAAAGATGGCCTCACATTATCCTCAAGCACCCTCTGGTACAATGAAGAATTCATAGTGGATTCTATGATGGTGAGCTGCCCAGGCCCTGATGCAGCAAAGCTGCCCCAAACCATAATATTTCCACCACCATGCTTTACAGTTGGTATCAGGTTCTTGTGGTCAAATGCTGTCTTTGGTTTTCGCCAAACATGTCTTCTGGTACTGTGGCCAAATAGCTCTACCTTTGACTCAACTGTCCAGAGCACATTGTTCCAGAAGTGTTGGTCTTTGCCTCGGTGTTCATTGGCAAACTTTAGTCTTGCCTGATGTTCTTTCTGGACAGCAAAGGTTTCCTCCTGGCACACCTCCCATGTAGATCAAGTTTGTGCAGCCTCTTTCTAGTGGTGGACTCGTGCACTTTGACATCAACAGTGACAAGAGCTACCTGTCGGTCCCGGGATGACATTCTGGGGTTCTCGGAGACTTATTTCAGCATCTTGCGGTCTGCTCTCGGGCTGAACTTGCTGGGGCGTCATGGCCTGAACAAGTTGGCAGTTGTTTGGAATCTTCTCCACTTGTAGATGATCTTCCGGACAGTCGAATGATTCATTTCAAATTGTTTGGAGATCTTTTTAAATCGCTTCCCAGACTCGTAGGCATCTATAACCTTCTTTCTGAAGGCCTCAGAGAGCTCTTTTGATCTCGGCATGGTGACGCTGCACACTTCAACAACAAAGAGCAAACCAAACTAAATGTCTGAGATTTAAATAAGACAGGTTCCTCCAAGATCCTCTGTAACGATGTTCTAATCATTTGCACCTGAGCTGGTGCACCTGATTCTAATTTTAGGTATTTGAAGTAGTGATAAATGTAGGGGTGTACTTAATTTTTCCACATGCGAAATTTGCATTAATGTTTATTTAAAATATACAATGGACTACAAAATGTAAATATTTCATGATATTTGTTATATTATATCATCTTTAAATATCAATATTGTTGAAATGAAGATCAAATAGCTGTATGTTGAAATACGTTGAAAAAGTCAAAACTTCACATGGGGTGTACTTACTTTTTCACGTGACTGTAAATATATATATATATTACATTTCAGAAAACAAGTTCAAACAGACCATGACACTTTAGAGGGGTTGTCAGAATTGACCCGACAAATAATTAATGTTTGTTCATTATTTTTTTGGAGTGAGGTGATTCAGGTTTCTCCTTGTACACTAAATGGTTTTGCTTTGACTCGTGTCATAATGGTAACTGAAACTCATCAATTCCCATTTTTCTTCATGCCAATGTTCGTCGATGCAATATATCTACACTTTTGTCACATTTAATTTCCAATTTTGATTGAGGTTTGTCAGATTTCCATGGCTTAGGTAATTGTAAATCACACAATAATGAATCTCGAAGGATGTATAAATCGCATCGAAGAAACAGACATTTGCATAAGTTTGCATCTACATACAGTGCATTCAGAAAGTATTCAGGCCCCTTCACTTTTTTCACATTTTGTTATGTTGCAGCCTTATGCTGAAATCGTTTAAATTCTTTTTTTCCCTCATCAATCTACACTCAATACCCCATAATGACAAAGAGAAAACAGGATTTTAGAAAGTTTTGCAAATTTATTAAAAAGAAAAAACTGAAACATCACAGACATAAGTATTCATACCCTTTGCTATGACACATGAAATTTAGCTCAGGTGCCTCCCATTTCTCTTGATCATCTTTGAGATGTTTCTACACCTTGATTGGAGTCCACCTGTGGTAAATTCAATTGAATGGACATGATTTGAAAAGGCACACACCTGTCTATATAAGGTCTCACTGCTGACAATGCATATCAGAGCAAAAACCAAGCCATGAGGTCGAAGGAACTGCCTGCAGAGCTCAGAGACAGGATTGTGTCGAGGTACAGATCTGGGGAAGCCAACAAAAAAATTTCTGCTGCATTGAAGGTTCCCAAGAGCACAGTGGCCTCCATCTTACTATAATTCACCAAATGGCCGTCCGTCTGTCTGTCTGTCTGTTCGAAGGTACCGTAAAAACTGCTGAACCGATCTCAACGATATTTTGGGTGGATAATCCTGGGAGCTTCAGGAGTAAAATAGGCTATTTAGTTTTCCCAATTTCAGCTTTAGTCTCCAGCATTCTCAGGTTTGGACTCCCGCATAACATTCGCGTTCGCATAATGCTCATTGTTCTCCATTGTGACGATGTTGCTTTCCAGGGTGCCACGCGATCGGTGCAGCCATTTGTGCGGCACCCGGGCAAACAACATGTCTCCATCTATCGCTGACAGATCGCTGTCTCCATCGATCTTGCCAAGGCCGTAACAGCTATCGGCTCAAAATCCTTTTAACTGTTGATTTGGTACAGATACACGTATGGGGAATTTGGTACATGTATCGGGAGTACATACGACATAGCGATTGTGAACACGGTTATCGATCACGATTCACTATCACGATCATCACGATCACAGTGTATCGATCACGATTTGAAACACGATGGAATAATATTTACCGATATGAACAGTGATGTGGCTTTTATTGAAATTCTAAAGATACTGTTTAGATTTTGATGATTTGCGTGTGATATGATTCAACGGATGTTTATATAAATCGTTTAAAATAAAAAAAACCTTCAATTTCTGATATTTTGCCTTTTCATTTGGGCCTCCCAATTGAAGCCCCACCCACTGCACTGCAACACTCCACCGATCTGGGCTTTATGGCAGAGTAGCCAGATGGAAGCCTCTCCTCAGTGAAAGGCACATGAAAGCCTGCTTGGAGTTTGCGAAAAAGCACCTAAAGGACTCTCTGTGAGAAAGAAACAAGATTCTGTGGTCTGATGAAACCAAGATTGAACTGTTTGGCTTCTGTCTGGCCACTCTGCCATAAAGCTCAGATCGGTGAAGTGTTGCAGTGATGGTTGTCCTTCTGGAAGTTTCTCCCATCTCCACACAGGATCTCTGGAGCTCAGGCAGAGTGACCATCGGGTTATTGATCACCTCTCTTCCCAAGGCCCTTCTCCCCCAATTGCTCAGTTTGGCCAGGCGGCCAGCTCGAGGAAGAGTCCTGGTTGTGCCAAACGTCTTCCATTTAAGAATTATGGAGGTCACTGTGCTCTTGGGAACCTTCAATGCAGCAGAGATTTTTTTTGTAGGCTTCCCCAGATCTGTGCCTCGACACAATCCTGTCTCTGAGCTCTGCAGGCAGTTCCTTCGACCTCATGGCTTGGTTTTTGCTCTGATATGCATTGTCACCTGTGAGACCATATATAGACAGGTGTGTGCCTTTCCAAATCATGTCCAATCAATTGAATTTACCACAGGTGGACTCCAATGAAGGTGTAGAAACATCTCGAAGATGATCAAGAGAAATGGGAGGCACCTGAGCTAAATTTCAAGTGTCATAGCAAAGGGTATTGTTACATATTTATGTGAATGTATGTGAATTACTATTCCGGGCTTTGCTTATCAATGTGTAGTCGATTAAAGGTTGTTGTGATTAAAGGGTCAGGAGCCCTTCTGAGAAAAAGGAGACCGGAAACGGAAGAAGAAAAGACACGAGGTCCTGGAGACGCGACGATTCTTCTTCTCTCTCGCCAAGCTCGGACGCGAGCGGTATCGATTGAGCAACGTAAGAGAATCGGCGTTTCAAAGCCCGTCTGGCGAGAGGAGTTACCGGGACGTGTAACTACCCTTTGACACGTCAAGTCACGGTGGGTCCGTGCACGCAACCAAGCAGCTGGCACAGTTCGCCTCGCCATCTACAAGGCCGCGTACGGGTCGCACCTTGGGCCGCGCGCACTGGGCAAGCCGCGTGTTGCTTTGCCTGCTTTACATTACCCGCTTTGCTTGGCCAGGAGGTGCGCGCTGCAGCCGTTGTTCCCGGTACGGGACGTGCCCGGTGAAAGCACGTCAGGAAGGGTCCGTTCAACCGCCCACGTGCGGAGATCGAACTACAGGAGTACGGAGACATTGTGAGCGACATTGACCACGGAGGGAGTCGGGAGTGGGGCTCACGTGAGGAATGTATAAGATGGCCATCTTAGAGTTAATGTAGATGAGTTTACATCTTTGTACTATTGATTGCTGATTGTTGATGGTTAATTGCTCGGGGAATATATCATTGATTATTCCGGATCCTTGGTGTGGGGTTTTTTTCTTGGTTGGAATTCATATTGATTGCGTCACGAAAGCGCATACATAATAAATCTTTCTGGCGGAGTTCCTCTCACGGTCCGGGGGTCACCGAGACCAGGTAGTCACCGGGAGGACCACGTAACAGTATGAATACTTAAATGTAAATGTGATATTTCAGTTTTTCATCTTTAATAAATTTGCAAAACTTTCTAAAATCCTGTTTTCTCTTTGTCATTATGGGGTATTGAGTGTAGATTGATGAGGGAAAAACTGAATTTAAACGATGCCAGCATAAGGCTGCAACATAACAAATTGTGAAAAAAGTGAAGGGGTCTGAATACTTTCTGAATGCACTGTACAAATCCTGATAATTCACATTCAGAACATCAAAATCATAAAGTCTAGCCATTTTAAGCAACAATAGTGGCACATCACGATTCATTGCAAAGCTACCTCAATGATTAATTATTATATGGCAGCAGGATGGTTGTTTTCTGTGTGAGCACATTTTTTAATTACCTTGCCTGCTTTTGTTGAATTTTATTGCATCACCTACTTCTTAAAAATATTCCAGGGAATGGGAGTGGGGGAATACGATGTGATTTGCTGGTAGTTGCACAAACTGAATGATACACATCAGACTGAAAATTCTTAGTTTTATCGTCATAATAGACAGATGGTGATTGTTTAAGAGCAGAAGTGAGAAAATAAGTATACTTATGGGGTATATTCATCATTTTGAAAATTTCAAACTTGATAAGCTTTCAACATACATACCTGTACTGGATGCTTTTCAAAGGGATTTTTAGAACGTTTCCATCCTTCAGTGGTACCTCCACAGACCCCATATCTGTTTTCTGAATTTCTTGTGCACCCTGTGGGAATAATGTCTATGAAATGAATATCTATTGCAGCGTTCATTCCCGTAGAATCAATCATTCATTCATGCTGCGCATATAGAGCAGGGTGAAACAACTACTGAAGTTTGAAATTATTTTGACGATTGTGCAGCTTGTTCAGCCCCATGTGTCATTCTCTCCCTCCCCTTGACCCCATTCTCACTTTTGGGTTCACATAAAGAATGCCCTGGTAGTAAATCTCAAAACCCAAGAAAAGGCTTCTCCCTGCAAATTATTGCAGGGAAGACAATGTACATGCGATGTGAAAAGCCAAAAGGATACGTGTGATGCAAACTTTGCAGAAAGATTTTGACAAAATCTACCAGGCATCCAAGAGTATACCTGGCCGTGACCGTCTTCATCCTTCATGTGGTCACAGTGAAACAGTCGTTCGTATCCAAGAGAAAGGGAACAAAACACAAACAGATACAGGTTACTCAACTTCAAGTCATTATTACTGCACAGCGTTAATTATGTATGAATAACATTGAGTTTAACATACAAACAATATATTCCAGAATGAATCACGGCCACCCAGCAATTGTTGAAAAAAGCCAGTTTAGAAATGCTTTCAGAGATCTGTGTTTTATAGACTAAAACCCAATGTCGATCTACAGGGTACCCGACTCAAACCCCTCCTCATCACCCACCTGTGACACCACATGACGTCAACTCTTAATAGCATTGTGGTTGCATTATGCTGTATCCTTACTATAATTCATGGACTGGTGCGTGTGTTTGACGCGCTACTCCTCCTACATTTCTGGGCCCATCACATCCAGGCTTTCTACATATGAACAGAATTACCTCAATTAGTGCATTGGGGTGTTTCCATCTTTGTCGGTGGTCTTGGGGGGGAGGGAGGGGAAACACAAATTCTCTATGTAAATGTGTATCGTGTAGCGCCACCTCCAGGTGGGAGATGGTATTACAAAGGTTCCCATCCTTTACAGTAAAGTATTCCTGTCCCCACGTTTTCCAGTCCAGTGAGCTGTTGTTGAATTACAAGCAGTAGGCATGTTTTTACTTCATGCACGTAACCCAAGTTATTTGTTTTTTGGGAATGATTGAGGGAGTTGTCAGTTGCCTATACACTGCCCAAATAAAGATATGTGTCAGAAGACTGTGTTGCATGCTTGGAACAAGATCGCCCATCTAGGGTGGGTACTCTGCTAGTGTTAGATAATTCACAGTTTAATAGTGTAGGAAATTTATGTGAATGTATGTGAATTACCATTCAGGGTTGCTTATCCATGTGTAGTAGATTAAGGGTTGTTGTGGTTGGAGGGTCCTGAGCCCTTCTGAAAAAGTGTCCGGAAACGGAAGTGACCGGAAACGGAAGAAAAAAAAGACACGAGGAAGAAAAGCGACGGTTCTTCTTCTTCCTCGCCCCGCTCCGACGAAAGGTGGGATCGACCTTGCGCTGCGTGGAAAAGCGGCGTTCCGAAGCCCGTCTGGCAAGAGGAGTTACCGGGACGTGTACCTAACCGGTGGAGACGTCAAGTTGACGTGGGGCCGTGCATCGACCCCGCGTCTGGCACCGTTCGCGGCACCGTCTAAACAGACGCGTACGGGTCGCACGTTGGGGCCTAACACGCCTTGCAAGCGGCGTGGGGCTTTTGGCTTGCTTTACCGTACCCGCTTCGCGTGGCCACGAGGGGCTGCAGCCGCGGTGCCTGGTACGATACCTGCCCGGTGGAAACACGTCCACCCGGGGTTCGTTCAACCGCCCGAGTGCGGCGACGCCGACCAGCATCTCGGTCAGGAGGGGCCCAGAGACATTGTGAGGGGCAGAGACCAAAAGGGGGTCGTGAGTACAGAAGTGGACACACATATATAAGATGGCCATCTTAATCATATAGGGAATTGATTGTGGATTGGGAATTGTTGATGGTTGTTTGTTGTTGATTGCTCGGGGAATATCCGTGATTGTATCATTGAAATCGTATGATATCCTTACCCTGGAAATATATCATTGCACATCAGTTTCTCTTGGGTGGAATTCATAGGGATTGCGCTGCGAAAGCGCATATATATAATACTACTTTCTGGCGAAGTTCCTCTCACGGTCCGGGGGTCACCGAGACCAGGTAGTCACCGAGGGGACCACGTAACAGAATTGGGGGCTCGTCCAAATTACGATTTCGCAATTGGGTCTACGTCCGGGATCTAAAAGTGTATTTGTATAAAATAATAAAATAATATTTTTATTAATTAAAATTTATGAATTAAGTATTAATTGGTAAATTTTTGGGGAAATTGGGGTAAAGTCTTGGGTGAAGGTTAACAGGTGTTAACGATAGTCACCATGGCGTTTGTGGCACAGAACTTTGCGGTAACACCGAGTGAGGCACAGTTCCGAGCGTTACTAAAGTCGGACCTCTTGAAATTGGCCAAACATTTTAACGTGGAGGTCCGAACTAATTTGAGGAAGGCAGAGTTGCAGGCCACGGTGATACAATCTATGGTGGGATTAGGAACATGGGACGAGTTAGCCTGGGAGTGGCTACCCGAAGAACCAGAAGACGTTGAGCTCCGGAAACTGGAGTTGCAATTACGGAGCCAGGAACGGATCAAAGAAGAAGAAAGGAAAGCAGAAAAGGAAAGAGCAGAAGAGAGGAGAGAAGAGAAACAAGCAGAGGAAAGGAGAGGGGAACGAGAACTCCAGGAAAGGTTAGCAGAAGAAGAAAGGAAAGCAGAAAAGGAAAGATCAGAAGAGGAAAGGAAAGCAGAAGAGAGGAGAGAAGAGAAGCAAGCAGAGGAAAGGAGAGTGGAACGAGAACTCCAGGAAAGGTTAAAAGAAGAAGAAAGGAAAGCAGAAGCGAGGAGAGAAGAGAAACAAGCAGAGGAAAGGAGAGTGGAACGAGAACTCCAGGAAAGGTTAGAAGGGAGAAAAGCAGAGGAGAGGAGAGCTGCAAGGGACCTCGAAGCAGAGGAGAGAAAAGCGGAAAGGGAATTAAAGGAACGTGACATGGAGCTTCAGCAAGAAATCAAATTCAAGGAGCTGGAGTTAATGAGAGAACGGGGAGAGGCACCACCATTGCTGACGGGGTCGACACCTAACCAGAAAACCTGGGATGTGGGCAGACATGTGAGGCTGGTTCCACCGTTCAGTGAAAAGGAAGTCGCGAAATTTTTTCCACACTTTGAGAAAGTGGCTCGACAATTAAACTGGCCGGAGGAGGCCTGGACCATACTCGTGCAAAGTGTGCTGGTGGGGAAAGCTCAGGAAATTTATTCGGCGCTACCAATGGACCAATGTGCAGATTATGAGGTACTGAAGAAGCACATCCTCAAAGCCTATGAGTTGGTTCCGGAAGCTTACAGGCAAAAATTCAGGAATGCCAGGAAGAGGGAGAGTGAGACCCATGTGGAATTTGCCAGAGTGAAAGAAAACATGTTTGATCGGTGGTGTGAGTCAAAAGGAGTCGGGAAAGACTTCGAAACATTGCGGGACTTGATCCTGGTGGAGGAATTTCAGCAGTGTGTCCACGAGGACATCAAAGTGTACCTGCAGGAAAAGAAAGTACCAAAGTTGTGGGATGCAGCCACCATGGCAGATGATTATGCCTTAACCCACCGAATAGGGGTCTACGAACCTAACTCCTCGCCTAGATCTCCGCAGGGGAGGTGGGGAACAGCAGGTGCGGAGAACGACCATACATGGCGGCGGCCTCGAGAGGATTATGGGGACAACGCGGATACCCCACCTGTTCGAAATCAGAGGGATGCGGGCCCAAGACAAACTTATAGTTCGGGGGGCCCGAGGCAGACCACGAGTTTTTCCTCCGGGCCTACTTGCGCTTTTTGCAAGAAACCTGGACACTTGATGTCCAGTTGTTACCGCATGAAAAGGGAAGACCCAGAGCGGAGTCCGACTATTACGACTCCCAATGCAATGGCCATTGTGAGAAATCGCCATCAAAAGGGTTACCAACCATTTATTTCAGAGGGGTTTGTGTCACGGGATGGAGCCTCGACTAACCGGAAACCGGTTAGGATATTGAGGGACACAGGGGCACATCAATCTTTAATGCTTGAAGGCATTTTGCCATGGTCCGAGGAGACGGCAACGGGGGATAGTGTTCGTTTACAGGGGATCGGGGGCGGTGTTAGTGCTCCACTTCATGTCATCCATTTGGAGTCCGATTTGGTGTCAGGACCGGTCACCGTCGGTTTACAAGCCACGCTTCCTGTAGAGGGTGTATCTGTGGTTATCGGGAATGATTTGGCCGGGGGTCAAGTTTATGGTAACCTGAGGGTTGGTAAAGAGCCCAGCAGGGAAAATAACACCACACCAGCTCGGGATGGCGACAAAAGTGCCAAGTTATTTGTAGGGGGACTGAACTTCAAAACAGAGGAAGAAGTTCTGACCTCTGTCTTCAACAGATATGGGCCGCTGGTGGAAGTGCGGTTGGTAAGAGACGGGGAAACGCAACAGTCAAGAGGGTTCGGCTTTGTCACGTTTGCCAGCACAAAATACGCCAGAGAGGCAGAGAAGAATTGGAATGGCAAGGATTTGGAGGGTCGGACCATAACAGTAGGGAAGGCATTTCGTAGGCGTCGAGAGGTCTACAGGAGAGGACAACTGGGCGGTAGTTTTGGTGGTGGCCGCAATCAATATTATTATGGAGGCTCCCTGAGTTACGGCAGCTCCCGAAGGAAGGATTGGCAAAGTAGTGGCCGAGAAGGAGACCGCTATTCATGGGACTACAGGGACAAGTGGTCCCACCATAATTATTAGGGAAGTTCTGAGAAGTTGAAGCACTGAATGCGGCGGAGCCGCCGAACCAAGATTCCTACACGGATTAACCGTGAACGCCGTTCCTAAAGGCGTCCATGTAGTGAACTTTCATGCACGGACTAACCGTGAACTCCACGTTCCTCAAGGCGCCCATGTAGAGAACTTTCCTGCACGGACTAACCGTGAACTCCACGTTCCTAAAGGCATCCATGTAGTGAATACTCGGCTTGGCCGCCCGGAAAAAAGTGCTATCGAGTTGCTTAACTTTGGATCTTTGATCAACCCCTTAACCTTCATTCACAAGAAACTGACGGTCAAAGTCAGAGGGTCATGAGATGGAGTTTGATTTGGCAGGGACAATGTCGTTGCTGGTGCTTAGTCCAGAGTGAGTAATCTGGAGGGGTTGTGGTAAAATTTTGATTGCTTTATTGTTAAGTGATAACTGTGCCCGGGGGGAACTGATAATGTGGGTGGGTTGAGTTATCTGGTTTGTTTCTCCAAATTGGCCGGCAAAGAAAGTTTTCGCTGGGTTCAAACTTTCTTTCTTGAAGGGGGGGAGTGTTACATATTTATGTGAATGTATGTGAATTACCATTCAGGGTTGCTTATCCATGTGTAGTAGATTAAGGGTTGTTGTGGTTGGAGGGTCCTGAGCCCTTCTGAAAAAGTGTCCGGAAACGGAAGTGACCGGAAACGGAAGAAAAAAAGACACGAGGAAGAAAAGCGACGGTTCTTCTTCTTCCTCGCCCCGCTCCGACGAAAGGTGGGATCGACCTTGCGCTGCGTGGAAAAGCGGCGTTCCGAAGCCCGTCTGGCGAGAGGAGTTACCGGGACGTGTACCTAACCGGTGGAGACGTCAAGTTGACGTGGGGCCGTGCATCGACCCCGCGTCTGGCACCGTTCGCGGCACCGTCTAAACAGACGCGTACGGGTCGCACGTTGGGGCCTAACACGCCTTGCAAGCGGCGTGGGGCTTTTGGCTTGCTTTACCGTACCCGCTTCGCGTGGCCACGAGGGGCTGCAGCCGCGGTGCCTGGTACGATACCTGCCCGGTGGAAACACGTCCACCCGGGGTTCGTTCAACCGCCCGAGTGCGGCGACGCCGACCAGCATCTCGGTCAGGAGGGGCCCAGAGACATTGTGAGGGGCAGAGACCAAAAGGGGGTCGTGAGTACAGAAGTGGACACACATATATAAGATGGCCATCTTAATCATATAGGGAATTGATTGTGGATTGGGAATTGTTGATGGTTGTTTGTTGTTGATTGCTCGGGGAATATCCGTGATTGTATCATTGAAATCGTATGATATCCTTACCCTGGAAATATATCATTGCACATCAGTTTCTCTTGGGTGGAATTCATAGGGATTGCGCTGCGAAAGCGCATATATATAATACTACTTTCTGGCGAAGTTCCTCTCACGGTCCGGGGGTCACCGAGACCAGGTAGTCACCGAGGGGACCACGTAACAACTGCCCAAATAAAGATATGTGTCAGAAGACTGTGTTGCATGCTTGGAACAAGATCGCCCATCTAGGGTGGGTACTCTGCTAGTGTTAGATAATTCACAGTTTAATAGTGTAGGAAATGTAATGGACCATACCCCTTTTACAGTTCCCTTCTTGGGCTGGCAGGATGGCCGAGGCCCTAGGCCTAGAGGTACACACACTCATTTCTAAGCTGTCTAGCCTGTATTTGAATCCCGACCCAGCTATAAACTGGCAACCTGGTGTTTCACAGGAAGGGCGATTCATCAATGTGTGTGCTGTCCCTTGGATGGACGTTAAAAGGGAGTCACGTCTGCTGTCATTAGTTGGTGGAGGTTAAAGATCCCATGGTGTCCTTCGGGAAGAGTAGGTAAGTGATCGCTGGCACCTTAGACAAATTCTGAATTCCTGCCCTAATTTACAGAGGGTATTGCATCCCCGGTTTAGAATAGGTACACCGTATCCCTGCGCATCGTAAGAGGCGACTAAGGGTTGTCATCAGGAAGGGCATCCGGCCATAAAAACATTGCCTCAAACAGGGAACCATGATTGTCATGGGGCCCGCAAGGCTAACCCCCGCTCTAGCGGGGAAAATGGCCTTTAAAACGATCATTCATTAATATTCATTCATTGCATCAGCGGCACAGCCGCACCCTCAACCAATGATGCTATCCCAGTATCCCACAGCCTTGTGCTGTATACGAAAGAAGAAGAATAAGTTCCCTCTGTGACTGTCCTTTATTCCAGTGTGCAACACATAATGTTACTGGAAATAATGACTTCATATCATGAGTATAGTTCAGTACAACAAGCAATGATAACTCTCTATGAGGGTGCTGATGATTGCTCATGAAGTACATATTTGTTAGGCTATGATACCGAGTTCAATCCTCAATGATGTCCAATCTGGTGGTGCTGTTTCAATATAGACCAAACAAATATATTCTGTGGTTATCAGGTCTGCACATCTCTCTTAAGGAGCAAACCTTCAAAGCACCCAAGAGCATACCTGGCTGTGACCGTCTTCATCCTTCATGTGGTCACAATGAAACAGTCGTATCCAAGAGAAAAGGAACAAAAGACAAACAGATACAGGTTACCCAACTTCAAGTCATTATTACTGAACAGCTTTAACATAGATCAATAGGGTAACTCATGAAGTAAAAATATACATTTGCCCTTTTGAAACCCCTCCTCACCACCCGGTAAATGGCCAGGTCATATATTTAAGTAAAGTCCGCGTATTGTCAATCAATCAACATTATATGGCCAATTATTATCAATCAATCAACCAATCTCTCCATCCGATTGATGGCCAAATACAATGCAAAACATTAACAGAATGCGGCATCAATCTCAAGAAGCAAATTGCTTGTGTTGGGCACGCCAATACAAAATTACACATAACAACGCGACCAAATTACCTAAACAACAAAAGCGAGAATTGCTTTGCAATTCATGTCCCTACCGATGTGATATATGCATTAGTATTTTCTAAGTCCAAAAAGGGCATACAGCCGTGGCCAAAAATATTTTCTCCCTTGCATTTTTTTCAAATAATGCACCATTTCTTCCGGAAAATTGTTGAACCTAGCGTGAGTCGGTGCGCTCAGCCTCACCACACGTCGTTTCAGAGGGATAGGCATATTTGACCATTTCGGGGTATTTTGGGTCTTCATGGTGTTTTGGGTCTTCAGGGGCATTTGCATCTTCAGGGTCTTTTGGGTCTTCGGGGTCTTTTGTGTCTTCGGGGTCTTTTGGGTCTTCAGGGTCTTTTGGGTCTTTGGGATCTTTTTGGGTCTTCGGGGTGTTTTGGTTCTTTGGGGTGTTTTGGGTCTTTGGGGGTATTCGGGGTCTTCATAATCATCGTCTTCATCATCTTCATAATAATAATAACGTTAAAAAAATAATAATTTAGTAAATGTAATCGTAACACTGCAATCCCGTTTTCGTCACTGCAAGGTTACTGGATTGAAGCGGTGTATGGCTCATTGTTGACTCAATGAGAAGCAGTGTACTAATTTATCGTGAGAGTTAGCAATTAACCTCGGTTTATTAATACAGTAGCATCGTCTTTGTAATAATAATAACGTTAATAATAATAATTTAGTAAATGTAATCGTAACACGGTAAGCCCTTTGTCGTGAATGCAAGGTTAGTGGATTGAAGCAGTGTATGGTTGCTTCATTGTTGACTCGAAACATATAGAATAAACCAGTGTCTCAATGCAATATCTTCCCTTCCATGGTGACAGACAGATTAGAGACTTATGGTACTTCAATTTTTTTTTAAATATTTACATTATTTGCTAACTGGTATCCCCACCCAGGTCATACTATCCTCTTCAACTAAAGTATCAAACAAGCCTGGCTGCACCACTGTTAGACTTTCGGTCTTGTTTTAGGTTTGAGATGCTGCTTCTACTCACCCAAGAACGGATGGAGGCCCTCAATATCAGACATGAGATCAGTGGACATATCTTGTGCTTTTGATACAGTCTGGCATCCTGCCTTACTCTCCAAACTCTCTGCCTATGGCATCCAATGCCAACTCCACACATGGCTTACTGACTTCCTCTACTCTCGTAGCCAACGCGTGGCACTCAACAGAATCCTTTCATCTCCTCTCCCTGTGAAGGCTAGAGTGCCCTAAATAGTGTCCTGGGCCCAGTCCTTTTCCTAATCTTCATCGATCATCCCTCTGACTCCAGAAAATCCCCTTTATCTATTTGTTGATGACTCCACCCTCTGCTGTGACATCCCTCATCCTTCAGACAGGCAGACTGCAGCTTCTTTCGTCTCTTCAGACCTTGACAAACATCACAAGCTGGTCAAACACTTGGAATATATCTTTCAATCCTGACAAATCTCACACAATCATTATCTCTCTCCAAAAGGACCATCTGGTAATTCTCCCCCAACCCCCCCCCCCCCCCCCCATATATTTTCTTGACAATCCTCTTCATGAAGTTCAGTCACTCAAAGTCCTGGGTTTCACTATCAGCCATGATCTTGTCACCATTGATAGATAGGGCCAAAAACGGTATATAGCATGATATCTCAAAAATTTATGGACGGATTTGGAGAAACCTTGGTGGATGAATTGTTCAGGTGACAAGAACAAGCAGATTCGATTTTTTTGGTTCAGGCCTGGATGCAGATCCAGCCTATCAGTGGGATACAAAATGTAAACTGTGCAGCCTGGCGGAGGTATGCGCTCTACCGAGTGCTGTTCTTGTTATTTCTATTACTTTATTCATTTTTCTGGCTTTGCAAAAGCCAATAGATGTCATGCTCACTTGTTGCTTCTTGCAGAACAAACCTCAAAATATCATCCTTCAAATACCATTTTGTCATCAATATTTACACTGCCAATCTGTTTTGGTGGCTCATTTAGCAGGCTTGCATGCAAAATTTACCCAATTAACGACTATGTAACACTTTTTGTATTAATCATACATGTCCAGATAAAATATGAGGCAATTAGGGAAGCATTCAAGCAGTGCAGGAACCGTTCAAGCTACCATGGCAATAAAATGGACCAAACGACTTTCAAACCTCATCGTCTTGCTTCTTCTGTCGCAAGTCATCATCCAACTTCTTCCTCCGACTCTCGGGCATCACATCATCAAGCCAGCTGAGTTCCCTCTTGGAAAAGCACGTGTACATGAGCTTACGTATAAACAGAAGCGCAAGAACCTGGTGGACAGAATAAAGGGTGGATTCAGGAAAAACACAAGGTCAAAACAGACATGACAACCTAATGGTAAAGAAGAAGGATGACAAAATGATTATCTCCTGTTACACAAGGCAGGAGAATGAAGAACAATGAATCACCTTTTCCTGCTTGGGGTCCCTTGTCACAACCGATAAAGGCCGACCGCATTTGCAACGGCGTGAACACAATTACGATTACAACAACACTCCACTTTGTTCTCAGCAGCAACGTTACAGCATTTCCAGTGGCATATGCATAAATGTGAAATTATTGACGTTCCCATGTATCAGGATAGGATGAAGCCCTTTGTAAGTCACAGGTGAATGTCAATTACACGATGAGTAAAACTAATTACTTTCAATAAATCCGAACAGGAAATGAAAATTACAACAATGCCTCTTTTTTCCTTGAAGTTAAAATTTTTAACTCGTGGCTAAGGAGTTAATCTGTCTACCAAAAAGGTAAGCAATCTGTTATTGAATTTAACGAATAATAAATAACGATACAGCACTGGTACGGGTCACTGATAACACAGCACTGGTACGGTTCACTGGTACGGTTCACTGGTACGGTTCACTGGTACGGTTCACTGGTACGGTTCACTGGTACGGTTCACTAACAATACAGCACTGGTACGATTCACCAGAGGAGCTGGGTTCGAGTCCCAGTCTGGGCATGTACATTTCCCACATATATCGATTGGTTGGCCAGACGGAAGCCTCTCCTCAGTGAGACACATGAAAACCCACAGAATCTTGTTTCTCACAGTCTTAGAGTCCTTTAGGTGCTTTTTTGCAAACTCCAAGCGGGCTTTCATGTGTCTTTCACTGAGGAGAGGCTTCCATCTGGCCACTCTGCCATAAAGCCCAGATCGGTGGAGTGATGGTTGTCCTTCTGGAAGTTTCTCCCATCTCCACACAGGATCTCTGGAGCTCACCCAGAGTGACCATCGGGTTCTTGGTCACCTCTCTTACCAAGGACCTCCTCCCCCGATTGCTCAGTTTGGCCGAGCGGCCAGCTCTAGGAAGAGTCCTGGTTGTTCCAAACCTCTTCCATTTAAGAATGATTGAGGCCACTGTGCTCTTGGGAACCTTCAATGCAGCAGAGATTTTTTTGTAGGCTTCCCCAGATCTGTTCCTCGACACAATCCTGTCTCTGAGCTCTGCAGGCAGTTCATTCGACCTCATGGCTTGGTTTTTGCTCTGATATGCATTGTCAGCTGTGAGACCTTATATAGACAGGTGTGTGCCTTTCCAAATCATGTCCAATCAATTGAATTTACCACAGGTGGACTCCAATCAAGGTGTAGAAACATCTCAAAGATGATCAAGAGAAATGGGAGGAACCTGAGCTAAATTTCAAGTGTCATAGCAAAGGGTCTGAATACTTATATCAATGTGAGATTTCAGTTTTTTCTTTTTAATAATTTGCAAAACTTTCTAAAATCCTGTTTTATCTTTGTCATTATGGGGTATTGAGTGAAGATTGATGAGGGAAAAAATGAATTTAAACGATTTCAGCACAAGGCTGCAACATAACAAAATGTGAAAAAGGTGAAGGGGTCTGAATACTTTCTGAATGCACTGTATATATATATATATATATATATATGTGTATATCTAGCAGGAGTACCTGGTGATGCACAGCGTCAAAATGGTTGTTTTTCCTATTTTTTGCGGGTGCCTATATCACTTCCCTGTACCTACCAAGGAAAATTTATGTTTACTATTATAACACACACACACACACGCACACACACACACACACACACACACACACACACACACACACACACACACACACACACACACACACACACACACACACACACACACACACACACACACACACACACACCTCTCTTAATCTTATAGTATAGATAGGCTAATGCTGCCTGTCCCACCCTAAAACACAGAAACACTCCTTGAGGAGAAAATTTTTTAAATAAAAGTTGCTTCAAATTAATCCAAATCTCCAATAAACTTGTAATTTCTTTCAATCAGACAAAAAATTGATCCCAAGTGGTGTATAAGCAACAGACTGCTGCCTCCATCACTTTAGAATTTTTTTTCTTTCCTGTTAAGAAATATACTGTATAACCTCCAATTTTTGAGCTCTTTCAAATCGAGCGCACACACACAAATAAAAAATAAAAGGCTTACATTTTAAAAATAAAAATAATAAAGTAATATAAATAAAATATCTTATAATAAAAATAAAAGGCTTATATTTTTTAAATAAAAATAATAAAATAATATAAATCAAATATTTTATAATAAAAATAAATAAAAATAAAAGGCTTACATTTATTAAATAAAAATATTTTATAATAAAAATAAATAAAAATAAAAGGCTTACATTTTTTTTCTTTTTTTATATTGTGGTATTTTTTTTTTACCACGGGCTTCTGCTAGTATATCATTATTCATCTGTGGTCGCATACATCTTAAATTAAATTCACTCAAAATGCACACATCTTGAGACAATTATCCTGCCGTGCAAAAAGGGGATGTGGAAAAATGGAATAGCAGTGCAAGCAGTACTGACCATCATGGGGAAGACGATGGCTGCATCAGACATTTTGATGATCCACAGAGTGACGAGGCAGAAAAGTTGGATGAATGTGAACAAATGCACCTTGCGTAAGGGCACGTGGCGCAGGTAAATAAAATCAGGCTGGTGCTTCGCTGGCATGCCAAACAGTTTGATGCGATCGTAAAACTGCAAAGATAAACGGTTGATTTTCAAATTCACATCAGCGTGCTCGCTGCAAACCCGGTGCAAGGTTGTTTGACATAATGAACCTGGAACCTCCTTGGAAACAATATTGCGTCTGTTCACACGTCCAGCCGGATTCCAATTTTAATTTATAACAAAAATGCTCCTGCTTCACCCATCTTTTATTTCCATTAACAAATCCAGTCGGAATGTAATTTTAATTGATAAAACTCTCACCTGAATGCCTTTCAAAGAAGAAACACCCATGTACAGGAAGACAGCATAAAGCACTGGCATGGGAATAAACTGAAGAGAAAAACAATTGCATGATCAGTTTGAAGAAATATGTACATAACCATACAAACAAAAAAGCCTAATACATTATGGCAAAAGTAATTTTTAGAAGCAACACCATATCACAAAAATATAATAATAATGGTTCCCCTTTACAGCTGAAGATTGCCATTCACCTATAAAATGTGAACACCTGGGGTGGGTGAATATATGTACAGTGGAGGAGCTGCTGCCCACACCATAACCACACTCTGAGTTAACGAGCAGTGTAATCTGATGACAATGGCTAATAAAGAAGACCAGACCAGTCGACCATTCAAACCAAACACTTGCTACCCACAATTCACATATACAGTGCCTATAGAAAGTCTGCATCCCCCTTCAAACGTCCACGTAAGAGTCCTCAGGTTAATGTCCATCTGAAGGATGGCACACTCATTTATCCAATAAGTTCCACTAAGATAGTTTTGAGCCCAGTCTTGCTTATCATCAATATTAATGACCTCGCCTGGTCATTGTGGATGGATAATGATGCTTTAAAAATCCTCTCTTCCTTTTTGCAGATGACTCCACATTGTGTCGTACAGCACCCCATTCCTCTGCAAGGCAGAATGCATCTGCATCTCATGCTAATCTGGAAATGATTAAACTCTGATCTGATAAATGAAACATGTTCCTTCAATCTTGGAAAATTCCAAAGTCTCACTCTATCACATCGGAATGATAAATAAACAAACCCACCTATCTATTTCAGTCACTTGAACGTCTCCACCTCACTATCAGCCATGATCTTTCCTGGGCCAACTCCAGAGAAAAGCTGTCCTCCAAAGCCAGCTGCAGATTGGACATCCTCTGTCGATTGAAGTTTTTCCTTGAGAAATCAGAGCTCCTCACAATCTATAAGGCATTTAGCCATAGATAAAAGGAGTACTGCTCTCCACTGTGAGCTGGTGCTCCAGCATTACGTCAGTCTCTTTTGGATTCTGAGAAAATTAAAAGATCTCAAAATTATTGGACTTTCCAGTGATGAGGCCTCAGCACAAGGTAGAGTATGTTGCTCTAACATTGCAAGCAGGTCGGCAGTGTCTCTGTTTCCCATTGTTTATTCCCAACCATTATTCCTCCTTCCTCTCAGTCCTCCAAACCTCATCAGCAACTCCAGAGTGCACGCTTTCTTCCAGTAACCCCTTAGTGATTAAACTTCTAAAATCCAGGCTCACTGCCCATCTCAACTCTATTATTTCGCTTCCCCCGTCTATGGAATCACCTTCCAGAGACTATTCTGTCTCACTCTTCCCTCTGCGGCTTCAAGTAGGCAGTGCACTGCTACCCCATGGCATCCCACATCCTGATCTTTATTATCCCAATTAATCCTCCCTAGACTTAATTAAATGCCTGAATTATAATAACTGCTCTCGCCTCCTCCCCCACACCATTGAACGTAACAATATTATGGCATCGCCCCACTCTCAATGGGTCAGGGTATTGTAAGTCATACTAAAATATGCCAATTCTGGAGGAATTATGTATGATGCCTGTAATTCTGTAATTCTGGGGAATTAATCCACCCATTCTTTGCTATTCTTTTTCGCCATTGCTTGTAAATACGCATTCTTCACTATTGCTTGTAAATCTAAGGACCCTCGCCCAAGTATTTCAACAAAATCCAAACTAAGTTGCAGGGTCGAAAAAAAACTATTTTGGTGAAGATCTGAATATGGATTCGGATATGAGAATTATTTAATT
Source organism: Myxine glutinosa (assembly GCF_964187855.1). NCBI lineage: Eukaryota > Metazoa > Chordata > Myxini > Myxiniformes > Myxinidae > Myxine > Myxine glutinosa. The sequence goes on along the minus strand of NC_136270.1, from coordinate 11,235,624 downwards.
TCTTTAGTGATTCTTCACTATTGGGAGATTGGGCCAAAAACGATACATAGCAGGATATCTCAAACAGTTGTGGATGGATTCGGATGAAATTTGGTAGACAGGTTGAGGTGTGACAAGAACGAAATGATTATATTTTAGTGAAGATCTGGATCCAAATCCGGATACAGTCATTTGTAAGTGATTTTTCACCATTGCGAAATGGGGCCAAAAACGACATATATTGGACGGATTCAAAATATCTCAAAAACAATATCTCAAAAAGTTATGGACGGATTCAGAATACGACAAGGAAGAATTTATTCGATTTTGGTGAAGATCCGAATCTGGAACCAAATCAGAGTTTTAAAATATTTTTAATATTAATATTTTAAAGTATTTTTTTAAATTTTAATATTAATAATCTAATTAATATTTTCAAGTGATTCTTCACCATTGAGAGATAGGGCTAAAACCGATATGTAGCATGATATTTCAAAACGTTAAGGACGGATTTGGACGAAACTTGGTGGACGAGTTGGTTAGTTGACAAGAACAAGCCAATTAGATTTTGGTTCAGGTCCGGATCCAGATCTGACCTATCAATGGAATACAAAACATAAACTGTTAAGCCTGGCGGAGATATGCGCTCTACCGAGTGTCGTTCTAGTTAGTATTGCTACCCATCTTAGTGTTGATGTCACACTTGCATCAAATATGCACAAAAGTTGAGAAAACAAGATGCCATGTGAACTTGAAACCCTCAATCATGAAGCATGAACGTATCGACTTCGAACAAGTAATTACTCTTAACGTTAAAAGTTGGAAAACCTTAAAAGTCGGAAAGAACTGTCTTTTTGGTTTTTGGTTCTCGGCCCAACGGTTTTGGATGATTTGGTTCTCCGATTTATTTTCTTTGGTTCCCATTTGATTTGGTTCTTTGATTTGGTCATTTTGATGATTTGGTTTTCGATTTGGAAGAAGTTTTGATTTGGTTCAACGGATGGTTTGGTTCTCGGCCCAACGATAAACTGCCATATTAGTGCTTCACAGGCAACACATCGCATCACAACGTGCCCAGTCCATCGGATGGACATTAAGTTGGACGTCCTATCTGCTAGCATTAGTTGGTGGATATTCAAGATCCCACCATGTCTTTCTCAAAGAGCAGAGGAGTTATTGTTGAAACCCTGAACAACTTCTATATTCTCACCAACTTGACCCCTCTTGTGACTTGCCTTCATTAAGGAATGTTGTACTTGTATTTTTTTTGGTGTTTTTCGAGAAAGCGGCTGGTTTCTTTTGGGATTGATACAGTGGAGAGTGGAGGTGTGCAGTTAACAGCCCAAAGGGGAGAGCAGTACTCCATGATGTTGTGAACGAAGGCCTTGTAGGTTAGCAAATTTTCAGATTGGCCAAGGAAATACTTTACACAACGAAGGATGCCCAATCGGCAAGTGGCTTTGGAGGCCAACTTAGAAATGTGGTGTGCCCAAAAAGGATCATGGCTGTAAGTGAGACCCAGGATTTTGAGTGAGTAAACTTCCTCAAGAAGATTGTTAAGAAAGTAGATGGGAGGGTTTGTCAGGTGGTCCTTTCAGAGAGAGATAGTGAGAGTGCGAGATGTGTTGGATTGAAAGACATTCCAAATGTATGACCAGCTTGTAATTTTGTCAATGTCTGAAGAGCGGAAAGTGGCTGCAGCCGGCCTGTCTGAAGGACGAGGGATGTCGTGGCAGAGGGGGGAGTCGTCAGCAAATAGATAAAGGGGAATTTTCCCGAGAGTCAGAGAGATCATTGATGAAGATTAGCAATAGGATTGGTCCTCGAATACTTGTTTTGGGGCACTTCAGAACACTATCTCCATGGAACTCCTTTCCATGATTAATGATGATTTGGAATCTTCAGAACTGCAAAGTTGGAAGTACTTTGGTGCAAAGTTGGAAGTACCTAAGCATCAGCAAAGTAAGTCATCAACTAAATCCTCCTTATTACAGGTGTTACGTGGTCCTCCCGGTAACTACCTGGTCTTGGTGACCCCCGGACCGTGGGAGGGACCCCGCCAGAAAGATATATGGTTTATACGCTTTCGTAACGCAATCAATATGAATTCCGGTCAAGAAGAAACCCCACACCAAGGATCCGGAATAATCAATAATATATTCACTGAGCAATCAACAACCATCAACAATGCACAATCAATATTACAACCATGTGAACTCATCTACACAAACTCTAAGATGGCCATCTTAATCTTATACATTCCTCACGTGAGCCCCACTCCTGACTCCCTCCGTGGTCAATGTCTCTCCTCTCCGCACACGGGCGGTTGAACGAGCCCCGGGCGGACGTGCTCTAAACGTGCCGTCTCGGACTGGGGCCGCGGCTGCAGCGCACCTCCTTGCCAAGCCACGGGGCAAACCCAGCGCGGCTTCCGACGCGAGCGAGGCCCAACGTGCGGACCCGTACGCGTCTTTGTAGACGGGGCAAAACCCCGCGCGGCTTCCGACGCGAGCGAGGCCCAACGTGCGGACCCGTACGCGTCTTTGTAGACGGGGCAAACTGTCCCGGACGCTTGGTTTCGTGCACGAACTCACGCTGACTGGACGTGTCAAAAGGTATTTACCGCCCAGGTAACTCCTCTCGCCAGACGTTTCGCAACGGCGCGTTTTCCGCGCAGCGTAAGGTCGATTCCACCTTCTCGTCGTCGCGGGGCGAGGAAGAAGAAGCCTTCCTTTCCCTCGTGTCTTTTCTCCTCCGTTTCCCGTCACTTCCGCTTCCGGCCACTTCCGTTTCCTGCCACTCTTTCAGAAGGGCTCCTGACCCTCCAACCACAACAACTACACAACAACTTAATATACTACACACGGAAGCAAACACCTGCATGGTAATTCACATACATTCACATAAATATGTAACACTCCCCCCCTTCAAGAAAGAAAGTTTGAACCCAGCGAAAACTTTCTTTGCCGGCCAATTTGGAGAAATAAACCAGATAACTCAACCCCCCCACATTATCAATTCCCCCCGGGCACAGTTATCACTTAAAAATAAAGCCAGTTAAGCCACTCGATAGCACTTTTCCGGGAGGCCAAGCCGAGTATTCACTACATGGATGCCTTTAGGAACGCGGAGTTCACGGTTAGTCCGTGCAGGAAAGTTCTCTACATGGGCGCCTTGAGGAACGTGGAGTTCACGGTTAGTCCGTGCAGGAAAGTTCTCTACATGGGCGCCTTTAGGAACGGCGTTCACGGTTAATTCGTGTAGGAATCTTGGCTCGGCGGCTCCGCCGCCTTCAGTGCTTCAACTTCTCGGAACGTCCCTAATAATTAGGGTGGGACCACTGGTCCCTGTAGTCCCCTGAATACCGGTCTTCTTCTCGGCCACTACTTTGCCAATTCTTCCTTCGGGAGCGGCCGTAACTCAGGGAGCCTCCATAATAATATTGACTGCGGCCACCACCAAAACTACCGCCCAGTTGTCCTCTCCTGTAGACCTCTCGACGCCTACGAAATGCCTTCCCTACTGTTATGGTCCGACCCTCCAAATCCTTGCCATTCCAATTCTTCTCTGCCTCTCTGGCGTCTTTTGTGCTGGCAAACGTGACAAAGCCGAACCCTCTTGACTGTTGCGTTTCCCAGTCTCTTACCAACCGCACTTCCACCAGCGGCCCATATCTGTTGAAGACAGAGGTCAGAACTTCTTCCTCTGTTTTGAAGTTCAGTCCCCCTACAAATAACTTGGCACTTTTGTCACCATCCCGAGCTGGTGTGGTGTTATTTTCCCTGCTGGGCTCTTTCTCAACCCTCAGGTTACCATAAACTTGACCCCCGGCCAAATCATTCCCGAGAACCACAGATACACCCTCTACAGGAAACGTGGCTTGTAAACCGACGGTGACCGGTCCTGACACCAAATCGGACTCCAACTGGATGACCTGAAGGGGAGCACTAACACCGCCCCCGATCCCCTGTAAACGAACACTATCCCCCGTTGCCGTCTCCTCGGACCATGGCAAAATGCCTTCAAGCATTAAAGATTGATGGGCCCCTGTGTCTCTCAATATCCTAACCGGTCTCCGGTTAGTCGAGGCTCCATCCAGTGACACAAACCCCTCGGAAACAAATGGTTGGTAACCCTCTTGATGGCGATTTCTTACGCTAGCCATCGCATTCGGAGTTGTAATAGTCGGACTCCGCTCTGGGTTGTCCCTTTTCATGAGGTAACAACTGGACATCAAGTGTCCAGGTTTTTTGCAAAACGCGCAAGTAGGCCCGGAGGAAAAACTCGGGGTCTGCCTCGGGCCCCCCGAACTATAAGTTTGTCTTGGGCCCGCATCCCTCTGATTTCGAACCGGTGGGGTATCATAGTTGTCCCCATAATCATCTCGAGGCCGCCGCCATGTATGGTCGTTCTCCGCACCTGCTGTTCCCCACCTCCCCTGCGGAGATCTAGGCGAGGAGTTAGGTTCGTGGACCCCTATTCGGTGGGTTAAGGCATAATCATCTGCCATGGTGGCTGCGTCCCACAACTTTGGTACCTTCTTTTCCTGCAGGTACACTTTGATGTCCTCGTGGACACACTGCTGGAATTCCTCCACCAGGATCAAGTCCCGCAATGTCTCGAAGTCTTTCCCGACTCCTTTTGACTCACACCACCGATCAAACATGTTTTCTTTCACTCTGGCAAACTCCACATGGGTCTCACTCTCCCTCTTCCTGGCATTCCTGAATTTTTGCCTGTAAGCTTCCGGAACCAACTCATAGGCCTTGAGGATGTGCTTCTTCAGTACCTCATAATCTGCACATTGGTCCATTGGTAGCGCCGAATAAATTTCCTGAGCTTTCCCCACCAGCACACTTTGTACGAGTATGGTCCATGCCTCCTCCGGCCAGTTTAATTGTCGAGCCACTTTCTCAAAGTGTGGGAAGAATTTTGCGACTTCTTTTTCACTGAACGGTGGAACCAGCCTCACATGTCTGCCCACATCCCAGGTTTTCTGGTTAGGTGTCGACCCCGTCAGCAAGGGTGGTGCCTCTCCCCGTTCTCTCATTAACTCCAGCTCCTTGAATTTGATTTCTTGCTGAAGCTGCATGTCACGTTCCTTTAATTCCCTTTCCGCTTTTCTCTCCTCTGCTTCGAGGTCCCTTGCAGCTCTCCTTTCCTCTGCTTGTTCCTTTTCTCTTCTTTCCTGGAGTTCTCTTTCCACTCTCCTTTCCTCTGCTTGTTTCTCTTCTCTCCTCTCCTCTGCTTTCCTTTCTTCTTCTGCTCTTTCCTTTTCTGCTTTCCTTTCTTCTTCTGCTCTTTCCTTTTCTGCTTTCCTTTCTTCTTCTGCTCTTTCCTTTTCTGCTTTCCTTTCTTCTTCTGCTCTTTCCTTTTCTGCTTTCCTTTCTTCTTCTGCTCTTTCCTTTTCTGCTTTCCTTTCTTCTTCTGCTCTTTCCTTTTCTGCTTTCCTTTCTTCTTCTTTTAACCTTTCCTGGAGTTCTCTTTCCACTCTCCTTTCCTCTGCTTGCTTCTCTTCTCTCCTCTCTTCTGCTTTCCTTTCTTCCTCTGCTCTTTCCTTTTCTGCTTTCCTTTCTTCTTCTTTGATCCGTTCCTGGCTCCGTAATTGCAACTCCAGTTTCCGGAGCTCCACGTCTTCTGGTTCTTCGGGTAGCCACTCCCAGGCTAACTCGTCCCATGTTCCTAATCCCACCATAGATTGTATCACCGTGGCCTGCAACTCTGCCTTCCTCAAATTAGTTCGGACCTCCAAGTTAAAATGTTTGGCCAATTTCAAGAGATCCGACTTTAGCAATGCTCGGAACTGTGCCTCACTCGGGGTTACCCCAAAGTTCTGTGCCACAAACGCCATGGTGCCTATCGTTAACACCTGTTAACCTTCACCCCAAGACTTTCCCCAATTTCTCAAAAAAAAAAAATATTACCAATTAATAATTAATTAATAAATTTTAATTACCAAAATTATTATTATTTTATTATTTTATACACTTTTAGATCCCGGACGTAGACCCAATTGCGAAACCGCAAATCGTAATTTGGACGAGCCCCCAATTCTGTTACGTGGTCCTCCCGGTAACTACCTGGTCTTGGTGACCCCCGGACCGTGGGAGGGACCCCGCCAGAAAGATATATGGTTTATACGCTTTCGTAACGCAATCAATATGAATTCCGGTCAAGAAGAAACCCCACACCAAGGATCCGGAATAATCAATAATATATTCACTGAGCAATCAACAACCATCAACAATGCACAATCAATATTACAACCATGTGAACTCATCTACACAAACTCTAAGATGGCCATCTTAATCTTATACATTCCTCACGTGAGCCCCACTCCTGACTCCCTCCGTGGTCAATGTCTCTCCTCTCCGCACACGGGCGGTTGAACGAGCCCCGGGCGGACGTGCTCTAAACGTGCCGTCTCGGACTGGGGCCGCGGCTGCAGCGCACCTCCTTGCCAAGCCACGGGGCAAACCCAGCGCGGCTTCCGACGCGAGCGAGGCCCAACGTGCGGACCCGTACGCGTCTTTGTAGACGGGGCAAAACCCCGCGCGGCTTCCGACGCGAGCGAGGCCCAACGTGCGGACCCGTACGCGTCTTTGTAGACGGGGCAAACTGTCCCGGACGCTTGGTTTCGTGCACGAACTCACGCTGACTGGACGTGTCAAAAGGTATTTACCGCCCAGGTAACTCCTCTCGCCAGACGTTTCGCAACGGCGCGTTTTCCGCGCAGCGTAAGGTCGATTCCACCTTCTCGTCGTCGCGGGGCGAGGAAGAAGAAGCCTTCCTTTCCCTCGTGTCTTTTCTCCTCCGTTTCCCGTCACTTCCGCTTCCGGCCACTTCCGTTTCCTGCCACTCTTTCAGAAGGGCTCCTGACCCTCCAACCACAACAACTACACAACAACTTAATATACTACACACGGAAGCAAACACCTGCATGGTAATTCACATACATTCACATAAATATGTAACACAGGATATTGTGGATTATCTCAAGAAATGGCCCAATGAGAACCAACTCATGCTGAACCTGACGAAGTGTAAACAGATGCAGATCTGATTAAGTGTGGGACCCTCCAGAAGCACCTGGTCTCAGACTTGGACAGAATACTCGTGAAAGTTGTGAAGAAGGTGAAAATCCTGGGAATTTGTATGCAGGATAACTTGAAGTGGGAGAGACAGAAAAGGAGATGGTGCCAAAGGGAAGAAGAAGAGTACATATGTGCTGAATATATTGAAAAAGTGAAACGTGTCCCAACTCTGACTTGTCTCCATCGACAAGTTATACGTGCGACCCACGCTTGAGTAAGCCATTCCTGTTTGGCACTCTGGACTTTTCCAAGAAAATGAAAATTGTTTTGAGAACTTTTAAAAGAGCACGATCAGGATAATTCTCGGAGACTAGGAGATACTACATAGGTTATCCTTAAGCTCTTCGTTGGTATGGAGGCCTTAGCTTAGACGATAGGAGAGGAGACCTTTGTATGACGTTTGCACACAATCTGATAGATATGGTTATAGAGGATGGCTCTCCAAACACGATAGTGCTCACATAATGCAGCTTTGTAATACTCACAGATACCAAAATGAAATATGCAGAACGAGGAGCTTTCACAATAATGCAATCCTCTGTTTGATAAGATGTCTTAATAAATATATAAGTGCAGAATGGAAACGATGGGAGTTATATATGATGTTTTGTTTAAGCTTTGTGAAAGCCATATTTCTTTCATATATTTTCTGCTTAGTTCTTCGGAGATGTTAAATGCTATTCATTTTTGATTTGCATAAGTGTCCATATGCTCTTTGTATATGCAGTATTATACATGTATACCTGAAATTTCATGCAGTTCAGTGTAAGCTGCCATTTGATCGTAAATGTTTCAAATAATTAAAACTTCAGTCAATCGTCAGGTCTAGCCTGCAGGTTCGTGAAAGACTTGAACCAAAAACTTTCTCTGGCCCACAAGTAGATGGCCCACAAACAAACCCACAAGAAGATGAGAATATCTGGGACTATTAAAGAAGTAGTAGCAGAGATAAAGAAAGACGTTAAACAATAATCAGGATACATCCGTCGCTGTATCATTTCGTGCTAACAAAGTGGTAATGTGTCTCCTCAAAGCAGCGTAATGATGACACAATTCAACTCCTTCAAGAGTTGGGCATATAAACTCTCAAGCTGCTCATATAATGAGGCTTTCACTGCAACAAGGACAATTAGAGTTCCGTGGGGCTTTCAGCAAAATCGACTCATGGGCAAGCAGTGCATTTTCCCATTGCATCATGCGTACCTGCAGTACACTTGTCATGAACACAGAGCAGCCCATCAACAAGAATATCATGAATCCGGTGAAGCGCTGCTCCCGGATACCCAAAAACCTGGGCTGTTCTCCTGGTGCTGAACATACCGACTCCAACTTGAGGCTGTTCACGTGTGAGATGGACAGCACAGTGGCAGCGACAAACCAAGGCAGACCCATTATGGAACAGACCGCCAGCATGATGGCCACCCATAGTAGGTCCAGATGGTAGCCACAACCCTTCTGCTCAACCAAAGGTATATTGGGGGTTTGAGGAAGAAATAAGAGCAAGAGATAAGAGTACCTCAACAAAGTGCATTATTCTGTCTTGTATATAATATTGTAACATTGACATAATGTTTAAAAAAGAGGTTAGAGCTCATATTAAGGGAAAACAACTGTGGGCAATAAGCCAATGTACCAACAATGAAGGAGAGAGTTAGACAGGAAAAGGTGGACGAAGGGTAAGATATGTGTAAGACACAAACAGGCATTAGATAGCATGATAAGAAATGGTTCCAGATTAAGACAAACAGGAAAAATGACACAGGCAAGTTGATAGAGGGTAAAGGTCAATGGCAATAAGAAACAGATCATGAATTGGCAAGGGAGACAACAGGAAATGACAGTGGGTCACAACCTTAAAATACTGCAAATGCAAAACTTAATAGATCCAGGCATATGATTCTATAAAGGGAGAAAATTGGAGCAAAAGAACGAGTCTCCAGAATATATTTGGGAAGTGTAACAACGTAGAGTGACTGGATGAGCACATCCAACTTGTGCGACTGGGAGACGAAGTGAAAATGAAGTTGTAGTGAAAAGTTATGATAATTTTTGCCGCGTAAATCTTGTAAGCATCAGGTCGGATCAAGAGAAATGATCACCATTTCTTCTTGGAAATGTCATTGAGGAAAGTAAACAATGTTTGGCGCATTGGCATGCCAACCATGCACTTCCGAACAGAACACAATGCCTCCTGAAACCAGCTGGCTATCAGGGGTCTTCCGGCTTAGCAAGAATTAGAGTGCGCCGGTGAGAATGGTGATAAGATTTTAAAAATCTGATAACAAAAAAGCTATGAAAGTATCAACAAAGACTTAATGCACATCTGGCAAGCCTTCGAACTTCCCTTCTTCCCACGCGTGTGAATGCCTTGCTCGAATAATGCTAAAACAACAAAGACCATCTCCACTGTGCCCCAAGCCAAAAACCACCTCTCTTGCTTTCCTGTCCAGGTCAATGAGTGCATTGGAAAGCAGAACCAGATTAACAAAGAGCGAGCAAACCTTGAGTGAATACAAGATAGCAGAAAGCAGAGTTGGATAGAATCCAATAAATGTTGTCGTCATGGAAAAAATTAATACTTTGGGATTTTCATAATTCATGGGTGATATCATGGTGTTTCATTTTGGGTTCAGTGAAACATAAGTATGACCATGTGTATCAATAAGGCAATGACAGACATATCCCATCTAACCTAGGAGAGGTTGAAAATAGGAATGTACTTACGGGGATCCGTGTTGCGTCATTGCCACCTTTTTGGAGCACAGGAGCACCAAAAGGCCTCCTGTGGAAAAGTTCCTCATATATAATTACCTCTGCCACCAAGAGTTGGACGGAAGTTGTGTTTTCACCCCTGTCTGTCTTGTCTGTCTGTTTGTTTGTCCGTCCGTTTGTTTGTTTGTGAACAAAATATCTCAAGAAGTTGTGGACCTATTCGAAATTTGGCAGTGATGTAGTGTATGTGACAAGGACGAAATGATTAGACTTTGGTGAAGATCCGGATTAGGATCCGGCTACTAGAATTTTTAAAGTGATCCTTCACCATTGGGAGATAGGGCCAAAAACTATACATAGCAGGATATCTCAAAAAGTTATGGATGGATTTGGACGAAACTTGGTGGACAGGTTGCATGTGTGACAAGGAAGAATCGATTCGACTTTGGTGACGATCCGGATCCAGATCCAAATTTGTGATTCTTCACCATTGAGAGATTGGGCCAAAAAAGATAGATAGCACAATATTTCAAAACATTGTGAATGGGTTATAACAAAACTAAGTTGATGAGTTGGGTAGGGGACAAGAACAATTCGGTTAGATTTTGGCCTATCAGTGGGATAGCGGGTTGAGTGGAAATGCGGGCATGGGGATTAACAAGGGGAGATGCAGAAAATAGGGCAAAATGGGAGAAGATTGTCATGGGGACCCCCCGCTCTCGCAGGGAAAATGGCCTTAAAATGCCTGTTGTTGTTGTTGTAGTGGGATACACAACGTAAACTGCTCAGCCTGGCGGAGGTGTGCGCTCTCCCGAGTGCCGATCTAGTTGTACTATCAATTTTATTGAACATATTTAATCTATTTTTCTAATTGGTATATTGCTTTAATATGATTCACTGATGAGGACATAAAGACAGCATATACAGTATATGCCCTGGAAATACCGAAGTGAGCACAGTTCCTTATAAGCCCTGGTCGAGAAGACTCTACTGGACGAAATCGGCTGCAAATTTCAGAAGTAAATGCTTTGTACGTTGAGGTAATATGTTCCAAATTTCAGCAACGTCCGTTTATGCATTCTTGAATTTTATTTAGAAAACCCTCAAAATCACGTTGGTGTCTGTCCGTCTGTCCGCCCAAAATGTGTTGGCGCTCATATCTCAAGGGCTATACATTGAAACTAGCTGAAACTTGGAATATACATTGGCCAATACGTCTAGTAATGGCTTTCGAAACAAATTCCACCTCCGTGCTATCGTTCTTGCTTTAAAATTAAATATATATATAAATATATATACGTAAATAAATACTTTATAACTTCATAACACTTAATAAATCTTCAAAATATTATTACCCAAACCTAATGTGCTGGATTAATAGCCTAATGGATAAGACATCAGACTCCAAAACTGGGGATTGTGAGTTCAAATCCCATCTGGGATGAATATTTTTTTCCCCTTACTTATTCAAGTCTTTTACATTGTCTTCAATAAAGTCTTGTACCATTAACAAATGCGTTTAGTTCAGATTTAAAATGTATCTTCGGAAATACGCCAGGGGCATAGAAAAGGCCCCTTTATATATGGCATGTGCCATGTGGCAAATTATAGAAAAAAAGGGACATTCAAAAAAAAATCTTGTGTGCATGCTGGACTTCCCCTCTGTTCTTCGGAGGAACCAAGTAATGCTCGAGAAAAGTTCATATAAAGGGGCACCACTTTGATTCATACAGCTGCATGATGGGTGGTTTGTGTGCAGCCACCCAGCTGTGGGTTGCATCATTTTTCTGTGGGCACATCTGCCGCTGATGCAATGCCTCCCTATAACCAGTTATCTGGTACTCATTTTGCCGACCTCAGAAGGATGACAGGCTGAGTCAACCTCACCTGGCATTAATTCAACGGGATTCGAACTCAGGACCTTAGGATCCCAAGCCCACCACCCTAACCATTAGGCCAACACCAGGTGATATGAAGAAGTAAATGTATTTTATTTTCCAGTTGTAGGGCACCCCTATATATGAACTTTTCGAGAACATTACTTGGTTCCTCCAAAGAACACAAGGGTAGTCCAGCATGCACACGAGATTTTTTTTGAATGTCCCCCTTCTTTTCTATACTTTGCCACATGGCACATACCATATATAAAGGGGCCTTTTCTATGCCCCTTGCATTTTACCCAAAAATAAATCTCAACTTCAAGCCCCAAATTGAATCGAACTCGATATCAAGCATTAGTTACATCAAGATGATCACTTACTTACTTTATTATGTCTTTCAACACACAAGGCCACATCAAGATGATTACATTCAAACAAATATTTCAGAGGACGTTTACAGGTGCATGTGAAAATTGTATAGACTTCTACACTGAGCTCATTATTAAGATTAAAAGTTTTAAAACACAACTAGAACAATGCAACTGTGTCGCCAATATGCATCCGCATTGTCACACAACGGGTGCCATCACTCTGCATATGTATGGATAGGGGATCACGTTTGTGAAGTTTCGTGTTGATCGGATAAGGTTCGTTCTATCCAAGATGGATGCCAAACCACGTGAGCTACGACATCATCATTTTCAAACTATGTGCTGTTAGATCAGGGGTTCCCAACCTGAGGGGTCGTGGCGGGTGGGCTGGGGGGTCGAGAAGCCTTGGGAGAACTTTGTAGCCTTGGGAGAAGGGAACATTACCAAAACTTTCATTTCGCTGATACCTAGAACACACAACATAATATTGTGCCGGTGGAGTTGGCTATAGTTTTCGCTCGCTCTTTTCGATGTGTTGCCGATATGAGATGAACATAGTCTATTTCCGGGTTTTTGTATTTACAGATCTGAAGCAATGGCTAAAAGGCGCAAATACTCGGAAGACTACCTCAACATTGGCTTCACCACAGTACTCGCCAACAATGGCGTCGAGAAACCACAATGCGTCTTGTGCCATGTTGTCCTGAGTGCGGAGTCGATGAAACATTCGAAACTCAAGCGTCACCGAGAGACGAAGCATCCGGAACCATGCAGAGAAGGATTTGGAGTTCTTCAAACGCCATGAGCTTCTTCTCAAACGTCAAAAGCTCGATGCTAATGGGTCTTTTCAGCAACATAGTGCAGCAGCAGTGGAGGCCTCATATGAAGTTGCGTTGGAAATTGCCAAACACAAAAAGCCTCGCACCATTGGAGAGACACTTATCAAACCCTGCATGTTGAAGATGGTGAAGCTCGTTCTCAGGGAAGCCAGCGCGAAGAATATGCAGCAAGTATCTTTGTCGAATAATACTCTTCAGAGGCGTATTTCTCATATGTCTATGGATGTGAAAGGGCAGGTTTTGGATGAAATCAAAGATTCTCCGTTGTTCTCCTTTCAATTTGACGAATCAACGGATGTGAGTTCATGTTCTCAGTTGCTTGTCTTCGTGAGGTACATTCATTCAGAGGACATCAAAGAAGAATTCCTCTTCTGTAGTGCACTTGAAACCACTACAAAAGCTGTTGACGTCATGGAAAAGGTCACTACCTTTTTTCATACCAAAGGTCTGCAATGGGGAAACGTGTGCGGGGTTTGTACGGACGGCGCACCAGCTATGCTAAGGTCGAAGTCAGGATTCCAGACAAGAGTGAAGGAGCTGGCTCCCCAAGCTAAGGGCATCCACTGCATGATCCACCGATATGCTCTTGCCGTAAGACGCTTCCTGCCACTCTGTGGGAAGTGCTCGATTCTGTTATCAAAATTGTGAATTACGTGAAGGCTGGGGCACTTAACACTCGTCTATTCAAAGAACTCTGCAAAGACATGGATGCTGACCATGAGGTCCTTCTCTTCTACATGGCTGTATGATGGTTGTCGCGAGGGAACGTTGTGAATCGTGTTTTCAAGCTGAAAGACGAAATCAGGTTCTTTCTGGAAGTGCAAGAAAAGAGAGATCTTCTGGCTCACTTCGATGATGAAACATGGAATAAACGGGTTGCGTACTTGGCGGACATTTTCGACCAGCTGAACAAGCCGAATTTGAAATTTCAGGGAAGGGAAACACATGTTCTCCTATTTCAAGACAATCTACGGGCCTTCATATCCAAACTGCAGAACTGGCGTCGGAAAGTCAATCTTGGGAACATCGCCATGTTTGAAAAACTCTGCGGAGTGATGGATGAGTCTGAGGGCGAACTAGATCAGTTCCTGAAAGATGAGATTACCGGACACCTTGGGTCCGTAGAAAAGGAATTCCAGCGATACTTCCCTGAGCTCACAGGAGAAGAGGGGGCACTGGTAAGAAACCCATTCTCTGCTACACTTGACGTATCCAGCCTCCCCGACGAAGTCCAAGATGAATTATTGGATCTACGGAACGACTCTCCGGCGCATGACCTGTTCTAGGAGAAATCGGTGACTCAATTCTGGTGCGTTATGCATCAATCATATTCCAAAGTCAGCATGCTGGCCTTACGTATTCTTCTTCCATTTGCCTCCACCTACCTCTGCGAGGCTGGATTTTCTACCCTCGTCCACATAAAAACGAAGACCAGAAACAGATTGGATGTCGAGGATGACATGAGATTGGCTCTTACAAACACCCCGCCACAAATTCCAAGACTCGCTGCTCAGATGCAACCCCAACCATCCCACCAGCTAGGTTGGAGAGATGATATGTTAGTGATGATGATCATGGATTGCGTGACGATGGATGGCAGTGAGAAAAAATGATGAGCTTGGTTTGACTAACTAACTAAAATTACCCGAATTTTATAATGTGCAAGGAATATTGCAGTAAAATTTGTAAAAATTGATGAATTAATGATTGTTTTCTCTTTCTTCCCTTTTCCTTCTCAGAAAAATTTGTAAAACTGAAACGGCTGATGGCAGGGGGGTCGCGTGTGTTTCAGGGTTTTGAGAAAGGGGTCGCAAGTACAAAAAGGTTGGGAACCACTGTGTTCGATGATAGTTGTAAAATTTCGCATCGATAGGATGAGCGGTTTCAGAGATATAATTATTTAATATTTTCCTTATATCCAATATGGCTGACAAACCATGTGACCTATGATGTCATAAATTTAATAGTTCAATACAAATGGCTCATAGATCATGTGCATGCAATTTCAGATTTTTAGGATAAGGAATTAGATTTAAAATTTTTTGGCTGGTATACCAACCACTTCACCTATGATGTCATCATTATCAGGCTTTTGTTCCGCATTGGGAGTACTTGACAATGTGCCAAGATTCAAATTTTTCCATTCAGCGGTTTCCGATAAATAATTTTTTAACTTTTAATACAAGATGGCTGCCATACCACGTGACCAACGACATCACAATTGTCATAAAAACATTCTGCATGGGTGTCACTCCTACCCTGAAAGTTTTGTCTCAATCGGACATATGGTTGCTGAGAAAAACGAGGTTTAGCCCGTATGGACGGACGGGTGGACGGACAACCCGAAAACATAATGCCTCGGCGTCGGCATGAAAATGTCGGCGGAGGCATAAAAAGGATTTTACTTCCAAAACATTTTTTTGGGATGAAAGCTGGAGAATTTTTTTTGATATGTTACTTTTAAATTTTAACTTGATCATTAATCCTTTAACAAGTGATCATTCTTCCGAAAAGGCTGTATCGCTTCCCATGAAGGGGAAATTGCCAAAGAAAAAGTGAATTTGGCTAATTAAATCAAGCATCAAAATTATTTACATAACCTACAGTTTAATTTGTCTACATTCTTTCAACAGTATAGGATCACAATATTCTTTAGCTGTTGAAATGTGAAAAATGTGGCATCATAAAATTTCAAGGGTACGTAAATTAAATCAAGTTAATTCAATGCAATGATTTAAAATGTTCAAATGGCATTCTTTCAGTAGTCAGAGAAGATTGTTGTCATGCCAAAATCATAATCATTGATGATAACACACTTTAATTATTGTACAATTTTGAGGTTTGAGGGAAAAGCAAAAGGGTGAGATGTGGAAGGGAAAGAGAGAAGAGAAAGGGAAAGAAAAAGGGAGCTGGGGAAGGGAGAATGGAGAGGAAGAGGTGGAAAGGGCCCCTGGGGGACAAGGGATCCTGGGAGGAAAGAGTTCTTTGGGGGAAAGGGATTTTGGGTGGAAAGGGTTCCTGGGGAGGAAGGGTTCTGGGAGAGGAATCATTGGTGGGGGGAAAAAGAGTTCCTGGAATAGGAAGGGTTTTTTTGCATACATTGTTGAGGCTCATGGAGGAGCAAGAACACAGAACAGATCAGGACATAATGGAACAAAAAGAACAGTAGAAAGAAAGAGAGATGGATGGACAGATGGGATAGGGTTGAAGGACAAAATACAGGGAGACTTGGACAAGTAATGGGTGTGGTGAAGAATAAGGGCAAGCGGAGGACACAAGGGTTGAGCAAGATGGAGACAGTTGCTGTCTGTGTGTGTCTCTGTGTGTGTGTCTCTGTGTGTGTGTCTCTGTGTGTGTGTCTCTGTGTGTGTGTCTCTGTGTGTGTCTCTCTGTGTGTGTCTCTCTGTGTGTGTCTCTCTGTGTGTGTCTCTCTGTGTGTGTCTCTCTGTGTGTGTCTCTCTGTGTGTGTCTCTCTGTGTGTGTGTCTCTGTGTGTGTGTCTCTGTGTGTGTCTGTGTCTCTGTCTCTCTCTCTCTCTCTCTCTCTCTCTCTCTCTCTCTCTCTCTCTCTCTCTCTCATATCATGCCCCTGACTTCGTGAAGGCGGAGGTACACCATCGTGGATGTGGGGGATCTCTGAGTTGCTCTTGCAAGATCGATCGGCTGTCACTGTGCCGCGGACTTGTTCAAAAGAACTGCCCGGGGGTATAAAACAACAACAAAAACAACAACAACAAGAAAAAGAGCAATCAGATTGCAAACCCTCGCCAGGATGTATTTTCAGTGGTTTTTATGGCTTTTGTGTTGAAACAAATATGGCGGCCGACCCACGTGACCGATGACGCCATAATTATTATTTTTTTTCGAAACCAATTTGTTCCTAGATTATGCTCAATAAATTTTGATCAGACGAAGTTTTGTACATGTCGAATTATTACGTCATAATGGAGGCACCTATGATATCATCATTAATATATTTTATTCCCCATGGAGAGTTCTTTACAATGAGCCATGTCTCAATTTTTTCTATTCAGCACTTTTGGAGATATAGAGGTGCAAATTTTTTCGGGTTTTTCCAAGATGGCGGCCAAAACACGTGACCGATGACGTCATCATTATTATTATTTTCCACCAGTTTATGCCGACATGGTGCTCAAGAAATTTCATCTAGATTGGATGAAGTTTGTACTTGTCGAATTATGATGTCATATGAAGGCACCTATGATATCATCATCAATATATTTTATTCCCCATGGAGAGTTCTTTACAATGAGCCATGTCTCAATTTTTTCTATTCAGCACTTTCGGAGTTATAGAGGTACAATGTTTTTCGGTTTTTCAAAGATGGCGGCCGAACCACGTGACCGATGATGTCATCATTATTATTTTTTTCCACCAGTTTATGCCGACATGGTGCTCAATAAATTTCATCTTAATCGGATGAAGTTTTGTACTTGTCGAATTATGATGTCATAATGGAGGCACCTATGATATCATCATTAATATATTTTATTCCCCATGGAGAGTTCTTTACAATGAGCCATGTCTCAATTTTTTCTATTCAGCACTTTCGGAGATATAGAGGTGCAAAGATTTTCGGTTTTTCCAAGATGGCGGCCGAACCACGTGCCTGATGACGTCATCATTATTTTTATTTTTTTCTCCACCAGTTTATGCTGACATGGCGCTCAAGAAATTTCATCTTGATTGGATGAAGTTTTGTACTTGTCGAATTATGACATCATAATGGAGGCATCTATGACATCATCATTAACATATTTTATTCCCCCTGGAGAGTTCTTTACAACGAGCCATGTCTCAATTTTTTATATTCAGCCCTTTCCAAGTTATAGAGGTGCAAATTTTTTCGATTTTTCCAAGATGGCGGCCGAACAAGGTGACCCATGACATCATAATTATCATTAAAAAATTATACAGGCTGAGTTGCACCTATGGTGAAAATTTCCTGCCAATCGGACCAACGGTTGCAGAGAAAATCATATTTATTCTGTGTGGACAAACAGACAAACAGACAAACAAACAGACAAACAAACGGACTCAAATGCAATACCCTTTCCTCTGGCGAGGGTAACTAGAACAAGAACGGCACGACGTAAATCGCATACTTCTGCCAGGCTGAACACTTTAGGTCATTCTACTCTGGACATGTTGCTTCTGCTGTCTCAACAATGGATGGAGGGATTGGAGGTCCTCAATGCCAAACAGGAAATCAGAGCTGTCTCCCTTGACATATCACATGCCTTTGATACGGTCTGACACCCAGCTCTGCTCACCAAACTCTCCTCCTATGGTATCCATGGAAATCTACACTCATGGCTTGCAGACTTCCTCTCTGGTCGTAGGCAACTTGTGGCCCTGAATGGATTTCTCTCATCTCCCCTTCCTGTTCTGGCTGGAGTTCCCCAAGGTAGTGTTCTGGGCCCTGTGCTATTTCTGGTCTTCTTCAATGATCTCTCCGACTCTCTGGAAAATCCTCTCTATCTCTTTGCTGATGACTCCACTCTCTGCCGCTCCATTCCACATCCCTCAGATCGGCAGTCTGCAGCCTCCTCACTCTCTGCAGATCTGGACAAAATCACAGACTGATCAAACAAGTGGAACATGTCTTTCAATCCTGACAAATCTCACACTCTCACTATCCCTCCGAAAAGACCGACTGGACAACCCTCCAATCTACTTTCTCAACAATCTCCTCCAAGAAGTTCTGTCGCTCAAGCTTTTGGGTCTCACTATCTGCCATGATCTTTCTTGGGAAAAACCACATTTCCAAACTGGCCTCCAAAGCCAGTCGCCGACTGGGCATCCTCCGTCGTGCGAAGTCCTTCCTTGGCACACCTGAGCTCCTCACCAAATACAAGGCTTTCATCCACAGCTCAATGGAATACTGTTCCCCCCTCTGGGCCGGTGCTCCTGCCTCACACCTAGCTCGGCTTCACGCTGTTGAAACCAAAGCTTTCAGAATCATTGGAATCTCCTGTGATGAAGCTAACTCCAAGGGCTTTTCACTCACTCACCGCAGGCAGGTTGGTGGTCTTTCTGTCTTCTACCGACTCCTCTCCGGCCTTGCTCCCCCAGCTCTCTCTGTGCTCTGTCCCCTAAATATTCCTACATGTCGCACAAGATCTGCCAGCAACCCTCTCATGGTTAAACTGCCAAAATCTAGGCTCTCTGCTCACCTTCACTCTTTCATTCCCCTTTTCTGGAACAAACTCCCCCACTCCCTTCAAGTCTTTAAAACAGCTGTTCACCACCATCTCTTATCTTCCCCCATCCAAAACTTTGATCTTTTCTACCCCCGCTAATTCACCCCAGATACACTTTTTTAAAATTCGCTCTTTCATGAGCCTCGATCTTGTATACAATATATATATATATATATATATATATATATATATATACAGTATATAAAACACAGTTTGTGTGTGTGTGTGTGTGTGTGTGTGTGTGTGTGTAATGTTACCGATAGACTCCTAAACGGAGAGGCTCACGTACTTGATATTTGGCACAGACATGGCCATTGAACCTGGTAAGAACATGGCCGACCGAAAAATTTATTTCATAATATTTTTAACCATATTTTTACATCAGCGCATTTCAGCGAGGCATATTATGCACGGAATCTGACCGGTCGCAGAGCAGCTCGCTGATTCGCTCAGAGCGATCACGTGATGTTCCATCCCGTCACACGTCACACGTTTGCACGTGATTGAGGGCGAAAAGCCATTGCGTTTTTCACCTTTATGCGACCGTGTTTTGTGTCGATTTTGTGCGATATGAATTAAATTTTAATTCATATTTCGTGTTTACGAATTCGAATACGAAGGATTTCCCCTTTCCCTTTTCGATTTCGAATACGAATCGAATACGAGCTTGAGTCGAGAGGGCGAATGTACGGGTTGGGAATGTACGGGTCTCCCCTCCCCCACCCGGCAATGCCGGGTACTTCTGCTAGGATCACGTGATGTTCCAACTTTGCCGCCATAATCTCACAGTTATGCGTTCGCACGTAATTCAGTTTTTTCACATTTCAGCGAGGAACATTGCCATTCACACCACATAGGTTTTTTTTCACTTTCATCTGATATTTGTGATTTATTTCAAACAAACTGTATTTCCCATCTACACTGCCATGTATTCCTATTAACGTTATGTAAAGTACATAAATTGTGTGGATTACATCATTTGTGGATGTGATCAATTGCCAGTAACCATCTATATCCCTCCCCTCCCCTTCCCTCCTCCCCCTCCCTTTCCCCCCTACCCTTCCCCCTCCACCCTACCCTCTCCCCTTCCCCCTCCACCCTACCCTCTCCCCCATGCCCCTCCCTTTCCCCCCTACCCCTTCCTTTCTGCCCTACCCCTTCCCCATCCCCCTCCCCCCTCCCCTCCCCCTCCCTTTCCCCCATGCTCCTCCCTTTCCCCCCTAACCCTTCCTTTGTCCTACCCCTTCCCCTCCCCCCCTCCCACACCCCCCTCCCTTCCCCCTCTCCCTCCACCTCCACCTCCCCCTCCTCCCTCCCCCCACTCTCCCACTCCTCTACCCCTCCCATCCCTCCCCTTCCCCCCTCTCCTCCCCTCCCCCTCCCCCCACCCTCCCACTCCTCTCCCCCTCCCATCCCTCCCCCTCTCCTCCCCCCATTCCCCTCCCCCCATCCCCCCTCCCCTCACCCCATCCCCCCTCCCCTCACCCCATCCCCCCTCCCCTCACCCCATCCCCCTCCCCTACCCCCACCCCTCCCCCTCCCTCCTCCTCCCTCCCGCTCCCCCTCCCTTTCCCCCCTCCCCCTCTCCCTACCCTCCCCCTCCCTTCTCCCTCCACCCTACCCTCTCCCCTTCCCCCCCTTTCCCCTCCTCTCCCCTCCCCCTCCCTTTCCCCCATGCCCCTCCCTTTCCCCCCTACCCCTTCCTTTCTGCCCTACCCCGTCCCCATCCCCCTCTCTTTCCCTCATGCTCCTCCCTTTCCCCCCTACCCCTTCCTTTCTGTCCTACCCCTTCCCCACCCCTCTCCCCCCTCCCCCTCCCCTCCCCCTCCCCACCCCCTCCCCACCCCCTTCCCCTCCCCTCCCCCTCCCCCCTCCCCTCACCCTCCCCCACCCCCTCCACCTCCCCCCCCACCCACTCCACCTCCCCCACCCTCCTCCCCCTCCCCCCACCCTCCCACTCCTCGCTCCCCCCACCCTCCCACTCCTCCCTCCCCCCACCCTCCCACTCCTCCCTCCCCCCACCCTCCCACTCCTCCCTCCCCCCACCCTCCCACTCCTCCCTCCCCCCACTCCTCCCTCCTCCCACCCTCCCACTCCTCTCCCCCTCCCATCCCTCCCCCCTCTCCTCCCCCCTCCCCTCCCCCCTCTCCTCCCCTCCCCCCTGTTCCCCTCCCCTTCCCCCTTCCCTCCCCCGCCCGGCAATGCCGGGTACTTCTGCTTGTATGTATGTATGTATGTGTGTGTGTGTGTGTGTGTGTGTGTGTGTGTGTGTGTATGTATGTGTGTGTATATATATATATACACACACACACACACACACACACACACACACACACACACACACACACACACACACACACACACACACACACACACATATATATATATATATTTCATCCATTGTATCATTCTCATCTCTATTCTTTCCATTATTTTTACGTCTTCGATCTGCATTGCCCTAGTTTCGTTTCGGTTGGTTACAGGCCTTACAACCTTTGTAATCTATGTGGTAGAACTTGATAAAGAGGAATCAATGACAAATAAAAAGGTAAGCTCCTCAGTGTTGTGTGAGGAAGGGAAGGGGTTAAGCGGGACGAAATAAAGATAAAATCCCTCAAATAAACTGTGAATTATTTGGATTAATTTTATTGAGAATAAATAAAGTAAGTTGCAGTGAACGTCCCACGGAGATCCAGTAAAAATCAATCTACAAATGACAAGATGTTTAAACTGTGAAGCTTTGCTAAATTTTGATGGTGCCAACCATTACCTTTTAAACAAATAGTTTCCATGAATTATGATTTCATTACATACAAGTAAAAAGCCCGTCAAAAATTGCAGGTTGAAATCGTTTATTCGATAGTGCAGCCTTGTGAGCATGCCAAAGTCTGAAGCCACGGTCTCGTGTCAGGTGTGCTTGTATCTTCTTTATTTCTTAGCCATCCTAGATCCTACAGACATAAATGAACACTCGTTTTACTCTGTGTGCAGTGCACATCACATGCAGCGAATTTTATCTCCCTGCGCCTTGTATTTATTGTTATTTAAAAAAACAAAACGCTTCTGTACACTGCCCTTGAGGCTCGGTTTACAAGCCACCGTCTACAATTCCAATAGAAGAGACACAATTACTCTTTTATGAAAAATGCTTTTCGAGTTTGTTTTATCCTCAAAAATAGATCATAGTGAACACACATTCGTGTTAAAAGATTGGCCTTTAAAATTATTCGTATGAATAGTCAGGTTCACTATGTTTTTTCATTCAAAATCATGGTAGATTAGCAAACCTATACATTTTTGGAAACGTTATTACATGGAAAATCTGAAAATCAATGTTTACATTTGCCAATTCCGACCAATTCGACCAATCGACCAATTCCATTCGACCAATTCGACCATTCGACCAATCGCTTCGATCGACCATTCGACCAATTCGATCGATTCGATTCGATTCATCGAATTCGATTCGATCGACCATTCGACCAATTCGATTTGCCAATCAATTTGACCGACCTTTGCTTGTGTGGAACGGACTGTGAAAACGATGCGGACTATATTGTCGGATACGACACACAGGACAGTGATGACGAACTCTAAATGGCATATTCTGTAATCGTGTATGTTTGATGCCATTGACTGCCTGTGTATATTTTGCCATTGACTGCCTGTGTAGATGTGAAGTTATACTGACTGCATGTGTATATATGATTTTGCTGACTGCCTGTGTATGTTTGGTGATATGAATTATTGTGACACATTTTGATGTTATTAACTGCCTGTACAAAATGATAACATGTATTTGATTATGCAACTTATCGCGAATATAAAGACAGTATTTTGCAATTCAAAACCTTTGATTCGTGTCTTACCATTCCCCATAGCACTAATTTGATACTTTCATTGGATTCCTTGTCCCTGAAAATATAGGTTTAGTATATTTTAAAAAGTTTTTAGGGTAATTAGAGGCAGAAATAGAACAAAATATGTATTTTACAGTGGCCATTTTGAAAATCCAAAATGGCCGCCATACAGGTATCTCTCCAAATGTAAACATTGATTTTTAGTTTCCTTATGCTATAACCTTTCCAAAAATGTATAGGTTTGCTAATCTACCATGATTTTGAAGGAAATATAATTTATTGACAAAGTGAACCTGACTATAAGGGGGACAGACATCAGTATAAACACACAAACTGACATTGTGTTTTATATGGTAGATAAACATTAAACGCAGTAGTCACAGTAATGGTAAAAGAGCAAATAATACTCATCCAAAGAGTTTTTAAAACATCTTATTTTGCAAGAAGGTAAATGGTTATTGTTTTCAAGGACTTGCATGGAAAAAAAATTGAACTATCGCTATTTTTAAAGATCTTTTCAAGTTGCAAAGACCAATACTGTTCCTCATGAAGACCAGTGACCTCGATGTTTTTTTTCAAGAATGTCTACTATGCCTCTTGGACAAGCAATTGTATTGATTGGAAACAAGGAAGTTACCTTGAGCTTGTGTTCCTTGCGGTTTATGATCACAGCTGTGATTTGCTGATCCATGAATATAAGGATGGTGCAGAGCAATGCAGGCAGACTGGCAACTAGGATAGTCCACCAAGGATTGGGTCCCATGGGATTCACAATCCATCCACGATCATTACGAGTTGGCTACACAATGAAAAGGAAAAAGGCAACATATGGTAATTCGAAATTACACCTAACTCCTGAACACAATTGGTGTGAGAGAAACATATTGTAACACAAATTAGTTATTCCTCCCGTCAGGAAGTAATGCATTCGATCGTGTCCGTGTGTCCGTGTGTGTGTGTGTGTGTGTGTGTGTGTGTGTGTGTGTGTGTGTGTGTGTGTGTGTGTGTGCATGTGTGTGTGCATGTGTGTGTTCGTGTGTTTGTGAACAAGATATCTGGAAAAGTTCTGAACAGATTTGGATGAAAGTTGGTGCGATGATTGCCCTTGGGATAAGGAAGAATTGATTAGTTTTTGGTGAAGCTCAGGATATTATTCCGGATCCAGGAATTTTTTTAGGAATTTTTTTTCCTGTTTTCCTTTAAAAACCATTTTCTCTGCAATAATTGGAGCGATTGAGAGCAAATTTTCACTATAGGAGGGACTCGGTCTGTAGAATATTTTATGGTAATTATGACGTCACAGGTCACGTGGTTCGGCCGCCATATTGTTTTGAGTGAAAAACACTAAAATCCAATTTTCTCCAAAACGCCTGAACAGATCGAGGCCAAACTTTGCAGGCAGAATCGCATACCCATGACGAACAAAAAAGTCAGCAAGCATGACGTCATGCATCACAGGGTTTCAGAGTTATGACATTTTTAAGCACAAACATTTAAAACCTAGCTCCTCCCTCATTTGTGATCCAATCGAGGGGAAACTTCACAGATCTGTTTAGCATGTCAGTCTACTAAAATGTCCTTTTGGAATTTGCGATAGGGCGCATGGTTTGGCAGATATCGTTAATTAAACGAAAATATTTTAAAAATGGATATCTCTTGTTTATTCTCGAGTTCTCCTCAAGCCGCACCGCGCGCCCTCAGCCTCCTCTCGCGAACGTCAAAAGTGCGACACAGCGCACGCTTTTGGGAGGGGCAGAGCCAAGCCGAGCAACATATATATACATATCGATCATTGATCGTGAACCGGAAAATATAATAAATTACTGATATTTAGCGACTCGAAAGGTTCTTTATCAACAACTTATTTTCTCGTGCTTCTGCTGACCTGTCTGCAAGGTGTATAAATCGAAGTCCCGAGTGTGAATCACAGGTGAGCCCGCCCTGAGGTAATTAGCGATTGGGAACGATTCAGAACCTGTGGGTAAATAACCCTGGGTAATTTCCCCAACAGTTTTCCGGACGACAGACTGCCGGTAGGGGACATGTATTGCAACGCACTACTCAGAATGCTTGTTCTTAAATGATGTTTTTCTCCTCCAATTCCGAGATATATCAAAATTAAATCTCTGACAGTTAGGGCCTACTTTCTTTTTCATTCATTATTTTGAGGAGAGGGGATGTTAAACAAAATGTATTATTCCAACTGAACCCACGGCGGGAGTATGCGCTCTACTGAGTGGCGTTCTAGTTTTACCTGGAATGCTATAAGCTTACCCTCAATTTGTGGATGAAAACTGCTCATAGTTTTCTCGTACTTGTATATGATCTTCCACTTTGACACAGCCATTAATGCTGTTATATATTCAACATACCCTCGCTGTACTACCCTTGTTAACGCCATCCTTGGAGTTTCCTTCTGCATCGATCTTGTCCAAACCATGCATCTTCTGTGTCCAACTTGTCCACCCCATGCATGCATGTTTGTCTGTTACGTCCTGATCCGTTCAGTGCACTGTAGCTCTTCCACAAGCCTCGACTATGTATACAAAAAAGCCTTTCTTACACAAAATAGAAATGGTATTTGGTCATTGTGGTTACATTTGTACAAGGTTATTGACTGTATTTTTTTTCACACACACACACACACACACGTATATATATATACATACATACATACTTTGTGACCCCCGCTCTAGTCGGGAAAATGGCCTAAAAATGCCTGCTGTTGTATATCTATATATACTAGCTGAATGCACCCGGCGTTGCCCGGGTTATTTTAGAATGAATTTAATCTTCTGTACATAGGTCTGACGTGAGCCCAGTATCAGTTAGTGCTCAACGATTCCTTGTTCTTTCTTCTGTCGGGCCCCGCGAGAGAGAATTTTGAAAGCATGTGTTGCAATCAGTCAGATATTCCTATTAAGTGCATAAGTTGTACTTCAAGAGAATTTTGAAAGAAGAAGATGATTTAATGCGAAATGGGACCAGCCTGGCCGAGGCGGCCTCGACTGGCCTCACCACCTAGCCTATAACCTTCCCGGGGCCCGTCCCGACCTTTTTAGTTTCAGAGGTTTCCTCCTATCTTTCACCATTCAGGAGATTAGCGTGTGCAGACAAACAAACAACAAACAAACAAACAAACAAAAACTTTCTTTCATATATATAGAAGAAGAAGATATATATACATACTCTGTAACCCCCGCTCTAGCAGGGAAAATGGCCTTAAAATGCCTGTTGTTGTTATATATATATATATATACATACATATATATATATATATATATATATATATATATATATATATATATACATACATATATATATATATATATATATATATACAGTATGCCATTCATACCCCTATATATATATTGTTGCGGATATGGGATTGGCATCCATCCATATCCGCTTGTAAATATTCCCCTATTTCCTCCATACTTCCCAACTATCCCCAATCCCCCATTCCCTAGTCCCATTTTCTGTAAACAACACTCTGTAGACCCGACCTCCCCCTATTTCCCCCATTAAATGTCGCATCCAGGTCCACTGCATCTCACGTAGACAACTATAGGACATCTTGCTAGTTATTCTTAGTCTATGTCAGTTAAGGACTCGTTTCCATTAATTCTGACTCTTCGTTGCACCAGAATGTGATTGTATGGCACCGTTAGGAAGTTTAGGACCTCCCAATACCTCCCCGCAGCTCTTCCTCACGGGTCAACAACAACAACAACAACAGCGGCGGCGGCGCGGGGAGTGTGCGTCCTCACTCCGGCTTGGTTGGTAGGGGGTGTTGGGAGTGCACCAGGCCTTTCCAACGAGCCGCCATCGAGCATGTGCTCGACGGGGTTACCAAGTAGGGGCTCGCTGTCAGCTCCTCGTCAAGGGCGGAGCCCGGTAACCCCCGCACCCAATAGAAGCGGCGGACCGATCCCATCTGGGGTGGAGCCAACGAGCCGAGGGCGTGTCACTCCCCGCTGAGCATGCGCAGGAAGAGGGAGGTGACGTCAGATGCGCCCTCAGCTTGGAGAGAGAAGGACGCCACCTCCGAGCGCTGTGACACCTCCCCGCATCTCTGGACTGGACCGTGCTTGATTCTGTCCCTGAGCCAAGGTGCACCTTGTGCTATCGACTGCCTGTCCTTCCCTGCCATCAATCCCTGTGTAAGTCAGTCTTGTTCCGTTTGTCTGTGGTCTGTCTGGGATAGATAAGATTGTGTCTAAGTGCCTATCTCTTCTGTGTCTTTACCTCATTACCTTGTAATCTACCCCTTTTCTCCCCCACTAATTATATCCTCCTCCGGAGGTCTTGAGAACTGTACCCCTTGCGTCGTTTCATTTATCCCAGTCGTTGTGTCCTTTCCATCATTGATTTAGCGTAGCGCGATTTGGCCAACGTTCGAGTGGAATCGGGTGAGTTGGGGGTAATCGGGTAAACTGTGCGAACACGGCGGCCATTCCGCTCGGCCCATCATAACATCTAAGCCGTGTCCGTAACAACTGGTGTCGAGGAGTGAGATACGGACCCGAAGCGCGCTTAACGCGCTCAAAATTACAAGTAACCGAAATTTGTTTTGTTTTAAAATAAAAACCCGAATTTTGAAAGTCGCGCTATGGCAGATCAAGACGGCTGGGTTCCGGTAGAGGAGAGTGAGGCAGGGTCGATCCAGGACCAAATTGAGGGACAAGAGGAGAGCGAAGCAGTGAGGGCGGCAGGTTCGCAAAATGGCGTCCTCGCGCACGAGGTTACGGGCGCGCAAAATGGCGCCTCGCACATGGCTACGGCGACCGCGCCCGCGACCGTAGCAGCGCCGTTGGTGGATTTGAACCTTTTTTTATACAAATGAAGGCCCTTATGGACAAGAATAGCGAAGAAATGGAAAGCAGAATGATGGGGGTAATGGGGAACCGGATGGATGCTCAGAGTGAGCAATTGGGGGTAATGAGGGACGAAGCGAGGGGTACCGGTGAGGGATTAGACAAGAAATTAGAAAACAGAATGGCCGCTCAAGAGAATCAAATGGAAGGGATGAAAGAGGGGTTAGAGGGGTTAGAAAACAGTATGGAAGGCAAATTGAGGGACATGAGGGACCAAGCGGAAAGGGAAGTTAAAAAAATGGGGCAGCAGATAGAGGGGGTCAGAATGGGGGTAGAAACTAAATTGGATGCTCACAGGGAGGAAATGGAGCAGATGAGGGTGGCATCTGGGCAGGAGATGCAAGTGATGGGAGAGGAAATCAGAAGAGGTGTGAGTGAGGAGGTCGGAGGAGTGCGCGAGGAGGTGAGGCACTGTAAGGAGCGCATGGAGAAGGAGGTGAGAAAGGGGACTGTAAAATTGCAAGGTGGTATAGAGGAGTTGACGCTGGAAGTGGAACAGCTGACGGAGGGACAAAAAGAACTAACGGAGCAGGTTCAAAGGAACACTGCGGTACTAGGAGGGTTAAGAGCGACACAAAACGACATAAAAAATGACTTGATAGCGACACAGAGGCAATGTCAGATGGTACGTGAGGGACTGACAACGAGGTTGGACGAGGTGACAGAGGTAATGGAGACGAAGGACCGGCAGGTGAGGATGCACCTAGAGACGGTCACGGTAGCCTTAGAGGACGAGCTTGAGGAGACGCACCGGGAAATAAAAGAGGTGAAGCAGAAATTAGAAGAAGTGGAAGAAGGGGTAAGCGAAATTAAGAAGCGACGGAGAGGGGATAAGAAAGAGATCAAAGAGGAAGTAAAAGAATTGGTCCAAAGTCTGTGTTCGGATCGTGATGATGTGCTCATTAACCGGATGAGGGATTCGCAGGTGATGGAGGAGAAGCGAAGAGAAAGAGGACCCGGTGTAAGTGGTGACCAATATGGTCGTGCGTATGATGCGCCAGGTGATTTAATAAGCTTGGGGGTCGAGATGGACCCGGGTGTTCGTGAGAGGCCGTTGGTGAAGTGTGCGACAGGTCTGGTGTGCGAAAAAGGAGGTGTGCGAGAAAGTCCGACTCTGGGGTGTGTGAGGAAAAAGTGGGTGCCAAGGAGTGAGGGTGCTGTCGAGAGTGAGTCGGTCGTAGCGCGTGTGCGAGGGAGCACATGGAAGCGCGTAGTGAGGAGTGTTACGGAGGATGTAAAGGGAGAATGCACGCCTGTGGTGAGTGTTACAGAGGATGTAACGGGAGAGTGTGCGCGAGAAAGATGTGTGACGGACAGGTGCATGGGGAAAGAGTGCGCTGTCAAAAGTAAGGAAGAGTGTACACCTGTGGTGAGTGTTACAGAGGGTGTAATGGGAGAGTGTGCGCGAGAAAGGTGTGTAACGGACGGGTGCATGAGGAAAGAGTGCGCTGTCGAGAGTAAGGGTGAGTGCGCTGTCAAGAGTGGAGGTGAGAGTAGTGAGAGTGACACGGAGCGTGAGTTGGTTGTGACAGGTGAGCGAGGATGTACACCTGGAATGGAAGGATGCACACCTGGAATGGTAGAGCGTGTGTGGGAATGCACACTTGACTTGGTCGTGAGGCACGTGGTTGGGTGTGCGAGTGAAAGCACACCTGTGATTGTCACAGAGGAGGTGACCGAGGAAGGGGCGCGAAGAGGTGTGTTGGTGAGGTGTGCGAGCGACGAATGTGTGCCAAAGTGTTCGGTGGTTAGGTGTGTGACCAAGGCTGTGAGTGGAATGAGTGTACCTGGGTGTGTTAGAGAAGGTACGACGAGGAGCATGGGAACAGCTGGATGTATGGGCATGAAAGGGGTAGCGTATGCGTGTAAGCATGCAGGTGAGGCATCGACGGTAACCGGGTTAGCGGTTAGAGCGACTTATAGCCGAATCGGGCCCTCGGTGCGTGCCGGGCTTCGCGTGCCGCGAGAACCAGCGGGGATCCGAGCCACGGCGGGTTCGAAAGGACCGCCGTACGCGATCCACGCTGGGCCTCGCTTTGAACGGCCGCGTCCATGCTCCACGAGGCGGAGCGGGCAGCCCGATAGGAAGGGTCGTCATGGCGACCACGTTTTGTTGAGACGTGCCGGCAGGTCGAGATCGGGACATTGGATGGCTCCACGCCGAGGTGGTGCGTGGGATCTCGGCCCGGGTAAGCCCCCATCCCTGCCCCGAATGCGGGACGTATCCAGCCGCTGGCACCAAACAACCCGCATTCATGGCTTGGCTGTACGAAGCCGAGCTTTAGAAGTGAATTGGCGCACCGAGAGGCATTAGTAAGTAGACTGTAATGACGAGGATAGTGTTTTGGCCCCGAAATTAGAAAAACAAAATTTGATGATTGGCAAAGGATTGGCAGTAATGATTGGCAGATGATGGGCAGTGATTGGCAAAGTTTTGATTTGTTGAAATTTGATGTGCAAAATTGGTAGTGGGAGAGGCGATGTGGTGGGATGGCAACTCTGTCATCCCTCACAAGTGGGGGCAAATGCGCTATAGATTATGGGGTGTATGGCAGTGAAAACTAGACCGGGTGGGTTAGGATATTGTGTGTAGGGATCTAGCGAAGATGACATTAGGTAACGTTAAGGTTAGTTAGTGACAAGGATACCTGTAGTGGGGACGCAGGTAGATTAGTGTGGATGATAATGACGAGGGAGCGCAATAGTTTAAAGGGACGACTGGGAAGCGCAAGTTTCAGAGGGGAGTAGTTAGATGAGATGATGCTGTGTGAGAACTGGACAGGTGTGTGGAGCAGTGTATGAGTAGTGAGTGTTGTGGATCAGCGCGAATGCGCTTGGGGGAGAGAAGGGTGCAGGCGGCACCAAGTATGAGAGCACAGGTGTGCAAGTACAGGTGTGTGGAATACATGGAGTATTGGAATGAGTGGTGTGGAGAGAGTTGGAGTAAGTGGTAGGGAGTGGTGTGCATGGTGCGAAGGTGTGGATGGGGGAAGAGTGGACCCCTTTTCACGAGTACCCGGGGCGGGTAGTGTAAGTGTTAGGTAGAGGGTATAGGTAAATTGTGGTTGGATATTGGCATCTGTGGTGCGGGTGGAAGAATGGTATTTGGATGGGTGCATTAGTGTTGTGGAAATGGCTGGGCGTGTAGCCTGTTAGTGTGTGTAGTTGGTTTGGGCACTCCACCACTGTGAGGATGTCGGCCAGGTGAGGCCGCAGGTGGGCTCTGGGAGCCGGTAGTTGTGGATGGGGCCCGAGGATCCGGAGGACGGACCCGGGTAGCCCAGTGCCAGAGGGCACCGAGTGGGGTGACAGAGCCAGGAGGGGCCTTCCCAAATTAGATAGGTTAGGTAAGGAGCAGGTAAGCTCGGGTGGCAACTACAGTGGTGGAGGTGTGCAGGTGGGTAGACCTGCTGGGAAAGCTACACGTCACAGCCCAGAAATTGTCCACCGGGAGATGAATCGGGAGAGTGAGACCCCAAATTGAGAAGCACCACAGTTTGGTCAATGGGAATTGGTTTTTAGAACCCATAGTGTAAGTTGGCCAATGGATTGGCAGGGAAAGACCCCGGGTAATGTAAAGTTGTTAAAGTCATTTAGGAAATAGTTAGGATTGATGAACCTGTCGCACCATACGCAGCCACTTACCTGAGGTGATGATGATGACTCCACACCTGTGTTTTCTTTGTTTTGTGTTGCAGGAAATGAGAATTGCCGTGTGGATTTGTGAGACGCATCACGACGTGGATGAGACATTGGGGTGATTCCATCTCTCCCTCCCTAGGAGGGACTGATGATGAATTGGTGATGACAAATTTTGATGTTGAGTTGGAGATGGGAAATTTTGATGAGAGTTGGAAATGGCAAATTTGATTGGTTAGGAGGGAGAGAAGACGAATTTGGTTTATGGGAGGAACGGGGAAGACAGTAGGGACGTTTGTTGATGTGTAAAGTAGATGTTTATGGGTAGTGTTGTGTTTTGTGGATACAGTAAGGGGTAAGGGAGGGGCAATGTAGGTTACCTGGTGGGGGGGGGGGGGCGTACGGTAGGAACGTACCTGTCTCACCTGGTTCCCATGTGCCCCCAGTGTGCATTACCTTATATTGCGTGCACTTTTGCGCCCTTACCACCTTACTCACTTGTCTTCTTTTGTCTCCCACCTCCGAGGATCTGGCTTTGGGGCAGAGAGAGAGGAGGTAGAGGTGCTGGCTCTGCAGTTGTGGGCCTGTACTTCCGCTGCTTGCTACCTGGATCGATACACCATATGGACCGCAATTTTGGTGGCCGCCCACAATGGACCGCAGTTCTTTTGCGGGCAAGCACCACCCGTTGATGGACCTCTGGGTCAACGTGGCACCTATGCCATACAGGTGAACCACTTATAGTTGGCCCCCCTGACGGCCACAATTTAGAAATGGACGCGGTTGGCGCCTTTCTTTATTTCTAAAGAAGTCAGAAGGCCAAGTGCACTCCATGAAGGCAAGACCAGCGGCAGAACATCGGCCGGCTGCGACACCACCGGTGACCATGGACACTTAATTGTGCATTTTTATGAACACTTTATTGGTGCACCGGATGGTGCTGACTGTGCATAATGGGGTGGTGCTTTTGGTGCTTGGACGGGGTGCTCTGCACATTATTAAAGGCCGTAGGGCCACAGGGCACTCGTGGGTTGGTGTATCGATGCTGGCATGCGTGCTCTCTCTCTATGCATAACATCTGCATGTGTTCCTCAAAGAACAGGTCCTGGATCGTAGTGTAAATATCAGTGTAGTGTTGTATAAATGATGCTCCCTACCGGCTGTATGTTTAGTTTGAGGATTCTTTCCGTGATTCGGTTATCCTGTGGGTGTGTTTCTGTGAGGAGAAGGGTGCAATGTCGCAGGGGGACATATTTACTCATTTGTGAACATCTGTAAAACTGTCGCACTCAGGGTTGAGTTAATAGTAGAGGGAACTACATCTGAGTGCCACACTAACGTAGGTAAAAATTTATCGGGTCGGGATGCCCCGAGGTAGAGAAGGGTGCAATGTTGCGGATATGGGATTGGCATCCATCCATATCCGCTTGTAAATATTCCCGTATTTCCTCCATACTTCCCAACTATCCCCAATCCCCCATTCCCTAGTCCCATTTTCTGTAAACAACACTCTGTAGACCCGACCTCCCCCTATTTCCCCCATTAAATGTCGCATCCAGGTCCACCGCATCTCACGTAGACAACTATAGGACATCTTGCTAGTTATTCTTAGTCTATGTCAGTTAAGGACTCGTTTCCATTAATTCTGACTCTTCGTTGCACCAGAATGTGATTGTATGGCACCGTTAGGAAGTTTAGGACCTCCCAATACCTCCCCGCAGCTCTTCCTCACGGGTCAACAACAACAACAACAACAACAACAGCGGTGGCGGCGCGGGGAGTGTGCGTCCTCACTCCGGCTTGGTTGGTAGGGGGTGTTGGGAGTGCACCAGGCCTTTCCAACGAGCCGCCATCGAGCATGTGCTCGACGGGGTTACCAAGTAGGGGCTCGCTGTCAGCTTCTCGTCAAGGGCGGAGCCCGGTAACCCCCGCACCCAATAGAAGCGGCGGACCGATCCCATCTGGGGCGGAGCCAATGAGCCGAGGGCGTGTCACTCCCCGCTGAGCATGCGCAGGAAGAGGGAGGTGACGTCAGATGCGCCCTCAGAGAGAAGGACGCCACCTCCGAGCGCTGTGACACCTCCCCGCATCTCTGGACTGGACCGTGCTTGATTCTGTCCCTGAGCCAAGGTGCACCTTGTGCTATCGACTGCCTGTCCTTCCCTGCCATCAATCCCTGTGTAAGTCAGTCTTGTTCCGTTTGTCTGTGGTCTGTCTGGGATAGATAAGATTGTGTCTAAGTGCCTATCTCTTCTGTGTCTTTACCTCATTACCTTGTAATCTACCCCTTTTCTCCCCCACTAATTATATCCTCCTCCGGAGGTCTTGAGAACTGTACCCCTTGCGTCGTTTCATTTATCCCAGTCGTTGTGTCCTTTCCATCATTGATTTAGCGTAGCGCGATTTGGCCAACGTTCGAGTGGAATCGGGTGAGTTGGGGGTAATCGGGTAAACTGTGCGAACACGGCGGCCATTCCGCTCGGCCCATCATAACATCTAAGCCGTGTCCGTAACAATATATATATATATATATATATATATATATATATATATATATATATATATATATATATATATATATATATAATGAATGTATGAAACATTTGTGAAGATCCAATAATTTAACCGAGTGGTCTGTTTGATAAAATAATTTCATAATTTGAATAGAGCACAGCAATGGTAGCATGGCGTCCGTGTTCATACATAGACGGTGGTGTTGCCTCAACAATACCAATAATAGCTTACCTAGCTCAATAGTACCTAATAAACAACCTATGTTTCTACACAAAGCAGAGAAGGATGAGTGGGATGACGTTACCTTAAAAACACTGGGAACCTTGAGCTTGGGGGAAGGGATACCGACAAGGTAATCAAGTAAAACCATTGACAGGATGGTCAGGAACACAGCAAAGTCACTGATTATCGCACGGACCTGGTGATAGAAACAAAATGAGCAGCTCTTATCGACAGGTTTGTTTCCAAGCAAATGTCATTTTAAAATTATATTGCCTGTTGTAATTTTTAATCAATTTCAGTTGCTTGAGTTCAAATAGAAGTACAATCGTATCGAAATGAAGCCTGCGAAAGCTTAAATAAATGTTGGTCAGCATTATGAATTTTTAATGAGCAAGTACAAAGCAATGAAATCATTGTTTTGTTAAAATAAATAAAAATGCAAGGCTTCTTTCCTCCTCAAAACATGAGTCGTGCAAACATAAGTATTTTTTGTAAATATATACCGATAGTTGATAGAGTGTAGAGTGATGAGGGGGAAAAAAATGAATTTAAACGATTTCAGCATGAGGCTGCAGCATAACAAAATGTGAAAAAAGTGAAGGGGTCTGAATACTTTCTGAATGCATTGTATATATATATATATATATATATATATATATATATATATATATATATATATATATATATATATATATATATATATATATATATATATATATATATATATATATAATATAGTGCTTGTTTTTGTAAGTATCCAACTTATTGTCACCCCTTTTCCCCTTGTGCACACCATATATGCACCATTCAGAAACCCCTTCAACTCCCCAAATCCACCCACTTGTGGAAGCATAAATAGGGGGCTCCTAATCTGGTTGTCACCTTTCATTCTAGATCCAAATGCCTCAACCATAACACAGCATCTCAATTTGTTAGGGTAAGCTTTATTCTTACTCTTCATGTAATATCTTCTACTTCTTTGATGTTCATGGTGCCTTTCTCTGACTCTCAAAATGTACATTTGTCATTATGTTTGGAAATGGAATCACTCACCTTTGTGGGAAAGTAACGAGTGGTCTTAACACGTTTCAAGAACCCAGACAGGAAGAAAGTGGAAAAGAAGAGGATGGCCGACCAGAAAAGCACGTCTGGCACATATGGACCTTTCTGGCTGCATGCATTTCCAACAAACTCACCTTTGAGCATCTTGCAGTCCTGCAGACAACGCACAAAACAGAAAGACCGTTATTGATGACACAAATGTGGAAACAAAATTAATGTTCTGCAATAAACCATATTCAGTACAAATTTTGTGGTATTGACTGTCTCCAAGCAACAACTTGACTATCTCCAAAAATGGTCATTTAAAAACAATATGAATCTCAATGCTATTAAATGCCAAGTCATGATTACATGTTTTCGAAGACTTCCGGCAAAGGTGCCTAGTTTTCATATGGGAGACTCAGCTATTAATCAAACAGATTGTGTTAAACTGTTAGGCATCCATGTGCAATAAAACTTGAAATGGGACACTCAAGTTCAGGCCATATGTAAAACCTTCAACAGAAAACTCTACTTTTTTGCGGCACCTGAAACGTTCTAATATCCCTGTTTCTGATTCAATAACAGTATATAATCACAGTATGTTAGACCCACTATGGAATATGCATCACCCACATGGTTTTGTGGCTTAACGAAAGCCCAGAAGGAATGTTTGGAGAAATTGCAATGGAAAGCGTTTCGTATAATTCTCTGTAGTGACCTTTGTAGAACCAAACCTTGTGCAGACATTTGTCAGGTACTTAATATTTCTGTTCTTTCTGAGAGGCTCGAACAGCTCTCCCTCAATTTTGGCAATGTACTTTTAAAATCAAACATGCACAGAGATTGGCTCCCCCCACCTAGGAACAATAACTTAAGGAACTCTGACATGTTATCTACTATTAGATGTCGAACCAACCCCTAGAAGTGCAGCCCCATCCCCTTTTAACCTCCATTTTGAATAAGAATTGGATGAGGTCCTTGTGTTAATAATGAGTTTGACGCCTATTGTGTTTTGTTGGATATCTGTGATATTTTCTTGGTTTGACGGCAATTTTATCTTATTTATTTGACATTTTATATTTGAGCCATTATTATTTTTTTGTTCTTCTTCCTGCAATATTTGTAAATTGACTGCAATTCAGCCTATGGCTGTGAAAATCTTTTTGTAATAAACCGATTATTGATTGATTGGTTGAATTTTGAATGAGGGTCTATACTCATGGCAGAGATTTGGGCCACTGCGAAGTTGAGAAACGCTTCAAGGTGAGAACGAATTCTGGACAGATTGCCACTTAGTCGCAGCATATTCGACCGAAAGCAGCGGGAATTTAGAATTTAGTCAGGGTGCCGGCAATAACTCGCCTACTCTTCGAGCAAGACACCATAGGATCTTTAACATCCACCAACGACTGGTGCTTGCAGACGTATCCTCTGACCTAACATCCTTCCGATGGATGGTGTAGACATATATGCATCACGCAATGCGCACAACAAAAGGTGGAAAGATTATAGCTGGATCGAAATTCAAACCCAGGAGGGCCAATCGAAAGGCAAGTGCACATACCTCTAAGCTATCCTGCCAGCATCCTGGAATGCATGTACAGTATTGGGAAATTTCTTACTTTAACAGCTTCATTTAAGGTTACCAAAGGTCATAAAATTGCAACTTGAAAAAATTGTTGATATAATACGGTTTTGCGACGGGGAACTGAATATAGGAGGTGATAAAGTCACCTCTTGGCAATTTTCGTTTTGCACGTTAATTAAAAGTTATGGGAAGACCCAGATTTTTGCTGCAGGATGGCATTTCCCGAGAGATCTTGGGCTATTTGTGCTCCGTCCCACAGGCCTATTACGCAATTCACACCAACTTAGAGTTACCCACATTTTGTGAACAAGTAGAAAGAATTTCCTACCCCAATACAAGGCATCACACTTTGGAGTGGCAGATTTGGGCCACATCGAGTGGTGAGAGGCTCGAACTTTTTTTGAGAACACAAATGAGAGGCTCGAATCAACAATTTTTTCAAATATGGGCCTCGATAAATGCAATATGGTTTTTAAAAAAAGTGTGATAATAAAACCTAAAGCGCACAATATTGCTTGAAATTTTTTTCATTGCACTTTTACAATCTTGAAACCAAAAAAATAGGGTACATCTGGCTACGTCTGAAAAGTGCAGTGTGAGTTGTCATGTAGACTTGCAAAAACAAAAACAAGTGTCAGGAAGGAAATTATATCTTGTATTTATATTTCATATTTCACATAAAGACTACATTTATAGGGGAGAGCATGGTAATATGAACCCTTCAAAAATATGGGTCTCGAGAAGTACACGTCTATTTTTGGAATTTTCATTACACGTAATTTCATTTTGGATCTAATGAAACATGGGTATGATTGCAATGCTGCTCTACTTCTAGTCCGTCTGCTCTCTTAGGTCTGTCTGTCCTTCACCTTAGGTCACCTGCCGTCAGCTCGGATGAGAGCCATCCTCGCTTCAATACACAGAGGGTTGAAAAATAGATCCCATCAACGACAGAATAGCAAATCTACTCCCAGTTTCAAGCACGTTCATGGAAACGATCATTTTTTGCTGAAAGCAAATCTTTCATCTTCTCAAAAAACCCAATTGATTGATTATCAGTTTGGATTCCGGGTCACTCAATTTTGACATAATGTTGATTTTTCTCTCAACAATGGATGGAGACCTGCATCTTGATGACGTCTTATCCAGAGACTCTGGACTTGTCGAGGGTATTCGACAATCGGGCATCCACTCAGGCTTGCAAGTTTTCTGCATGTGGCACACAAGGCCACCATCATTCCAGGCTTGCCAACTTCATCCACTCGTGCAGTCAACAATTGGCCCAAACGGAATTTTGTCATCTCCTCTCCCCATAAAGGCTGGAGTTCCCTTGTTCCTCATAAACTTAAGCGACCATTCTGGTGCACTGGAAAAACCTATAAAGGGTGAGATAATGGTCTGATAAATGGAAGTTGGCATTCAATCCAGGCAAATCTCATACACTTACTCTGTCTCACTCGAAGGATTATGCCATTAACCCATCGATATAATTCCACAATTAACCACTGAAGGAAGTTGAATCCCTAAAGCTGCTAGGCCTTATCAGTCATGACAACCTCTGAGCAGATTATGTATCTAAACTGGCCTCCAATATCAGCATGGGCATCCTCTGTCATGCCAGGTCCTTCCTTCGTAAATCTGAACTTATCATGACCTTCAGGGCCTTTTTCTCATGACCTCTAAGGCCTCAATGGAATAATTATTTACCCTCTAGACCAATGGCCCTGATTTTTCCCTCTCTCCGGGATGGTGTGGAACACAAATAACTCAACATCATTGGTAGCTCACAAAACGAAGCAGTAGCACAAGGGCAGCGGCTCTCGAATCATAGACAGGTTGTGGCCTCTGTTTTCTGCCTGTCCTGTCTGTTTCTCATCTTTCAACCCTCTTATGAAGGGTTCATTTATACTGTTCCCAAGTCCTGCAGGATGCATGCTGTCTTCATATAACCCCTGTAGTGAAATCGTATCCGTACTGAACCCGGGTGGGGATGCTCGCTGCTCGCTGTCATTGTTGTCCCCCACTAGGGGCGTGACTATAAGACCCGTTGCTGTGTCAGTGCTCCGAGACTTCTCCCTTGTGACATGTTACATCGGTAGCCTCGTTAATGGTACGCCTTTATAGAATATCTAGCTTGCTTGCATTGACTGATATGAATGGCTTTATGAGATGTCGCATCGTATGCTTATTGTGTATTTCTACTTACAGGAATGATGTGATGATCTAAATGCAATTAAACCAAACCGTTGGACTAAAAGTTGTGCGGACCTGAATGGTTTTCCACAACACTTAATTGCATTTACGATCTGCTGACATGGCTGGCAACAAGACGTTGACGGTGTCCATTTTCAGCGCCGACCCACAAGCCACGGACGGAGGCTTGCAACTCAAGCACTGGCTCAAGCAACTGGAGCATCTCTTTAATGAGCCTGATACCGCTCCGACGCCTGCCGCGAAGCTGGCAATATTACACTCAAAAATCGACTACCGGGTCTACCACGCGGTCGCTCAATGCACGACGTATGATCTTACCGTCGCGGAGCTCAAGCGGCTTTATATAAAAGAAAAAAGCCCTGTGTATGCGCGTTATTTGCTGCAGACGCGACGGCAGCAACCCAACGAGCCTATGGATCATTACGCCCAGGAGCTCCGGCAGCTCATGCTGGACAGCGCCCAGCCACGGACTCCCGAGCAGGCTAAAGATGATCGACTTTTAGATGCCTTCATAGCAGGGGTCTCCTCTCAGGAACTACGTCTCAAACTCTTGGAGAAGACCGACCTGACCTTCGCTACGGCGGTTGAGCAAGCGACGGTGTATACTGAAGCGCGGATGCAATCGAACGCCTATGATCGCACGCGCCTTTTGGCGGGCACCTCACTACACGCCCGGCCGGAGAGGACCACTGACGAGGACGTGGATCCGCCTGCTGAACTCCGGGATGCTCCGGAGGATGACCCTACCCTGACAGCTGCCGTTACGACCAGCAGACCCAAGGCCTTGCGCGGGGCCGCATGTTTTTTTTGTGGAGGGCCTCGTCATGCCCGAGTCGTGTGTCCGGCACGTGACGCTATTTGCCATTTGTGCTCGCTAAAGGGACATTACGCGAAAGTGTGCAAGAAATCGGCACGCGGCTCGCGGCCCTTCGACTCGCGCAGCCGCGGTCGCGCAGGCGCGGCAACCTTGAACGGGCTTGTAGCAGAACCCACGAGCCCAGCGCCTTACCCGTCTTCGAAGGGGAGGGCCCCTCGCTGCGGCCCGCTGGGCGCTCAGACAACCTTGACTGGCGCCACCGGAAAGCCACCACCGTCTCATTCTCCATCGGGGACAAAGGCCGCGTCCTTGGCCAAACCTCGAGCCACGCAAGGGAAGAAACAGCTTTCGAATACTACGGAAGCCTTTTGTCAAAGCGACCAAACGAAAAAGGCGATTTCGAATACTACTACGGAAGCCTTTTGTCAAAGCGAC
This sequence comes from Myxine glutinosa, assembly GCF_964187855.1. Taxonomy (NCBI): domain Eukaryota; kingdom Metazoa; phylum Chordata; class Myxini; order Myxiniformes; family Myxinidae; genus Myxine; species Myxine glutinosa. The sequence continues at coordinate 11,195,317 of NC_136270.1, read as the reverse complement.
CAAACGAAAAAGGCGATTTCGAATACTACGGAAGCCTTTTGTCAAAGCGACCAAACGAAAAAGGCGATTTCGGCTACAACGGAAGCCTTTATCTGCCAGGAGTGTCAAAAGGCGATGTCAAATACTACTGAGGCCTTTTCTCATCGGATTTTGAATCGCGAAACACCGGAATGCTGGGGAAAGCCCTCTGATGACGATAATGGATTCCCCATGGTCAACGCAGACTCCGGCCACGATCGCAAAACTGCTGCTGGTGTAGGATCCACCCGCGAGGCTGGTCCGACCCATTCGGGGGGCTCAGTCCCGCTCCCAGCTGCCTCGTCTGGCCTGGCTCAAGCCCTTATTCCCCTTATGGTTGAGGGCCATTGTGTTCAGGCCTTGGTGGACACCGGATCTACGGATAGTTTTATCGACCAGCGACTTGTGCTCAGGCATGGATGGCGGATCGGGCGGTCTACACGACGGATCTTCATGGCATCCCAGGGACTCCGGCTTAGCACAAAAGGGGAATGCCGATTGAAACTAGTGCTAAAGGGACGGGTTTTCCCTGATGTACACCTTATGGTTTTACCCGCATTATGTGCTGATATTCTGCTAGGACACGATTTTCTTAAGCTGCATGGACGTCTGGTAATGGAGTTCGGTGGGCCTGACACTCTTGTTGTGGGGGCGGACGACGCGCTAACGGTGTGCGCCCTAGCGCAAATGGACGTCCGTCCGCTTTCGCTGTTCCCCAATCTAACCTCCGACTGTACCCCTGTCGCGGTAAAATCGAGACGCTACTCCCGCGCGGACATGCAATTCATTGCGGACGAAACGACTCAGCTCTTGGAAGACGGCATCATAGAACCTAGTAGGTCGCCGTGGCGTGCCCAGGTCTTAGTGGTGCGCAGTGAGGCCCATCGCAAACGCATGGTAATCGACTATTCCCAAACGATTAACCGCTTTACACAGCTGGATGCCTACCCCCTTCCGGGGATGGACGCGCTAGTGCAACAGGTGTCCCAGTATTCGGTCTATAGTACTCTCGATCTCCGTAGTGCGTACCACCAGATCCCTATCTCTAGGGCGGATCGTATCTATACCGCTTTCGAGTCGGGGCAGCGGTTGTACCAATTTACACGATTGCCCTTTGGGGTGACGAACGGGGTCGCTTGTTTCCAGAGGGCCATGGATGACCTCGTTGCGCGGGAGCACTTAACCGATGTTTTCGTCTACCTCGATACCCTTACGGTTTGTGGATATGACCAAGGGCACCATGACGCTAATCTGAAGCGCTTCCTTGAGGTCGCGCAACGGTATCACTTAACTATGAACGAGGATAAGTGCCGATACTCCCTACGCACCATAGATCTTCTGGGGTACACCGTGACCCATGGCTCTGTCTCTCCGGATAAGGAACGTCTGCGACCTTTGCTCGACATGGCCCCTCCCTGCGATCGGGCTTCCCTGAAACGCGCCCTTGGGCTGTTCGCCCATTACTCCAAATGGGTGCAAAATTTCTCCGCGAAACTTCGCCCCCTTGTGGCCTGCGACACCTTTCCCCTGAGTTCGGCCGCATTGACGGCCTTTGAAGGACTTAAGACCGACATCGCCCGAGCCGCCGTAGCAACCATTGACGAGAGCGGCTCGTTCGTCCTCGCAAGTGACGCCTCGGATCAGGCCATCGCGGCGACCCTCTCCCAAGGGGGACGTCCCGTGGCTTTCTTTTCACGGACTCTTACCTCCGCTGAGCGGCGGCACTCGTCCGTTGAAAAGGAAGCGTATGCGATCGTCGAGTCTATTCGGCGATGGCGCCCGTACCTACTCGGGCGGAGCTTCCAAATCATCACGGACCAGCAAAGCGTTGCGTTCATGTACGACACCTTACACGCCCAGCGCATTAAGAACGAGAAAATCACTCGCTGGCGTATCGAACTCGCCGACTTCTGTTACACCATCAAATATCGCCCAGGGAAGGATAACCAGGCCGCCGATGCCTTATCGCGCCCCACTACATGTGCTGGTATCACCTCGTTGGAGGGCCTACGGGTGCTGCATGCTACTGCGGGCCATCCCGGCGTAACGCGTTTCGCTCATTTCGTGCGGAGTGGGAATCTCCCTTACTCGATTGACGATATCCGCCGTATCTGTCGCGACTGCGCTATCTGCGCGGAAATCAAACCGCGTTTCTATAACCCCCCTATGGGGACTCTGGTGAAGGCTACACGCCCGTGGGAACGCTTGGCGATGGATTTCAAGGGCCCTTTGCCGGTGTCGAGCGGCTCTCGCTATCTGCTCACTATCGTTGATGAGTACTCACGATTCCCCTTTGCTTATATGTGCGCGGACATGACTGCTGCCACGGTGATGCGTTGCTTACTGAACTTGTTCTCAATGTTCGGTTACCCGGCCTATGTCCATACCGACCGGGGTGCAGTCTTCTTGTCTCAGGAGGTGCGCGGCTATCTGCTCCAAAACAACGTTGCGTCTAGTTACACCACGCCGTATAGACCCCAGGCTAATGGGCAGATCGAACGCTTCAACGGGATTATCTGGAGGGCCGTCATGCTCCATCTCCGGACCCACGGCCGGGGCCTCGATAAATGGGCTTGGTCGCTACCTGCGGCGTTGAACTCAATCCGGGCACTCCTGAGTACGGCAACTAACCAAACTCCCCACGAGCGTCTTTTCCACCACCCCAGGAGCTCGGGGTGTATACGGTCTTTGCCCAGTTGGCTCGCTGGGCCCGGGCCGGCCTACCTTAAACGGGCAGTTCGCGCGAGCAAGTACGACCCCCTTGTGGACAAAGTGCAGATTCTCCAGGCTAATCCTGAGCATGCTCGTGTGATGACGTCTGATGGTCGTGAGACTACTGTCTCCGTTCGTCATCTTGCCCCTTGCGGGGTCGACGACCTTAGTAGGGAATCGGACGAACCAGTCGAACCCGTCTATGAGACTATGACCTCTCCCGACGCTCCCATCGCCGACAGTCCACCGACCCTCCCCCCGTCGAGACTGCCCGGGTCCGACGACTTGGCGTTACCCCCTTCATCACCCGACCCTGTTGACGCCTCTGACACCGGGGATACAGGGTTACGAGACGCCGTACCCGGGGAATTTCGAACGCGTGCTGGCAGAGAAATTCGCCGCCCGGCCCGCTACGGTTGGGCCGACTAATACTCCGCGCCCATGCTGACGCTCACTCGCTTTTAGCCACGCGGCCGTATAATTCTGACGGGGGGTGAATGTAGTGAAATCGTATCCGTACTGAACCCGGGTGGGGATGCTCGCTGCTCGCTGTCATTGTTGTCCCCCACTAGGGGCGTGACTATAAGACCCGTTGCTGTGTCAGTGCTCCGAGACTTCTCCCTTGTGACATGTTACATCGGTAGCCTCGTTAATGGTACGCCTTTATAGAATATCTAGCTTGCTTGCATTGACTGATATGAATGGCTTTATGAGATGTCGCATCGTATGCTTATTGTGTATTTCTACTTACAGGAATGATGTGATGATCTAAATGCAATTAAACCAAACCGTTGGACTAAAAGTTGTGCGGACCTGAATGGTTTTCCACAACAACCCCTTTTTGTTAAATTCCAAAACTCCAGAGTTAGTGCTAACTTCCATCCTTTTTTCATCTTTCCTCCCATTTGTGCAACTGTGCTCCTTTGGTGCAATCCCACTCTTCCCTTCATGGTTTCAAGGTGGCAGTGCACCTCGATTTCACGTCTTCCTCATTACTCTACTCATGATCTTTTCAACACCAATTAACTTCCCCAATCTAAGCTCTCATACACCCAGGTTATGATGTTCATCCTCTCTCCTCTTTCTCACTCTCTCCTCCTTTATCTTATTAGTCCCCTACAGGTGTACACCGGAGGGGACTATAGGTTTGCACTCCGTCCCTCCGTCTGTCAGTCCGTCCGTCCGTCAGTCCGTCCGTCAGTCAGTCCGTCCGTCCGTCCGTCACACAAAGAACAGTTTTCCGGACTTTTTTTTCTAAACTCTTAACGCTAATGATTTCAAACTTGGTACATGGTTTCCACATGATAAGTTACAGATCGAGTTCGAACTTCACGACGTTTCGATCATTTTTTGACAAAGTTATGGCACTTTGAACTTTGGTAATTTCGCCAACAGTTTTCCGGACGACAGACTGCCGGTAGGGGACATGTATTGCAGCACAATACTCAGAATGCTTGTTATTCATTGCCAAGCCTGTTACCTCCAGCGGTTATCCCATTCTTTGCATGTTTCCTTTCTTTCCTCAGTCATGTTACCTTCCTGCTATTCCAGGAGACGAGATATTTTTTTTCAACATTTAGAGAGATAGTCAATAAAGCCTTGGGCAAGTTGGAACTACAAGTCTCTAAATGTTACAAATTACCACAATATATATGACAATATTAAAAATTAAACTGCATTAACTGCAGGACTCAACCATTGCTTCACCAAGCTTGGTTTGTGAGACTCACGCTGACAGTGAGATTTTCCCAGGCAATTGTGTCCACTGTTTGGTTTGTCCCACTCCAAGTCACGTTTGAGACCTGAGGTGGTGCACAGGTGCATCTGCAATATATCATAAAGTGGATTGAGTGTATGGTGATGCTTGTTTTTGAAAGTGAACGCTAATGTGCAGCATCATCCCTGCTCTGTCCTTGTGTAATACCAAGCCAAAAGAGGCTCTGTGACAACATCAAGAGGACAAAAGTACATACGTGTGCAGCGTTAGCATGTTCAGGTCATCATGCATGTGAATGGGGTATGTAACACCCAGGTGGACGAGTTTCTCCAAAGCCTCGTAGATAAAGATGAGGCAGATGAGGGAGGCGAAAGCCTCTTCGGTGAAGCGTGTGATGTAGCAGACAAGAGAGCTAGCGTCTGTTGCTACCAGAATGATGCAGTAGAATGCGGTCCACAGGCCGATGCATGCTCGTAGGGACAAGTATGACACATGGTACTCTCTGTGGTATGGGGGGAGGTCGAAAGGTATCCTTATCATACAAGGTCCAGAATGCTTTGATGTACAAATGTGATAGGAAGGATAAAGTCAGCAGAAGGGAATGAGAAGCACCACAGCCGTGTTAGAATATAATACTAGAGTTATAGTACAATCAAGTTACTTTAATCGACAGTTTAAAAAAAGAAAACAACTGTTTTATACAATTCAATTCAATCCGATTCAAGGTTTTATTATCAAATCATCACAGCCAGAAGTTGAATTGTGAAGGATTTACAATATAAAATGAAAATCAAGATATTGAAAAAAAAATTCAATGACTGTAATAACATCTACAAATAAATAAAATGAATTAAAAAGTACCACTTATTTAAAAAATTTTGGACAAGATATGCAGTTATGATGTATAACATGACAAATAAGGATCGATACAATAATATGAGGTTAAAATGATGAGAATAATAGGTTATTGAAGCGCGGTGCTACGCGCGCTACTTGTATAGCAAGGAGGAAGCGGACAACGCGGTAAGTTCAAAGAGTCTTTATTACAAGAGCTCCACTGTAGCACTGGAGCGCTCCGGGCTGCGCGCCCGGTGTATATCCCGCGGCCACGCCTACCCCTCGGGCGTGGCCGCCGCCCACTTGGTGCGCGGAATGATGCCATCACGCCAGTGAGCTTTCGTGTCCGCCACACGCGCCCCGCCCCCCCCCCCCCCCAGAATTCCCACGCACCTGGAGGGCCAGTTTGCGGGGCAAACGGATGACCCAGCCGAAGCGCCCTCTGGCGACTGGCGGCGTCCGGGGTGCAGGGATGCCAGCTGGGATGCCTCCGGCTGCACCCGGGATGGGTGCAGGACCGGGGGGCGGCGTGCCGGCGGGCCTGGGCAGTGCCGGGGGTTCACCCGCAGGGGGGCGGCCCCGACGCGGGGGCCGAGCCACCGTCGGTGGGTGGTCCACGTCGAGGTGGGCCGGCTTGAGGCGATCCACTGAGACGCGGTCGGGAGTACCGCTGATGTCCAAGGTGAAATGTTTCACCCCGGTCTCCAGCACGCGGAAAGGCCCGTCGTACGGGGGCCGCAGTGGTGTCCGGTGGGCGTCGAGCCGGACGAAGACGTACTCCGCAGTGCGAAGCTCCGGGGCGACGTGCGTAGGTGGGTGCCCGTGGTGCGCCGTCGGCACTGCGGAGCACTCCTGCGCCGCGGACCATGGTGCCGTGGGGTCGGGGAGGAACTCGCCCGGCACCCGCAGCGGTTGTCCGAAGACCAACTCCGCCGCGGATGCGCGCAGGTCGTCCTTGGGCGCCGTCCGGAGGCCCAGCAGGACCCAGGGGAGCCTGTTGACCCAGCCGCCGTCGCAGAGGGTGGCCCGGAGCGCGGCCTTCAACGAGCGGTGGAACCGCTCGCACAGGCCGTTGGCCTGGGGGTGGTAGGCCGTGGTTCGGTGCAGCTGGACCCCGAGCCCCCGCGCGACTGCCCCCCAGAGCTCCGAGGTGAACTGGGGGCCGCGGTCGGACGAGATGTCCGAGGGGGCGCCGAACCGGGCGACCCAGGTGGCGATGAACGCCTGCGCGATTTCCGCCACCGTCGTCGCGCCAAAGGCACGGCCTCCGGCCACCGGGTGGTGCGGTCCACCATTGTCAGGACATGGGTGAAACCCCGCGAGGGGGGCAGAGGTCCCACCAGGTCCACGTGCACGTGGTCGAACCTACGTTCCGGCACCGTAAACGGAGCCAATGGGGCTTGGGTGTGCCGGTGCACCTTCGCGCACTGGCATGCGAGGCACGTCCTGGTCCAGCCGCGGACGGCCTTCCGGAGGCCATGCCAGACAAACTTGTCGGCGACCAACCTCTGGGAGGTGGAGTCATCTGTCCTGTTGAGGTGGCCAGCTGTCCTGTCGACCTCGAGCAAGGCTAGAAAGTTAGGCAACGAAGGCTGAGTGTTGCAAGAAAAATGGATGGAAGAGTGTTTCTTCGTCAAACAGACAGTTTCTTACCTGTGTTTTATATGCTCGGAGAGCGTTGCGTGTTTCAATGCGTAAAATCTCAAGAGACATGGCTCAAAGTACACACACACTACCTACAACAAACAAATTTCAGGGACAAGCATGGAAAGACGAGGCACAGATATTGAAAAATAAGTTACTTGGGCAGCAGATGCTGTTGAAGAACATGGATAATGACGCTGACAATATTGTCCGAGCGAATTATTCTGTGTCCAAAACTGGCGAAATTTTTTAAACCATATTTGCATTATTTTACTCCCAGATGTTGATAGTCGGCTTGGCAAGATGGCCTCGAGGTACACACACTCGCCTCAGGTGTTTAGCCTGGGTTTGAATCTCAGCCCAGCTTAAACGGTCATCCCGGTGTTTCATAGGCAGGGTGATTGATCAATGTGTGTGCCATCCCTCGGATTTCCATTAAACTGGGTGTACCGTCTGCCAGAATGGGTTGGCGATTGTTTAAGTTCCCAAGGTGTCCTTCACAAAAAGTAGGCAAGCTATCGCCAGCACCATCGTCAAAATTCAAATTCCTGCCCTGAACTATTTAGTCCCCAGCCAACCCCACAAAAAAATTCCCCAGCCAACCCCACAAGAACATGGGAATTATTGTGGCTCTTAAAGAAGAAGAACCAATGAAACACGAGTAATCAAAATAGCATATTCATATTGCCACCGTGATGCAGTTTTAGGTGTTTTTCCTCCTCTGCATTGCAATCATGAGATGCCATTGTAATTTTCATGGTTGTGGTGATGCGTGCAATGACGGAGGTGAAGACGGAGGTGGGTCACTCCGTGCAGTATCTTTCAGACAAGTTTTTGATCACCAGCACCAACATTCGCAAAACAACTCCCACTGTTACACTATAATATAATGTATTAGTGTATTGCACACATAAAATAAGTATAAAGGGACATTGGTTAAGTCACCAGTCTCTTGATGGTGATTGATGTTGTTGAAGTGGGTCGGGTGTAGTGTTATGTACCGATAATACTTTTATGACTGTGGTATCTTTAAGAGATGCCAAACACAAGTAGACTCGTCGGCAGCTTGGAAGGGACTCGCGCTCGTACCCTTTCCACTCGGCACTGTTCAACATGTACACCAGAGGGCGCTATTACACTCTATTAAAATTACTTCCTTTGCATCTTGTAAAAATTAAAAGGACTTGTCGTGAAAATCAAGCTCAGACACGACTTGACCTCTGGGTAGGTTTAATATCATTTAGATCTGTAGTACATCCTGTAAGAATACATGCATGCAACAGGCATTAAAATCAGAGTATTTCATGAGCAATGGTCAATTCAATATAGCAATGGTCCAACAGAGAGGACAGTCAGCGCAGCATTTAGGGGCGTACATACCATTCAAACTACAGGACTATGTCACAGTGAGTTCCGCTGGAGTGTCCGCGCGCCCCGGTTGTCCCGGGTCTTATAGACGCCCCTTCTGTAGCAAGCACACCCTGGGTTCACTCACCTTGGTATAATTTCACTACATTCTCCCCGCCGTTAGAACTATACTGCCGCTCGGCAGGTTGCAAGCAAGCATCAGCAATAAACGAATGGGTCACGTCAATCCACGTCAGTCGGTCCACCCGTAGCGGTCGGGGCGGCGAACTTCCCTGCCAGTTCGTGTTCGGAATCTACCGGGCACGGCGTCCCCAAGCCCGGAGTCCCCCGCGTCGGAATAGCCGCCGGAGGTGGGAGTCGGAGGGGGCGCCCCTGCGCCTTCGGGCACGGGAGTGGGGAACGACGGGAGTAACGGTGGTAGTTCCATAGGGGAAGCTTCGGTAGAGTCCATAGACTCGTAGACGGGTTCGTCGATATCCCTGTCGTCGTCCCCACATGGGGCGAGATGGCGTACGGAGACAGTAGACTCGCGGCCATCCGCCGTTAACACGCGAGCATGCTCGGGATTAGCCTGGAGGACCTGCACCTTGTCAACAAGGGGGTCGTACTTGCTAGCGCGAACCGCTCATTTGAGATAGGCGGGCCCCGGTTCAGCGAGCCAGCTGGGTAAAGATTGGATACTGCCGGAGCTTCTAGGGTGGTGGAACAGTCGTTCGTGAGGAGTCTGGTTGGTGGCAGTACATAGGAGAGCCCGGATCGAGTTTAGAGCGGCAGGTAGCGACCACGCCCATTTATCGAGGTCTCGGCCGAGGGTCCGAAGGCTTAGCATGACGGCCCTCCATATAATCCCATTAAAGCGTTCGATCTGCCCATTCGCTTGGGGCCGGTACGGGGTGGTGTAGCTCGAAGCGACATTATGCTGGAGCAAGTAGCCCCTCACCTCCTGGGACAGGAACACCGCACCCCGATCGGTATGCACGTAGGCCGGATACCCGAACATAGAAAACAAATTCTGTAGGCACCGAATAACCGTGGCAGCCGACATATCCCCGCACGTGTAAGCAAAGGGGAATCGGGAATACTCATCGACGATAGTGAGCAGATAGCGAGAGTTGCTCGACATTGGCAGCGGCCCTTTGAAGTCCATCGCCAAGCGCTCCCACGGTCTAGTAGCCCTAACGAGTGTCCCCATAGGAGGGTTATAAAAACGCGGTTTGAGTTCCGCACAGATCGCGCAATCACGGCAGATGCGGCGGATGTCCTCAATCGAGTACGGCAGATTGCCCTCGCGCACAAAATGCGTGAAGCGCGTTACCCCGGGATGACACATAGTGCCGTGCAAAGTGCGCAGCCCCTCCAAAGTTACAACCCCCGCCCAAGTGGCCGGCCTCGATAAGGCGTCAGCGACCAGGTTATCCTTCCCCGGGCGGTATTTGATGGTGTAGCAGAAGTCGGCGAGTTCGATACGCCAACGGGTGATTTTCTCATTCTTAATGCGCTGAGCATGTAAGGTGTCGTACATAAATGCAACACTCTGTTGGTCCGTGACGATTTGGAAACTCCGCCCAAGCAGATACGGCCGCCATCGCCGAATTGATTCGACGATCGCGTACGCTTCCTTTTCGACAGACGAATGCCTCCGCTCGGCGGAGGTGAGAGTCCGCGAGAAGAAAGCCACAGGGCGGCCTCCTTGGGAGAGAGTCGCCGCTATTGCATGATCCGAGGCATCACTCTCCAAAACGAAAGAGGCACTCTCGTCAATCGTCGCGACAGCGGCGCCAGCGATGTCGACTTTAAGGCCCTCGAAGGCCGCCAGGGCGGCCGGGCCCATGGGGAAAGTGTCGCAGGCCACGAGGGGGCGGAGCTTCGCGGAGAAATTTTGCACCCACTTTGAGTAGTGGGCGAACAGCCCTAGAGCGCATTTCAGCGAAGCCCGATCGCTAGGCGGAGCCATATCGAGCAAAGGGCGCAGGCGCTCCTTATCCGGAGAGACGGAGCCATGGGTCACGGTGTACCCCAAAAGGTCTACCGTGCGTAGAGAGTATCGACACTTAGCCGCATTCATGGTTAGGCGATATTTCCGCGCGACCTCGAGGAAGCGTTTCAGATTAGCGTCGTGATGCTCCTGCTCATACCCACATACCGTAAGATTGTCCAGATAGACAAAGACATCGGTCAAATTCTCTTTCGCAACGAGGTCATCCATAGCCCTCTGAAAACAAGCGACTCTGTTAGTTACCCCAAAGGGAAGTCTCGTGAACTGGTACAACCGCTGACCCGATTCAAAGGCTGTAAAGACGCGATCAGCCCTAGAGATGGGGACTTGATGATACGCACTACGCAGATCGAGAGTGCTATAAATGGAATACAGGGCCACCTGGCGTACCAGGGCGTCCATCCCCGGTAAGGGGTAGGCATCCAGCTGTGTAAAACGATTAATCGTCTGCGAATAGTCGATTACCATGCGCCGGCGGTGGGCCTCACTCCGCACCACTAAGACTTGGGCCCGCCACGGTGACCTACTGTGTTCTATAATACCGTCCTTTAAGAGCAAGGCCGTTTCTTCCGCAATGAATTGCGCGTCCGCGCGAGAGTAGCGCCGCGATTTGACGGCTACAGGGGTACAATCAGTGGTCAGGTTGGGGAACAGTGAGAGTGGCTCCATGTCCATTTGAGCGAGGGCGCACACAGCGAGCGTGTCCGGCCCACCGGTCTTTTTTTTTTTTTTTTTTTTTTTTTGCATACAAGATCGAGGCTCGTGAAAGAGCTAACATTAATCACACAAAAAGACAAACCGACACACAAAACACAAAAAACAAGGGGAGCGGCAGACAAGATGGGGAGAGAGGGGGAAGGACACAAAAGAGAAAGGGAAGAGGGAGAAGGACACAAACACAACATTTGAGAGCAGGGACATCGGGAGGACTTGGGGGGAGGTGGGAGAGGATTAAAACATATGAACACTGCAAGGACTCTGGGGTGAATTACCAGGGGTAGAAAAGATCAAGGTTTTCGATGGGGGACGATAAGAGATGGTGGTGAACAGCTGTTTTAAAGACCTGGAGGGAGGAGTGGGATTGAAGGGAGTGGGGGAGTTTGTTCCAGAGGCGGGAGAAAAGAGGCATGAAAGAGTGAAGGTGAGCAGAGAGCCTAGACTTTGGCAGTTTAACCATAAGAGGGTTGCAGGCAGATCTTGTGCGACCTGAAGGAATATTGGGGGGACAGAGCACAGAGAGAGCTGGGGGAGCAAGGCCGGAGAGGAGTCGGTAGAAGACAGAAAGACCACCAACCTGCCTGCGGTGAGTGAGTGAAAGGCCCTCGGCGTTGACTACATCGCAGGAGATTCCAATGATTCTGAAAGCTTTGGCCTCAACAGCGTGAAGCCGAGCAAGGTGTGAGGCAGGAGCACCAGCCCAGAGGGGGGAACAGTATTCCATTGAGCTGCGGATGAAAGCCTTGTATGTGGTGAGGAGCTCAGGTGTGCCAAGGAAGGACTTCGCACGACGGAGGATGCCCAGTCGGCGACTGGCTTTGGAGGCCAGCTTGGAAATGTGGTTTTCCCAAGAAAGATCATGGCAGATAGTGAGACCCAAAAGCTTGAGCGACAGAACTTCTTGGAGAGGATTGTTGAGAAAGTAGATGGGAGGGTTGTCCAGTCGGTCCTTTCGGAGAGACATTGTAAGAGTGTGAGATTTGTCAGGATTGAAAGACATGTTCCACTTGTTTGACCAGTCTGTGATTTTGTCCAGGTCTGCAGAGAGTGAGGAGGCTGCAGACTGCCGATCTGAGGGATGAGGAATGGAGCGACAGAGAGTAGAGTCGTCAGCAAAGAGATAGAGAGGATTTTCAAGAGAGTCAGAGAGATCATTGATGAAGACCAGAAAAAGCACAGGGCCCTGAACACTACCTTGGGGAACTCCAGCCTGAACAGGAAGAGGAGATGAGAGAAACCCATTCAGGGCCACACGTTGACTACGACCAGAGAGGAAGTCCGCCAGCCATGCGTGGAGATTTCCATGGATACCAAAGGAGGAGAGTTTGGAGAGCAGAGCAGGGTGCCAGACCGTATCGAAGGCACGTGAAATGTCAAGGGAGACAGCTCTAATTTCCTGTTTGGCGTTGAGGACCTCCATCCATTGTTGAGAAAGCAGAAGCAGCATGTCCAGAGTAGAGTGACCAGGTCTGAAAACAAATTGATGATCAGAGATCAAGCCATTGGAGAAGAGGAAAGATTTAATATCTGAAGCAATGATAGATTCCATGACTTTGTTGATAATTGGGAGAAGGCTGATTGGTCTGTAGTTGCTGGGATCTGTTTTTGCACCTTTTTTGTGCAAAGCGGTGATGTTGGCTGATTTCCAAGCAGATGGCAGATGACCTTGAGCAAAAGAGAGGGTGAAGAGAACAGAAAGAGGGAGTGAAAGAGCAGAAGAACATGATTTTAGGACCCGTGGGCTGATGCCGTCAGGACCAGTTGCAGAATCAGAGTCGAGGGTTGACAGAAACTTTTCCACCTTGTCAGGAGGAAAGGACACAGAGTCCAGGAGCAGCTGGGTACGACTGGGTACGGTGGGTACGGTGGGTACAGAGAGGGATGGGTTTGGGACACAAGATTTAGAGGCAAACACAGAGTTGAGGCATTCAGCTTTTTCACGTGCGGAGTCAGCCGTTAAGCCGTTTGAGGTGAGGGAGGGGATGGAGGGGGAACAAACACCAGAAACAGATTTGACCAGACGCCACCAGGATTTGGAAGAGGGAGACAGATAAGAGAGTTCGGTCTTGAGAATGGTGAGATATTGTTTCCTGGCTCTCCTGAGGGTGGACACACACTTGTTTCGGGCTTTGTGAAAGGAAATGAGATTTCCTTCTGTTGGATTTGCTTTCCAGGAGACGAAAGCAAGTTGTTTCAGGGCAACAGCCTCACCACAAGATTCCGTGTACCATGGATGGGAGGAAGGGTATGACAACTGAAGACGAGATGGTATAAATCTGTGCATGAGAGAGAGCAATTTACTTTGGAAGAATTCCCAGGATGAGTTGATGTCAGAGGCGGTAGAGATGGGAGACCAGTCCAGATGATTGATGGCTGCTTGAAGACCGTGCCAGTTGGCCTGAGTGAAATGCCAGACTCGTCGACGCTGAGGAGGCTCTCTGAGAATGGTCAGAGAGATGTCCACTTTGACAAGCACATGATCAGATGAGCCGATTGGAGCAGAAGAAGAGCAGCAGACATTTTCAGGGAAGTTTGTCATAACCAAATCCAGAAGAGAAGATGCTCCGTTGACTGAGATCCGGGTCGGGAAATTGACAGATTGTGTCAGTCCCAGTGAGTCGCAGAAGTCCTTTGCTGAAGAGCCATGGCTGGTGAGAGAGGTACCCACACCCAGCCAACTGGCATTGTGACAATTGAAATCACCACATATGAGGAAGAGAGAGTTGGGATGGGTAGATAGAAGTTGGTCCATATTATCAGACAGTGAGATGTAGATGGAGTCATCGCTGATTGGTGGACGGTACAACACACATATGAACAAAAGGTGGGAGCAAAGGGGAAGCCGTAGCCAAAGGTATTCCTGGGGGTGAGGTGGAGAGAGGGCAGTAGAGGGCGAGTGAGGAAGAGAGTTTTTTATAAAGATAGCAACCCCACCTCCAGGACGAGGCTCAGGTCTATCATACCGGAGGAGGGAGTAACCTGGGAGAGATACCAAGGCATCAGAGACATCATGAAGGAGGAAAGTTTCTGTTAAGCAGATCACATCTGGTTTGTCAGAAGCAACCTGTATGGAGAGGTCAGTCAAGTTTGAGCGAAGGCCCCGGATGTTTGAGGTCCATACCGTTAATGAAGAGGAAGGGGGAGCATCGGGTCCAGAACAGGGGGGGGGGGGGAGGGGTAGGGTAAGATGTGGAAGAGGAGGAAGAGGTAGGGAGAGCTGTTGAAGGTGTGTCAGAGATTTCAGAATAGCTTGGAGAAAGGGAAGAATGGGCGGACAAAAGGTTTGATAGAGATTGGGTGAGGCACAGTGAGGTGTTATTTGAGGAGGGGGAAGAGCAAGGCAGAAGGTTTGGGGAGATGAAGGTGAAAGTTGGAAGGAGGAAGAAGCAGGGAGGATGCTTTGAGGAGGGGTGAGAGGGGAGTCTAGGAGGGGAGGAGCGAGGGAGAGTCTCGGAGGGGAGGGGTGTGGGAGGAGTTTAGGAGGGAGGGGAGGGAAGGGGCAAGGGGGGAGATTTGAAAGGGATGGGTGATGGGGAGGATTTGGAGGGGAGGGGTGAGATTGGATTTTGAAAAGTGTACGATTCATGGGAAACGAACATTTTTTGCAAAATGAGTTTGAGACCTTCGAGTCAAAAATACGTTTGAGGACACTGGAGGAGGGATGGAGTTCTGGATAGTTTATGGAATGTAGAAAGGAGGAACTGTAAGAGATGGTATTATATATATTTTTTGGAATGAATAGATTTGGTGAGCAAGACGAAAGCATCCTTTTGTAGGAAAAGAAGAAAAGGGTGTTATAATATATGAGAGAAAATAGTTGTTCAGGGGAGAGATTATACATTTCTAACCGCGTGATCGCGAACGAAGAACGAACGAACAAAAAGAACAACAAATAAACGAATAAGACCTGGGAAGGAAATAATTTTTTTTGGGGTTTTTTTTTGTTTTTTTTGTGAGTACAGATATTAAACAAGGAGGTACGGGGTGAACGACTGGTACGAAACAGAGAACGAAAATAATTTCAGCGCATTCGACGAATCGCTGAGAGAAAAACAAACCACAAGGTCGGAGACGGTATGGTAGTCTAAGCCTACGAGTACTAGGCCGCAGAATACTCGATACCATTAACCGACGATTGTGTATACATGTACGAAAAATTAGCACCGAAAATTTTCCAAAAGATACGCTTTCGGTACATACACCGAAAGATAGATACAGTTTCGACAAAAACACAATTGAGAAATATCACTTAGCTTCGAAAGCGTGAGCGCATGGAGCAGCTTCGAAAAGACGTGACCTCTATTTCCAAAATCCTATTCCAAAGCAGCTTCGAAAAGACGTGACATCTATTTCCAAAAGTCTATTTCCAAACGTCCATGCCGCTTAAGGAAATCAAGTCCTAACAGAACGTCAGCGCATAACGCAGGTAATACCATGAGATACACGTCCGGGAACGTGCGTCCCTTTATCACAAGTTTCAATCGACACGCCCCTTTTGTGCTCAACCGAAGTCCCTGAGAGGCCATGAAGATCCGGCGGGTTGTCCCGAGAACCGGCCACCCATGTTGATGCACGAGTCGCTGATCGATAAAACTATCCGTGGACCCCGTGTCAATCAAAGCTTGCGCAAAAACGCCCGCGACCGTGAGCGGAATGATGGCCTGCGCAAGGCCGGCAGACCCGGCAGGTATTGTACCGGCCGGGCGAGAAGATCGCGCCTCGCGGGTGGATCCCACGCCGGCTGCAATCCTTCGGGCAGCGTCGGCAGGTTGGGCCTCAGCAGGAGCATTGAAGTCAGTTGGCTCATCAGCAGTTTCATTTGCCAGAGTGGGTGTGTGTAGGTCGTAAGAGCAGCCGCCAGATGGCGCTCGAGTCACGTGAGAAAGATCTCTGCCGTCTGCAGATTCATATGCCAAAGTGGGTGCATGTAATTCGTAAGAGCCGCCGCCAGATGGCGCTCGCGTCACGTGAGAAAGATCTCTGCCGTCTGCAGATTCATATGCCAAAGTGGGTGCATGTAATTCGTAAAAGCCGCTGTCAGATGGGGCTCGAGTCACGTGCTGCGTTTGCCGCACATCGAGAGGAGTTTCCAAAGCAGGAGCATGTCGCTTGTTTGAAGTAGGCGTTCGAACGCCAGTCAAGGTCGGTCGCGCTGTGGCCGGTCGCGTTCACGCCATTTGTTTCGGCGGCCTGGTGTATCTCACCAAGGTCGGGCGTGTAGCCAGAGGCCCGCGAGAAGGAGAGCGGCTCTTCAAAGCCGAGTGAGGCGCCCCATCCGGCGCTCGATCCGTTGGCTCCGCGATGAGCCCATTCAAGGTCGCGCGGGGACGCGTGCCCCAAGCGGCCTTCCTGCAGACCTTTGCAAAATGGCCCTTGGTGGAGCACAGGTGGCATGTAGCCTCCCGGGCCGGGCATTCAGAGCGAGGGTGCTGCCGATTCCCGCAAAAATAACATTTTGCATACCGGTCAGGCCGTGGCCGGGCAGCGGCGGCAGCAGTGAGGCCGGAAGCGGAGTCCGCTTCAGGAGCTCCCAGAGACTCGGCCGTAGTGGTCGGGTCCTCCTCCGTATCCTCAGCGGTAGCCCTCTCCGGTCGCGCGAGTTGCGAGGTCCCCGCCACGACTCGTGGGTGATCATATGCGGTGGATTGTTCTCGGGCATCTGTGTATACGCGTGCCAGCCGTAGTGCTTCTGTAAATAAATGTCAGATCCGCGACCTCCAGGAGTCGGAGCCGCAAGACTCCAGAATTAATTCCGGAGATGAATGAATCTCGGAGCAAGTCGTCCTGCACTTGCTCGTGGGTCCGGATCGTCCTGCACGCAGTCTGCCAACAGGTAGCGCAACTCCTGCGCGAAGCGATCGATCGATTCAGATGGTTGCTGTCGCCGCTGAGAGAGTTGATGCCGGCCGTGCACAGCGCTCCGTGTCTTTACGTAGAGGCGCTTCAGCTCGGCTAGAGCCGTAGCGTACGTCCCAAATCGAGAAATGTTCCGGAAAACGGTGTGATAGACCTTCGACTGTAACACGGACAGCTTTATCGCTGCGGTGGGCTCTGTTTCGTGAGCAGCAAAGTAATTCTCCAGCGTTTTGAGCCAGTGAGTGAACTCCGATGCTGATCCCTCAGCTTGAGGGTCGGCTCCGAGAATCGGTACCACGATCATCTTGTGGTCAGCCATTCCGGCGATCTAAATGATATTAAATGTCGTGAAAATCAAGCTCAGACACGACTTGACCTCTGGGTAGGTTTAATATCATTTAGATCTGTAGTACATCCTGTAAGAATACATGCATGCAACAGGCATTAAAATCAGAGTATTTCATGAGCAATGGTCGATTCAATATAGCAATGGTCCAACAGAGAGGACAGTCAGCGCAGCATTTAGGGGCGTACATACCATTCAAACTACAGGACTATGTCACAGTGAGTTCCGCTGGAGTGTCCGCGCGCCCCGGTTGTCCCGGGTCTTATAGACGCCCCTTCTGTAGCGAGCACACCCTGGGTTCACCTTGGTATAATTTCACTACAGGACTATAATGTTTTAAAGTCTAGTGGCATATTGTGTAGTACCCTCGCCTCATTTATCCTGTATAATGGTAGTAATAACCGTAATTTGTCCATATATAATTAATGTTACTTTTGTACTCGTATGTAGGGATGAAAAGTTTGGTGCATTATAGTAAACTAGCAACGGTACCCGTCCTATGGGTGGGGCTTCTATTGGGAAGCCCAAATAAAAAGGCAAAATATCAGAAGGCTTTTTTTTATTTTAAACGATTCATATAAACATCCGTTGAATCATATCACACGCAAATCATCAAAATCTAAACAGTACATGGCGCCCATTTTGAAAAAAGATTGAATTCTGCAAAACTTAAGCGGTCGCGACACGTCTTTCTCAGTCGCACAGTTATGTGTGAAGAGTGCGCGCCGAATCTGTAACACGGAAGCGGCCACTACACCTGTTTCTCAGTCGCTTTGCACACGCTGCCATGTTACTTCGGAGCCGCACGTTTATATAGGAAGAGTTCGTCAGGAGTCTATCTACTCTCTCCTGGTCGTTAGAATTTCAACAAAAGCCACATCACTGTTCATATCGGTAAATATTATTCCATCGTGTTTGGAAAAACTGGAAAATTGGAAAATTGGAAAAACAATATAGCCTATTTTACTCCCAGGGGTCCCAGAATTACCCACCAAAAATATCGTTGCGATTGGTTGAGCCGTTTTTGCGGTACCTTCAAATGGGCAGACGGACATTTGGTGAATTATATTAAGATAATCCGATTGATGACATACCTCTTGGAATTGATAATCAGTAATCATACTAATTACAGTCAGATATGTGCACATACACACAGATTGAATCACTGATGTTAAAGTTTTACGTATCTGTTACTTGTTTGCAAACAATTTGCTTTTTCAAACAAGAATGTTGCATTTGTGAAGTTCTGGCTTGAATGAGAAAACTGAATTGGAGCACCACCTTTAAATACAAGTAACCTCAATGAAATACAAGTCTAAATCCTTATTTTGTTTACATTTTGGCTGTAATCGGGCATTCAGGAAGGCGGTAATCAGGCGGCACGTATTCTTAAGCGATAACGGTTTTATTGGAAGACCCACAAAAAAGCAAAAACGGGGAATCCCAAGATGACAATTCGACGGACAGGAATGAAAAGTGAGAAATAAGAAATAGTTAAAAAGGACAGTAGAAATGAGAAAAATACAAGTTGTCACGAGCACACAGTCTCATTCACTCACAATTGGGGTGGAGGGATGAACAGGAAAGGTCTCAATCAAAGGATATGGGAATGGAAGCAGGCTTCACTGGGCAGGTCTTCATGGAGTACAACCCTGAAGGCCCAGGCCAGCCCCACAGTTATGGCACCATGAAGAGAGATGTGAACAGAGGACAAGGATCGCCCATGTACAGCCTCTACTCCAGCTTTCTCACTGCTCTTCTTCTTCTCCAATTCTTATTGGCTTCTCACTTGTTCCATCTCTCAAATGCCTAATGTTCCAAAACCCACAGCACCCGAGCTTCCCTCCTCCAAGACCGGCTCTGCCAATCATGTGCCACGCAGTTGCCGCTGTGGTGACATCATGTGGGCTTGCTGGCATCATGGTACCCCTCATACCAGCACAGGCAGCAGGGAGGATTACTCTCAAGAGTTGAGCTGCCAAGCTGTACCATATTTCAGAGCCAGAGATGCAGGGTTTGATGGTCCCAGACAACATCAGAAAGAGAGAGATAGAGAGAGCAAGGGGCGAGGACGTACTTTTATGGCCAGCTCCCCTCTTCCTACCAAATGATAGCAAAGGATCTGTGGAAGTCTGGATGGACTTCCAACTGTTTGTGAGATGTCACGAATGGCATCTCAATTGAAAGTTGTTCCACACCCCCATTAATTGTCAGGATAGTCAAATAACATGTGTTGTAATGGCAAGTTTTCAGAGATGATCTTTTCCACCAATTGTCTGAGTCGTTTCACGGGTCAAACAGATATTACAATCTTCAAAATATGTATTGTTAATAAAAATGAAACATATACTTTAGTGATAAATCTATGATCAACCTGCATTATGGATTATAGATATTGTGTGTGCTTATGGATACTTATAGGAATACAGTTTACATTGATAATCTGTGCAAAGATGAAAAACAATATTTCTTAAGACTATGAAGCTGTTTTTCCAGACACCGTGGAATGTCAGGGCTCCTTTTCTCCAAGGAGCTTATCTCTTATGACCCGTGAGATGCTAACAGATGTGGATTTGGCGCCACGCTGTCCCAACTTCCTCGGCCTCTGTTTTCCATCTTCCCTACTTCTTGCTACTTCGGAGGCAGCCCAACCCTGTTGTCTTTGTTCTCAAAATACAATAAAAGAGAAAAAGTTAACGAAGACAGCAGAAGAGGTTCGCTTGGGTGTTATGCTGTGTCTCTTGGCTGTGTAACTTGATGTATTTTGGTGCCGGCTATCATTGCATTTACTTGTTGTACCAACTGACTCTTCTCCTGAATAATAAATCTTCAATAATCATTGCTGGTGTGTGTGCAGACATTTGATCTGTGTACACTTTCCACAACAGATCAATCACAGCATCCCTCACAAAGATAGGCAGCAGCACACACCAAATATGATCTTTCACCCCAAAGATACAATGGACAACAAGAAAGAGCAATCACAGATTGCAGATCCTCACCAGGATGTTTTTTAGTGGTTTTTAAGGCTTTTGTGTTAAAACAAATATGGCGGCCGAACCACGTGACTGATGACGTCATTATATATATTTTTTCTTCACCAATTTATACTTATATGCCGCTCAAGAAATTTCATCTTGTTAGGATGAAGTTTTGTACTCGTCGAATTATGACGTCATAATGGAGGCACCTATGACATCATCATTAACATGTGTCATTGCCCATGGGGAGTTCTTTACAATGAGCAATGTCTCAATTTTTTTTATGCAGCGCTTTCGGAGATATAGAGGTGCAAAGTTTTCGGGTTTTCCAAGATGGTGCCCGCACAACGTAACCCCGTTCAATGTACAACGTACAACATAACCGTACAACGTAACCGATGACATCATAATTATCCTTAAAAATCATACAGAAGGAGGTGCACCTATGGTGAAAATTTCCTGTCAATCAGACCAACGGTTGCAGAGAAAATCATATTTATTCTGTGCGGACAAGCAGACAAACAAACAAACAAGAAATATGTCGTGCATAGCACAATACTTGCGAAATCCATAAAATAAGTTGTTGGCCTATGATGACCTCAAAAATAATTGGTGGTTGAATTCAGTGACCTGGGATGCAAATCCTCTTAAAATTTCAAGTCAATCAGATGAAAATTCAGGATTTTAGAAAGTTGGCCTATGTTGACCTTTTGGCCTACATTGACCTCAAAAATATTTGGTGGTTGAATTCAGCGTCCAGATATGCAAATCCATGTAAATTTTCAAGTCAATCAGATGAAAATTGAGGATTTTAGAAATCTGGCCTATGTGACCCTTTGGCCTATGTTGACCTCAAAAATAGTTGGGGGTTGAATTCAGTGACCAGCTATGCAAATCCTCTTCACATTTCAAGTCAAGCGGATAAAAATTGAGGATTTTAGAAATTAGATAAAAGTGGTTGACCATTGGCCTACATTGACCTTTTGACTTTTTGACCCCAAAAATAAATAGGATTTTGTCGGACCACGAACTCTACCATTTAGTGAAGTTTCGTGAAGATCGGCTTAAAATTGTGACCTGCAGGCAAGTATAAGTGAGTTGACAGACAAACACACAAATGAAAAATCACTCATAGAGCGACACTTGTCAAAACAGAACAAAGTAGAATGGCACTCATGGAGCATCCTTTTGACCTCAAAAAGAATTAGTGGTTGAATTCAGTGACCTGATATGCAAATCGTCTTCAAAGTTTAAGTTAATCGGTTTAAAATTGGCAATTTTAGAAATCTGGCCTATGTTGACCTTTTGGCCTATGTTGACCTAAGAAATAGTTGGTGTTTGGTTTCAGTAAGCTGATATGAAAATCCCTTTCAAACTTCAAGTCAATTGGATGAAAATTGAGGATTTTAGAAATTCGAAAAAAGTGGTTGACCTTTGGCCTATGTTGACCTTATGACCTATGTTGATCTCAAAAATAGTTAGAGGTTGAATCAAGTTTGCTGATATGTAAATCCCATTCAAATTTCAAGTGAATCGGATGAAAATTGAGGATTTTAGAAATTTGAAATTGTTGTTGTTGACCTTTGGCCTATGTTGACCTTTGGCCTATGTTGAGCCTTTGGCCTATGCTGATCTCAAAAATAGTTGTTGGTTGAATTCAGTTAGTCGAATTGTAAATCCTTTTCAAATTTCAATTCAATTGGATGAAAATTGAGGATTTTAGAAATTTGAAATTGTTGACCGTTGGCACCAAAGTCTGCAAGTTATACTTTCAACTCCCTGCATTCGGTTGAAATATATATGTATAAAAAAATATATATATATATATATATTGTTGCGGGTTCGCCGCCGGCCTTCTCCCCTTACCAAGGGGGGATTAGTCCCCTTGTCTTTGAATGACCAGGCACGACCCGAGGCCTATGACGTCCCTTCCGGACAGCGCGAAATAGGGTATCAGGACCAAATTCGCTATTACCTAAATACTCGCGCTGCCCTGAAGCGATGAGACAAGCCTCGCACGAACCACGTGTGTTGACACGCCGAGCGGTTGCGTACACGCGATCTGCGCCATTTAGATGGTGGAACCCGATTCAAGCGGTTTTCTTCATACCACGCTTAGCCAATGGAGAAATCACGGGTACAATCGAATCAGAAAGGAAGAACAGGTTTATTTACACTATACACAATGATTCAAGAGCAGAGACACAGAGCAAATCCTTAAAAACAGTCTTACTTAATACCCAAGGACACTGGCCCGTCTCACACACACACTCACACCGGGATTGCAGATGGCAGGACGATGTTCACCAGCGCGTCCAGGGATGGCTCTCGTGCAGTTCTCTCCGGTCCCCGGCACGTCCTTTGGAGATGGAAGTAGGTAAAGGCAGGAGCTCTCCGCGTGTCGTCTAAATGGAGCGAGTTATCACGGGGCGAATTGGTAGGGAGCGGACTTTGACGCGGCTGGCGGTTATCCACTTCCAGCTATGGCCGTGCTTACTCGCGTGGGTGAAAAGCGCAATATGCGTTACCGGCGCGTCTGGCTGCGCCCGCGTACTTGGTACAGTTCAACGCCTCTTCTTCTCTCTCTCTGCGCAAGTCCTTAAACAACGCGCGTATCCTCCGCAAGTTCTCAAAACAACGCGCTTATCTTGCGAGTCCGAATCCTTTCGCCACCGCCGTCCAAGTCCTCGTCCTGCTGGTAAGTCCTCTATCACACTAAGTCCTGTCGAGGGCTTTGCGCAGCGACTTATATAGGCACGCCCCGCAAACCTTCTCGAACTCACCAGACGCGCCTCACCACGCCCTCTCACGCCATGCCGCTAGAGCCCTGATTGGCTGGTGGCTCTTACCGTCATCGCCTTCTGCCGCTCCCGATCTCAACGTCGCCCCCACCCTACCTCGTGGCCTACCTCGTGTTACTCGACTAGTGGGCAGCCAATGCTTAACAAACTGGATCGAGGCTACGGTGGCTGGGAAATCGGTGGCAAGTAGAGCCTATTTTCCTGTCTTTACACAACGCAGGTACTAAGAGGGGAAATGGCATATATCTTACACATACTAAGACATAACTATTCTACAAATGGGCCTTTATGTTGTTCGTGTGACTAACTATGGGGGCAACACTTTAACCTTTAATGACTTAAATGTGCCAATCTCAAAACCGTAGCAATATATATATATATATATATATACTGAAACGCAAAAGAAACTTACCACCTTTGAAACCTTTAAATATCAACAATAACACTGCGTGTAGTAAATGTGTGAACTTATTTGTGGACAATAGTGTCCTCACTGTCAGACAAAACGGTCACGGATGGTCACTTGAACCTTCAATGGTCACTTCATAGCACAGCTGTTGAACAGCCGTTTTGACCGTCAGTGATTAGCCAAGGGGTACGGGATGATTTTAATGAGCTGCACGTGATGTCTTGATGTTGGCTTTAAAAAGGCCAGTGCAAAATGGGCATTTTGACCGAAAAATTTGACCATTTTGACCAACTTCAAAAAGACCGAAAACGCAAAAGAAACTTACCACCTTTGAAACCTTTAAATACCCAGAACTGAGACCTGAGACCACCCAGAACTGAGAACCTTTCAGCATGACAACGCTCGTCCCCATGCTGCTCGCTTTACCACTGCATTTCTCCAAGGCGAGAACATCAACACCATGCAGTGGCCTGCACTCTCCCCTGACCTGAATCCCATGGAGCACCTGTGGGATGAGCTTGGGAGACACGTAGTTGGCAGGGCCAGGACATGGGCAGAGCTGCTTCAGACATTGAGGACTGAGTGGGACAGAATCCAGCAGCAATCCATCCAAAGACTGGTAGGCAGTATACGCCGACGATGCACTGCCTGTATCCAAAACAATGGTGGCCACACACGCTATTGAAAGGGGACTGACATTACACCCTGTGCTGTTCTGTACTGTAGAACAAACTGATGAGATGGTGTATCTTGGTCAAAAACTTGACATGTCATCAATAAAATGCCAATGTTTCAATTAGCAATTGTTGGTTTGTTTTATTTTGAACTGTTACAATTTTATTACATTTCAAGCAAGTGGTAAGTTTCTTTTGCGTTTTCGGTCTTTTTGAAGTTGGTCAAAATGGTCAAAATGGTCAAATTTTTCGGTCAAAATGCCCATTTTGCACTGGCCTTTTTAAAGCCAATATCAAGACATGACGTGCAGCTCATTAAAATCATCCCGTACCCCTTGGCTAATCACTGACAGTCAAAACGGCTGTTCAACAGCTGTGCTATGAAGTGACCATTGAAGGTTCAAGTGACCATCCGTGACCATTTTGTCTGACAGTGAGGACACTATTGTCCACAAATAAGTTCACACATTTACTACACGCAGTGTTATTGTTGATATTTAAAGGTTTCAAAGGTGGTCAGTTTCTTTTGCGTTTTCGGTCTTTTTGAAGTTGGTCGAAATGGTCAAATTTTTCGGTCAAAATGCCCATTTTGCATTGGCCTTTTTAAAGCCAATATCAAGACATCACGTGCAGCTCATTAAAATCATCCCGTACCCCTTGGCTAATCACTGACAGTCAAAACGGCTGTTCAACAGCTGTGCTATGAAGTGACCATTGAAGGTTCAAGTGACCATCCGTGACCGTTTTGTCTGACAGTGAGGACACTATTGTCCACAAATAAGTTCACACATTTACTACACGCAGTGTTATTGTTGATATTTAAAGGTTTCAAAGGTGGTAAGTTTCTTTTGCGTTTCAGTATATATATATATATATATACATATTGTTGCGGAGCCCGGGTTCGTCGACGTACTAAAGGGGGTTTAGGCCCTGCTCCCCCACGACCTCCGGGTTCACTGAGGCCGCCAACCACAACTACTAAACTCGTGGTCGACGGATTGCCAGGCAACTCCAGCCGCCGAGTCCACAGCCGTGCGTGGAAGGGTTAACGGTCACAACCCGAATACCTTTGGACACACGCAGCTGTGAGAACGGGGACTGAACCCCGCACGAGTCACACTGATTCCTGACGCCCGAGCGGTTGTGCGTCGCGTGACCCGTGCCGTTACAATATCGAACCCGATCGAGCGGTTTTAATTCGGGCGATGCTAGGTCAATATATGGGAAAGGACAATGATGGCCAGGTTGGAAGTACCAAACACAGTATTTATTCACAGTATGTACAGAACACAGACAAAGCAAAGAATCTTAGCAGCCTTACCTACGTTCCCAGACAAGGGCCCTCATTAGTTCGGGGAAGGGGGGGGGGGGGGGGGGGGAGGGTAATGCGCAGGGAAACGCAGCCACTTTGTGCAGCTCGCCTGGATGGGCTCGGTCGTGCGGCTCGTGCGAATGGGCTTGGTGGACGAAAGCCCCAGGAATCGCTCCAACCCAAGGCACCAACAGCCGGAGATGATCGCGGCAGGGACGAAGATCAATGACGTACACGTACCAGGAGCAGGAACCAGAGGAGCATTCAGTATAGCAGGAGCCCAGCAAGAGACAGAGAGTGTATGTGTTCTGGGCCGGGTTTTTATAACCCCCCCGAACCCCATCCCGAATCTCCCATGGGTCTCAATTGGCCGTCAGGGGTCACGTGACGCGACAGCCCCTCATTGGCCACCCTCGGCCACTCCCTTTAGCTCCCATTCGTTGCTCACTGCTCCTCCTCCCAGGAATGTCTCATTCCTCCTTCAGGGAAGGTTTTATTCCTCCTTTGGGCCTGCAGGGCCTAGTCTACTCCCATGACGAGGCACTTTAGGCTTCAACGCTGCCTACAGTCACCCTGCCTGACTCCACGCATACTTGATCTTTATTACTAAACAATGGAAAGGGCCTATGCTTTACATTTAATAAGAAATAACTAACTATAGGAGGCTACATGTTGTGGTGTAACTAACTATAGGGGGGTTGCCTTTATTCACAAAACTGCAACACTACCCCCCTCTCCGACCAGACTCGGCCCGAGTCGACCTTAGGTGGAGCGACCGGTAGAGTCGGCATTCAAAGTTTACATTTACCATTAGTGTGACACATAGATGTAATTCCCCTAACATTTAACTCTAACCCCATGTGTGCGACATCATTTACACTAGATATGTCCCTCCTAATGCATTGAGCAGCTAACTAACAGACTCACACCCACAACTGTTCACGTATTTCCGGAATTTTTAAACTAAACACATAATCGGTGGGCAACATTCTTACATTCACATTTACATTTTAAAAACTTTAACCTTTATTTACAAAAACTACAACCCTGGACCTGGACTTGAGGTAAGAAGGAATGGAGAAAGGAAATGGAGGCACTTGCTGCTTGAGTTATCTTGCGGCTTATTGTCTTGAGAGGTTTCCAAACAAAAACCGGCTGCCCTGGACCGGCATACAGGCCATTTGAAGGAAAGGGTCATCTAAATTTTCACCTCATCAAAATTGAGCCGTTTCTTTGGTGAACAGGGCCACTGACACGTGGTCCAAAGGTGGGTTTCAATGCCACGCAAAAGGTCATCCAAAGGTTCGCCAGAATGCCACCCAACAGGTGGTCCATGGTGCAAGATGATGGAGCAGCCAAAAGCTACCACAGCAGAGGTGCGGGGCCACAAGGCTCGTGGTCCATAAGGTGATGGATGGATGGATGTTTGGCAGCAAGATGCTATGACAGGTGAGTCTCCATAGTGGTCCTGGGCGGGGAGGAAGACAAAGCGCAACGAGCAGAAGGAAGGCAGCAGTGGCACACGAAAAACAAGGTAACCAGGTATCACCATACCTGGTGCGGTGAGAGGAACGCGGCAGAGTGAGCGGAGTAAGCTCGGCCCTAACCGATCGCACCCCCCACCGTTGACTACACTACCCTAGCCCTCCTTGTATTTACAATTCGTCTCTACGTCTTGTCTCCCATGTCCCCCTCTAACACCAAATTCGTCCCCAAATCCCTCCAGCTTCTCCCAGGAAGGAAGGGATGTAATAAAACAATGTTCCACTCACGTCATGATGCATCTCACTTACCAAACAGCTTACAGAGCCTCACGGTGCAAAATTCGTCCTCTGTGGTGGATGGTTGTGGATGGTGCGAAGGGGTCTCACATCCTAACTACACTAACAATATTACTCATTTAAACTCCCCGGGGTCGTACCCTGCCAGTAGGCCTCTTTAAACTAAGCGGTTCTAAGAACACGAATTCCCATTGCCCACACTGTGGTGCCCTCCTGAATTTGGGTCTCACCCCACAAATTTTCTACCTGTGCCCTCGCACAATTTCGGGGCTGGGTCGTGTGGCTCTTCCAGCAGGTCTACCTACCTGCGCCCCTCCGTTCACTGGAGCCGCCTCCTGAGCTTTCCTGCTCCTTACACTACCCTATCTGGGGAAGGCCCTCCCTGGCGCTTACCCCCTGATGCCCACCTTGGCATTGGGCAACCCGGGTCCTTCCTCTGGATCCTCGGGACCCACTGTTACGTGGTCCTCCCAGTGACTACCTGGTCTCGGTGACCCCCGGACCGTGAGAGGAACTCCGCCAGAAAGATTTATTATGTATGCGCTTTCGTAACGCAATCAATATGAATTCCAACCAAGAAAAAACCCCACACCAAGGATCCGGAATAATCAATGATATATTCCCCGAGCAATCAACCATCAACAATCAACAATCCACAATCAACAATCAATCCCCGAGATGATTAAGATGGCCATCTTACATACGTGTGTCCCCTTTCCCCACTCCCGACCCCTTAGGTACTCACGACCCCTTTGGTCTCTGTCCCTCACAATGTCTCTGGGCCCCTCCTGACCAAGATGATGGTCGGCTTCGCCGCACACGGGCGGTTGAACGAACCCCGGGCGGACGTGCTTCCACCGGGCACGTACCGCACCGGGAACCACGGCTGCAGCACACCCCTCCTGGCCAAGCGAAGCGGGCAAAGCAAGCGCCGCTTGCAACGCGCGCGAGGCCCCAAAGTGCGACCCGTACGCGTCCTTGTAGACGGTGCGGCGAACTGTGCCGGACGCTGGGTCCGTGCACGGACCCACGGCAACTTGACGTGTCAAAAGGGTAGTTACACGTCCCGGTAACTCCTCTCGCCAGACGGGCTTGGGAACGCAGCTTTTCCACGCTGCTCAATGTCGATCCCCACTCTCCTCGGAGCTGGGCGAGGAAGAACAAGAATCGTCGCTTCTCCCGGACCTCGTGTCTTTTTTCTTCCGTTTCCGGTCTCCTTTTTCCCAGAAGGGCTCCTGACCCTTTAATCACAACAACCCTTAATCGACTACACATTGATAAGCAAGGACCTGAATAGTAATTCACATACATTCACATAAATATGTAACACTCCCCCCCTTCAAGAAAGAAAGTTTGAACCCAGCGAAAACTTTCTTTGCCGGCCAACTTGGATAAACAAACCAGATAACTCACCCCCCCCCCCAACTCATCAGTTCCCCCCGGGCACAGTCATCACTTAAAAATAAAGCAACAAAATTTCACACCATCCCCGAGATTAATTCCCTCTGCACCAAGCGTCAACCACTTCTAGTTTCTCTTGACTGACGGTTAAGAGGTGGTGACCAAAGCCCCCAAATTTAAACCTCTCTATAGCACTTTTTCGGGAGGCCCAGCGGAGTATTCCCTACATGGACGCCTTAAGGAATGTGGAGTTCACGGTTAGTCCGGGGAGGAAAGTTCATTACATGGACGCCTTTAAGAACGGGGAGTTCACGGTTAGTCCGTGCAGGAAAGTTCACGACCTGGACGCCTTTAAGAACGTGGCGTTCACGGTTAGTCCGTGTAGGAGCCCCGGCTCGGCGGCTCCCCCGTATATATAGTGCTTCAACTTCTCCAGACTCCTAACAGTTACGGTGGGACCACTTGTCCCAGCCGTTACCTGACTGGCGGTCTCCTTCTCGGCCAGTGCTCTGACATTCATTTTTTCGGGAGGTGCCGTAACTCTGGGAGCCTCCATATTAATATCGGCTGCTGCCAACCCCAAAACTACTGCCAAGTTGTCCTCTTCTGTAGACCTCTCGACGCCTACGAAATGCCTTCCCTACTGTTATGGTCCGACCCTCCAAATCCTTACATTCCAATTCTTCTCTGCCTCCCTGGCGTCTCTTGTGCTTGCAAACGTGACAAAGCCGAACCCTCTTGACCGTTGCGTTTCCCTGTCTTTTACCACCCGCACTTCCACCAGCGGCCCATATCTGTTGAAGACAGAGGTCAGAACTTCTTCCTCTGTGTTGAAGTTCAGTCCCCCTACAAATAACTTGGAACTTTTGTCGCCATCCCGAGCTGGTGGGGTGTTATTTTCCCTGCTGTGCTCTTTACCAACCCTCGGGTTACCATAAATT
Organism: Myxine glutinosa; assembly: GCF_964187855.1. Taxonomy (NCBI): domain Eukaryota; kingdom Metazoa; phylum Chordata; class Myxini; order Myxiniformes; family Myxinidae; genus Myxine; species Myxine glutinosa. The sequence goes on along the minus strand of NC_136270.1, from coordinate 11,165,806 downwards.
TGCCCCCCGGCCAAATCATTCCCAATAATCACAGATACTCCCTCTACAGGAAGCGTGGCTTGTAAACCGATGGTGACCGGTCCTGACACCAAATCGGATTCCAAATGGATGACATGAAGTGGGGCACTAACACAGCCACCGATCCCTTGTAACCGAACACTATCACGCGTTGCGGTACTCTTTGACAATGGCAAAATGCCTTCAAGCATTAAGGATTGATGGGCTCCTGTGTCCCTCAAAACCCTAACCGGTCTTGGATTAGTCAAGTCTCCCTTGAGTGAGACCAACCCCTCATAAATAAATGGTCGGTAACTCTTCTGTGGGCGATTTCTTACGCTTGCCATCGCATTCGGAGTGGTAATAGTCGGACTCTGCTCTGGGTCTTCCCTTTTCATGCGGTAACAACTGGACATCAAGTGTCCAGGTTTCTTGCAAAAAGCGCAAGTAGGCCCGGAGGAAAAACTCGTGGTCTGCCTCGGGCCCCCCGAAATATAAGTTTGTCTTGGGCCCGCAGCCCTCTGATTTCGAACAGGTGGGGTATCCGCGTTGTCCCCATAATCCTCTCGAGGCCGCCGCCATGTATTGTCGTTCTCCGCACCTGCTGTTCCCCACCTCCCCTGCGGAGATCTAGGCGAGGAGTTAGGTTCGTGGACCCCTATCCGGTGTGTTAAGGCATAATCATCTGCCATGGTGGCTGCGTCCCACAACTTCGGTACTTTCTTTTCCTGCAGGTACACTTTGATGTCCTCGTGGACACACTGTTGAAATTCCTCCACCAGGATCAAGTCACGCAATGTTTCGAAGTCTTTCCCGACTCCTTTTGACTCACACCACCGATCAAACATGTTTTCTTTCACTCTGGCAAACTCCACATGGGTCTCACTCTCCCTCTTCCTGGCATTCCTGAATTTTTGCCGGTAAGCTTCCGGAACCAACTCATAGGCTTTGAGGATGTGCTTCTTCAATACCTCATAATCTGCACATTGGTCCATTGGTAGCGCCGAATAAATCTCTTGAGCTTTTCCCACCAGCACACTTTGTACTAGTATGGTCCAGGCCTCCTCCGGCCAGTTTAACTGTCGAGCCACTTTCTCAAAGTGCGGAAAAAATTTAGCGACCTCCTTTTCACTGAAGGGTGGAACCAGCCTCACATGTCTGTCCACATCCCAGGTGTTCTGGCTAGGTGTCGACCCCGTCAGCAAGGGTGGTACCTCTCCCCGTTCTCTCATTAACTCCAGCTCCTTGAATTTAATTTCTTGCTGAAGCGCCATGTCACGTTCCTTCAATTCCCTTTCCGCTTTTCTCTCCTCTGCTTCGAGTTCCCTTGCAGCTCTCCTCTGCTTCTGCTTTCCTTTCCTCTGTTTTCATCCTTTCTAACCTTTCCTGGAGTTCTCGTTCCACTCTCCTTTCTTCTTCTGCTCTTTCCTTTTCTGCTCTTTCCTTTTCTGCTTTCCTTTCTTCTTCTGCTAACCTTTCCTGGAGTTCTCGTTCCACTCTCCTTTCCTCTGCTTGTTTCTCTTCTCTCCTCTCTTCTGCTTTCCTTTCTTCTTCTTTTAACCTTTCCTGGAGTTCTCATTCCACTCTCCTTTCCTCTGCTTGTTTCTCTTCTCTCCTCTCTTCTGCTTTCCTTTCTTCTTCTTTTAACCTTTCCTGGAGTTCTCGTTCCACTCTCCTTTCCTCTGCTTGTTTCTCTTCTCTCCTCTCTTCTGCTTTCCTTTCTTCTTCTTTGATCCGTTCCTGGCTCCGTAATTGCAACTCCAGTTTCCGGAGCTCAACGTCTTCTGGTTCTTCGGGTAGCCACTGCCAGGCTAACTCGTCCCATGTTCCTAATCCCACCATAGATTGTATCACCGTGGTCTGCAACTCTGCCTTCCTCACATTAGTTCGGACCTCCAAGTTAAAATGTTTGGCCAATTTCAAGAGGTCCGACTTTAGTAACGCTCGGAACTGTGCCTCACTCGGTGTTACCGCAAAGTTCTGTGCCACAAACGCCATGGTGACTATCGTTAACACCTGTTAACCTTCACCCAAGACTTTACCCCAATTTCCCCAAAAATTTACCAATTAATACTTAATTAATAAATTTTAATTAATAAAAATATTATTTTATTATTTTATACAATTTTAGATCCCGGACGTAGACCCAATTGCGAATCCGCAAATCGTAATTTGGACGAGCCCCCAATTCTGTTGCGTGGTCCTCCCAGTGACTACCTGGTCTCGGTGACCCCCGGACCGTGAGAGGAACTCCGCCAGAAAGATTTATTATGTATGCGCTTTCGTAACGCAATCAATATGAATTCCAACCAAGAAAAAACCCCACACCAAGGATCCGGAATAATCAATGATATATTCCCCGAGCAATCAACCATCAACAATCCACAATCAACAATCAATCCCCGAGATGATTAAGATGGCCATCTTACATACGTGTGTCCCCTTTCCCCACTCCCGACCACTTGGGTACTCACGGCCCCTTTGGTCTCTGTCCCTCACAATGTCTCTGGGCCCCTCCTGACCAAGATGATGGTCGGCTTCGCCGCACACGGGCGGTTGAACGAACCCCGGGCGGACGTGCTTCCACCGGGCACGTACCGTACCGGGAACCACGGCTGCAGCACACCCCTCCTGGCCAAGCGAAGCGGGCAAAGCAAGCGACGCTTGCAACGCGCGCGAGGCCCCAAAGTGCGACCCGTACGCGTCCTTGTAGACGGTGCGGCGAACTGTGCCGGACGCTGGGTCCGTGCACGGACCCACGGCAACTTGACGTGTCAAAAGGGTAGTTACACGTCCCGGTAACTCCTCTCACCAGACGGGCTTGGGAACGCAGCTTTTCCACGCTGCTCAATGTCGATCCCCACTCTCCTCGGAGCTGGGCGAGGAAGAACAAGAATCGTCGCTTCTCCCGGACCTCGTGTCTTTTTTCTTCCGTTTCCGGTCTCCTTTTTCCCAGAAGGGCTCCTGACCCTTTAATCACAACAACCCTTAATCGACTACACATTGATAAGCAAGGACCTGAATAGTAATTCACATACATTCACATAAATATGTAACACCCACTCACATGCTAACCTAACTGGCTCCTTGAGCCTACCTGCGGCCTTACCTGGCCGACGAGCTACCAGTGACGGAGTGCCCCAATAACTATGACTATTAAGAAGCCACATACCCAGCCATTTCACTGCCTCATGCACCTCACAAAACACTACCTATATGCAATCAGCACACAGGTGTCAATAGCCATGCAATTTACCTGCATCCTCTACCTAACTTTAAACTACCCCGCCGGGCCTCCGTGAATGGGTTCCACTCCCCCCCCCCCCCATTCAATCCTTCGCACCATGCATTCCACACCATTCATTCCACACCAATTATTTGCACACCACAACACAATTCCATTTACACTCACACACACAGCATCATCTACCTAACTAATTTCCCCGATAACTCGTGCTTCCTTCATCATGCCTTTAAACTATGCACACCCTTTTTGTTAGCAACCACTAAACTCTCTATGTCCCCACTACTGTTCATGGTCACTACTTAACTCTCAATCCCTATGCTCTCTCTAAATCCCTAATCATTATCCTAGCCCTCCCTCGGCTAGTTTTGGTGCCCCATGGAGGCAACCATTGCTGGCCCCTCCATGGGCCTAACACTGCCATCCCCCTAAACTAGTGCTCATGGGCCCTCCTCACCGTGTGAGGAATGGTCACACTACCATTCCTCCACGTGGGGTACAAAACTCCCCCAGTCCTCTAAACTATGAGCCCCCTTCCATGGAGGTACGTGGTCGTGGCTCGGCCTCCAAGGGCTGAGCGATCCATGCGGGTGGTTGGTCACCTGTATGGGGTGATATCCGGCCGGCATTGACGATCCCAGGGGGATGGGGGGGGGGGGAATTGGTGGGCCCAGGTGCCGGGGTCCATCCTGCGTGGGTCCCTGTGGTCCCACGCACGATGACCCAACCGGCCACGGTTACAAAACCTCACTTGGTAAGGTGCGTTTGTCCGAAACTCCGAATTTCCCCTCGAACCCCGCCGATCGCTCTTGCCGTGGTACAGCGCCAACAATACCGTGCGGGTGCCGGAGGTACGAATCGTGCACGCCGGTCCTTGTGAGACTGACGCAGCACCGATTCCCTCCGGTCCCCACGGCGCACCATTCATCGGGGGCTCGCGTACTCTATTCGTCCCTCTGATCCCTACCCCGGTCGGCGTCGATGCCTGAGCCTGATTGCCCCTCGCACTCCATTTTGTACCTGCACACACCGGTGTGCACACTCTCTCCACACACTCCGTAATCACACACACCGGTGGGCACACTCTCTCCACACACTCCGTACCATTCGTAACCCTCACAATGGGCCCTTCACGAACTCCCGGGTCTATCCTTTCCCCCAAGCTCGCAGAGCACCCACTCGCACCAAACACATTTCCGAAATCATCGCCACTCACCTCGGGGCTCCCCTTCCCCCGCTTCTCTTCCAGTACCTGCAAACTTTTCATTTGGTCAGCAAGCATTTCATCCCGGTGCGAACACCAACCTTGCACATATTCCATCACTTCCTCCTGTAATTCATTCCCCGTCTCACTTTGTCTCTTTTCAATATTACTTCCATCGGTTTCCACCCTCTCCATTTTTTCCTTAACTCCCATTATCTCCCAATGTGCCTCCGAAATCTCCTCTTCTAATGTTACCTTGGTTGTCTCTATTTGCATCCTAATTTCTCGTTCCTTCGTTCCCATCATCTCTATTACGTCATCCACCCTCTTTGTCAGTCCCGCGTGCACCATTTTACACTTCCTCTTGGTTGCTACAACTTCCCACTTTAATTCTTTTTGCGCCACCTTCAACCCCCCGATTACATTACCATTTCTCTCTACCTGTTCCCTTAACTCCTGCTGTCCCACCGTCAGTTTCTCTACTTCCCGTGCCAGTCCTTCAATACCCCCTTGTAGTTCAGCTGTACTCCGTTTTAACTCCCTCTCCATGCGTTCCTCGCACCGCCTCACCTCGTTGCCTACCCCTGCCACCTCATCACGTACCACCGTGACCTCCTCGCTCATCTTACGCCCAATTTCCTCTCCCATGGTGTCCATCCAATGACTCATTTTATCCATTCGATCACCCATCTTTTTCATGTCACACCTTGATTCGTCCCTATGCACCTCAAAGCATGCTCTGATTTGGCCATTAATAGGCCCATATCCGTCGGCACCGCGGGCTCAATCCGTCCGGCCGGCACCGGGTGCGAATCAACGCCATTTTCACCTCCTCCTGCTGCACCCTCATTAACTCCCTCATCCAATTGTTCATGCTGGTCCTGGGTCATTAATTCTTCCACATCATTTACACTTTCTATACCCACCGGTACCTGGTCATCTTGGCCCGCCATCGCCCGAATTCAATTAAAAAAAAAAAAATTGTTTTAAACTAAATTTTAATCACGCTCGTAATTTTGAGTACGTGAAGCACACTCCAGGTCCGAATCCCACTCCTGACACCAATTTTGTTGCGAATCCCGGGTTCCTCGACGTACTAAGGGGGGTTTAAGCCATGCTGCCCCTCAAAATCCGGGACCACTGAGGCCGCCAACCACAACTACTAAACTCATGGTCGACGGATTGCTAGGCAACTCCAGCCGCCGAGCCCAAAGCCGCACGTGGAAGGGTTAATGGTCACAACCCGAATACCTTCGGACACACGCAGCTGTGAGAACGGGGACTGAACCCACACGAGTCACACCGATTCCTGACGCCCGAGCGGTTGTGCATCGCATGACCCTTGCCGTTACAATATCGAACCCGATCGAGCGGTTTTAATTCGGGCAATGCTTGGTCAATAGATGGGAAAGGACAATGACGGCCAGGTTGGAAGTACCAAACACAGTATTTATTCACAGTATGTACAGAACACGGACAAAGCGAATAATCTTAACAGCCTTACCTACGTTCCCAGACAAGGGCCCTCATTAGTTTGGGGAAGGGGGGGGGGAAGAGGGTAATGCACAGGGAAACGCAGCCGCTTCGTGCAGCTCGCCCAGATGGGCTCAGTCGTGCGGCTCGTGTGAATGGGCATGGTGGACGAAAGCCCCAGGAATCGCTCCAACCCAAGGCACCAACAGCCGGAGATGATCGCGACAGGGGAGATCAATGACGTACACGTACCAGGAGCAGGAACCAGAGGAGTGTTCAGTATAGCAGGAGCCCAGCGAGAGAGAGAGAGAGTGTGTGTGTTCTGGGCTGGGTTTTTATAAGCCCCCGAACCCCCTCCTGAATGTCCCATAGGTCTCAATTGGCTGCTGGGGGTCACGTGACATGACAGACCCTCATTGGCCACCCTCGGCCACTCCCTTTAGCTCCCATTGGTTGCTCACTGCTCCTCCTCCCAGGAATGTCTCATTCCTCCTTCAGGGAAGGTTTTATTCCTCCTTCGGGCCTGCAGGGACTAGTCTACTCCCATGGCGAGGCACTTTAGGCTTCAACGAGGCCTACAGTCATCCTGCCTGACAACGCATACTTGGTCTTTATTACTAAACACTGGAAAGGGCCTATGCTTTACATTTAATAAGAAATAACTAACTATAGGAGGCTACATGTTGTGGTTTAACTAACTATAGGGGGGTTGCCTTTATTCACAAAACTGCAACAATATATATCTCTAAAAATATAATTAACCCGCCTTCTATAAGATTCATATAAACCGGAATGCAGTATCGTTTAGATTCATCAAATAATTATTACTGAAACATTTCTATAATCACATCTAATATAAGTGTTCTTCTCATGAGCAATACATTGGAGATTGTTGCCTTCATGAGGATTTTGATAAGAAGAGACCAGAAAGGAGATTTGTCATTATAATGCATGTTATTTAACTATCTTAACAATTAAAAGGACGAGGGACAGATTTCAATTGAGATGTCGGCAACAACTTGCCTTCTCTTGAGGATAGACATCTCACGAACAAATGGAAGTTCAAAAAGAACTTCCACATTTCCTTGCACAGATTGTCAACATAAGTTTTATTCCCTTAAGTATTTCTAACCACAGCAAACACACAATTCTATATCCATAATGCAGATTACTCAAAGATTTATCACTAAGTATACGCTTCACCTTTATTGGCAATACGTGAGGATTTAAACAATTAGTGGGAAGATACCATCATTGGAGGTTTGTCATTACAACGCATGTTATTCAACTATCCTGGTAATTAATGGGGGTGTGGAACAACTTTCAATTGAGATGCCGTTGATGACATCTCACAAACATAGTCAGGTTCACTTTGTTTTTTCGTTGAAATTTTTTGGAGATAAGCAAAACTATACATTTTTGGAATATTCAGAGCATGAGAAATCCAAAAATTAATGTTGGCATTTGCATAGACACCTTTGCGAAAATGACACTCAGGACAGTGATGAAGATCTGTAAAAGCATATTCCTGAACGGTATAGACCTAGTAGATCCTGTGTATCGGACTTATAGTTCAATCTGATACTAACAAGGCTGCTTTCTTGCTTTATAAACCCATACCTATAACTTCAAAGGACTTGCAATACCATGTATTATGTAATACAGTTATATCACAAATATAAAGACAATGGTTTTCAATTACCTTTGCTTGTTGCTTTTCTATAATCCTGAGCACTATTTTGAGGCATTTATTGGATTCCTTGACCCAGAAAACATAGGATTAGCATATTTAATTAAGTTTCTAGGTTGATTAGAAGCCGAGATAGTGCAAAATATGTATTTTATGGCGGCCATTTTGAAAATCCAAAATGGCGGCCATGCAGGTGTCTGTGCAAATGCCAACATTGATTTTCGGATTCTCCATGCTCTGGTGATTCCAAAAATGTACAGGTTTGCTAATCTCCCAAAATTTTGAACGAAATTATATTTGTTAACATAGTGAACCTGACTAAACAGTTGGAAGTCCATCCAGACTTCCACACCAATTACGAACATGAAATGCTCCCAGGTCAGCCTTCAACATGCTGATGGACAGTTGGGAGGAGTCTTCTCCTTCTGTGGGTGGAAAGGAAATGTGCCATCACCACATTTCCCATCCACCCACAGAAGATGATATCCCTTCTACTCATGCTCGCCTTACTCAGTTCAACATGACGGAGTTGAATGGACAAGATACCTTGCTGTTATCATCTAAATTGGACAATGTCGTTTCCCTCATTGGGGTATTAAGCACACCTTATCCTAGCCACACATACTTGATACATGTTGAGAGTTCCAAAACTACATGTATACACCAGGTGCCTATGGCCTCAATCTAACTGCTGCTCTTCTTCCCCAAAAGCGTAACATTTTTATTGAGCATGACATAAATACGATTAATTATCATCAAACTGGAACACTATAAAATAATCAAGTGTTATTCAATTATAGAATAGCATCCACGATGCGGTGCAATGTAATGCAATCCAGCTACCAAATCTCCTTCCTCTCTCTTTCATTAAAAAAATCCTTTATACGTAGTTCTACAGCAGTGAATATATATATTTTTAACATTTCTGTGCACCCATCTCAAAGCACACTTCAGCATCTTTAAGTGATATTCAATGTAATATCATCGACTACTAAAGAACAGCAAAAGGAGTTTAATGATTTGTATTGAATGATGACTTGGCTGTCCAACGCAGACTTAGATCTGTGAGCTGTAATTTGTCATAAGCAAGAAAAGACTTTAATGGTAATTTGGATTTAATGGTCCACCTGTAGCGGTTACCTTATTCGCATGTCGCGGTTAACTTATTCGCATGTCGCGGTTAACTTATTCGCATGTGACGGTTACCTTATGTTTGGTCATAATCCACGTGCACGGGCCTGTGGGGCCTTTGGTTTGTTGGACGTGACGCACGCGCGGTTGTCGGAGCCACGCCCTCCGAAGAGGGTTGTGGCTTTATAAAAGCTGTATCACTTCCGTTCGCGTTAGAGAGTGCTGGAGATTTCTGTACGAATAAACGAGCTTCGAACCCTACGAAATGGCCTCTTCTTCTCGCCTTCCGCGACTCCTAAACTGGTGACCCCAGCTTCCCCCGAACGGATTCGGGGGCTGCAAACGAACACGGCAAGCGCGCCCTGACCAGGGAAGCCACCTAAACTGGTGACCCCGGCTTCTCCCGAACGGATGCGGGCGCGGTTTCGAACGCAGTTTCGATCGAACTGCCGGAGTTTCGGGAACGACGACCGGCCATGTGGTTCGCGCACCGCGCTTGGCTCCTCCTCTATGACCAGAGGGGCGAGCTTGCTCCAGGACCCTCCGAAGGAACGCAGTTACGAGATGTGGGTGGCACTGCTGCTCATCTCTTGCATGCGCACTGACGTTGGCGGCACGGCTGCTTCGTTACCTTCATGCGCACTGCTGCTCGTCACCTTCGCGCAACTACACTCTACAACTACAGCTACAGCTCGCGTGTAGAAAGCTGCAACTCGCGCAACTATTTCTCCGACTCTGCATCCTCGGGAGGCCTGCGAGGAACCTCGGCAGCCTACCCTCGGCCCGGCTCTGTTCCACCTGCGGCTCGGCTCCACCCACGGCCCGGCTCTGTTCCACCCGCGGCCCGGCTCTGTTCCACCCGTGGCCCGGCTGTTCCACCCGCGGCCCGGCTCTGTTCCACCCGCGGCCCGGCTCTATTCCACCCGCGGCCCGGCTCTGTTCCACCCGCGGCCCGGCTCTGTTCCACCCGTGGCCCGGCTCTGTTCCACCCGCGGCCCGGCTCTGTTCCACCCGCGGCCCGGCTCTGTTCCACCCGCGGCCCGGCTCTGTTCCACCCGCGGCCCGGCTCTGTTCCACCCGCGGCCCGGCTCTGTTCCACCCCTGGCCCGGCTCTGTTCCACCCGCGGCCCGGCTCTGTTCCACCCGCGGCTCGGTTCTGTTCCACCCGCGGCTCGGTTCGATTTCACCAGCAACCTCGGGAGGCCCGCGAGGAACCTCGGCAGCCTCCCCCGAGGACTTGCCCAGCCCCTCGGTCGGCTCAACCCCACGGCAGCGTTTTTTCACGCGTACCGAGGCCGAGCACTGCTCGAGCCTTCTCGGCACTGCCGAGCGCGCCTGCGAACTACGTACATGCCCGTGGAGTGCATTCTGGGGGGGGGCGCATGTAGCGGTTACCTTATTCGCATGTCGCGGTTAACTTATTCGCATGTCGCGGTTAACTTATTCGCATGTGACGGTTACCTTATGTTTGGTCATAATCCACGTGCACGGGCCTGTGGGGCCTTTGGTTTGTTGGACGTGACGCACGCGCGGTTGTCGGAGCCACGCCCTCCGAAGAGGGTTGTGGCTTTATAAAAGCTGTATCACTTGCGTTCGCGTTAGAGAGTGCTGGAGATTTCTGTACGAATAAACGAGCTTCAAACCCTACGAAATGGCCTCGTCTTCTCGCCTTCCGCGACTCCTAAACACCCCTGTAAATATACAGCTTTAATTGACAAATTAATCCGTTATAAGAGTAACTTACTAAGAATAAAGACAGATACATAAAAATTCTAAATATTGTATGAAAAACAAAATAGTGGCACAGCAGATGTGTGCTTATTATTACTAGCAACAGTAGCCGCCCTACGGGCAGGGGCTTCAATTGGGAAGCGCAAATGAAAAGGTCAAATATCAGAAATTGAAGGCTTTTTTATTTTAAACGATTCATATAAACATCAGTTGAATCACATCACATGCAAATCATCAAAATCTAAACAGTACATGGCTAAACAGTACATGGACACTCACGTACCACGTACGTCTCGCGTCTCGCTCGCTCTCATGTTGTCCCGATAATGATCCTTCCGCAGGTTCACCTACGGAAACCTTGTTACGACTTTTACTTCCTCTAGACAGTCAAGTTCGCTCATCTTTTCAGTGCACCGGCACGAGCCGAGAATGGCCCGTGCAGGGGCTGATCCGTGGATCTCATCAAACCGTCCGATCGGTAGTAGTGTGTACAAAGGGCAGGGACTTGATCAACGCGAGCTGCTGACTCGCGCTTACTGGGAATTCCTCGTTCGTGGGACACTGTCTCAAGCCCCAGTCCCCATCACGGTTGGGGCTCAGCGGTTTACCCGAGCCTGATGGCGAAGGGCAAGGTACATGCTGGCCCGTCCAGTGTAGCGCGCGTACGGCCCCGGACATCGAATGGCATTAAGCATTCATTAAACATTAAACGTTCATTAAATAATTACGAAACGAAAAACATTACGAAATTAGGTTCACACCGTCACAACATCGTCACAATGAGAACATCGTCACAATGAACGTTATGCGAACGCGAATGTTATGCGGGAGTCCAAACCTGAGAATGCTGGAGACCAAAGCTGAAATTGGGAAAACTAAATAGCCTATTTTACTCCCAGGGGTCCCAGGATTACCCACCCACAATATCTTTGCGATCGGTTCAGCAGTTTTTACGGTACCTTCGAACAGACAGACGGACATTTGGTGAATTATATTAAGATTACTAGATGCTCTGACGTAATGGCGGATGGATACACCGGGGGCGTGGTCGAGGGGACGAAGGGGGCGCGGAGCGATCGACTGCGCATGCGCACTGCTCTCCTCGCCATGGGAATATATAATACAGTACTGTAATGTACTATGGGGTGGGCTGAGTAAGGTAGAGGTCTTTCACTCAGAGTAGTTAATGCATGGAATGGTCTCCCTGGAAAGGTAGTGGCAGCAGAAAGAGTAGATAAGTTTGAATTGGGAATTAGATAGGTACCTGGAATTATTGGAGATAGATGGGTATAGGGATGTTCGATGGTCTGGTAGGTAGGTTATTTTGGTATACATAGTCGAGGCTCATGGAAGAGCTAGAATATAAGTACACTGAACAGATCAGAACACAACCGTCGAGAGAGGAGGAAACACCAACAGTAGAGTTGAACACCAAGACTTGTACAAACAATGGGTGTGGGGAGGAATGAGGGGCAAGAGACAAGATGGATATAGAAGGAAACTCTTTGGGAGGGTAGCGGGTGGGGGGAATTGGAAGCAGGAAGGACTGGGTTTGGGGTGGGGTTGATGCAGTGCTTAGCTTACGAGGCAGGCAGGCCGGACGGCAGTTTATTTCATATTTCCTTCGGTCTCTATTTAAAAGGCATGAATTTTCGATTCAAGTCAAAGTAACTTAATAGCAACGGCTAATGAATGCAGCCACCAATATGTGTCTATAAACATGAAACAGCACCAATACGTTTAAGGAAAAAAGTCTATAAACAACATGGCGGTGATAAATAAATAAATATTGCAGGTACCGTCTCTCTTCACCCCGCCCAGCGCCGGCGGGAACTGAGCATAAAACCCGCCCTGAACGGCCATATGGATGGGGACTGGATTTAGAGGCCGGCTCCATTTATAGTATAGACTAGCAACGAAACGTGTACACGTTTGTGTACATATACACTGTCACAACCTTAGCCAGCACTAAAAACATGGCAGCTAATCGTAGAGTTTAACCAGGATGAGAGTGATGAGAAGCTATTGCGCTCCGGTGAAAGTCCAATGCGGCACAGGTAATGTCTTACTTGCAAAATTTGAAGAGAATTTTTTCAAAGATGAGCACAGGCCCAGTGCTTCCCAGGATGGTGAGGGGCTGCCCACCAAACAAGGAGTATACCATTCCTGTCATGGAGGCTCCCAGCAGGGATTCAATGGCGCTCTGCATGCATGATGCCAGACAAAAACAAACAAACAAGATGTTGTGTATAGCAGAATACTTGCGAAATCCAAATAAAACAAAGGTGCATGGCCTTGACCTTGACCTTTGACTAAATTTGAAAAACCTTCACAAACATATGTAATACTACACATACATATAGATAAGCTGTGTAAGTTTCAATTTGACATATTGAAAGATTATTGAGGTATGGCAATAATAAAACCGCAAAAACTTCCATTTGATTATAATGGGGTGAAATTGTTATTAAGGAAACTATTGGCATGTCAAAACGGTCAAATCGATCGTCCTGATTTTTGGTAAACAATTTCAGTAACACAATACTGTACTGTATATGCAAATTGTGTTCAAATAGGATGGAAATTGATGATGGTTCCTTGATCTTTGACCTTTAACCTTTTGACCTCAAAAACAATATTGGCTTCAGTGACTCAATAATCAAACGCAGTTCAAATTTCAATCAAATCGAATGAAAATTGACATATGACCCTTTGACCTAAAAAAAACAATAGGCTTTTATATTTTGAATGGCGAACCAATGTCGGACCCAATATGCAACTTCTGTTCAAATTTCAAGTCAATTTGATGAAAATTGACGATTTTATGTGATCATGACCTTTTGTGACCTTTCATCCTTATGCTCTCAAAAAACAATAGGATTCTAGTTTTTTGGACTATCTCTACTAGGGTGGTTACGTTTCATGAACATCGGTCTGGAATTGCGACCTGTAGCTGATTGATATACAGACAGACAATCAGACAGACAGAATAACAGACCACACTGACCAATGTACTGCACTGTACTTGTGAATCTTCAATTTCACAAGTTAAAAAACACTAATCAATGCTCCCTGCTTGTAATTTGTTCAAGGCGCCAGCAATAACTCGCCTACTCTGACACCATGGGATTCTTAACGTCCACCAACGTCCACCAGGGCTGGCAGACAGATCCTATTGCTCATCAACATCCCTCCGATCGGATGGCACACAATGATGAATCGCCCTGCATGTCGAACACCAGGGTGAGTTTTTAACTGGGTCGAGATTCGACCCTCATGGTACAGCCCATTTATTCTGCCAGCCTCAAGGATAAGATAATGACCCACCAGTGGAGATGATCACTTGAAAATCTCTGGTGGGTAAAAATTGTGATGTTTTTAATGAACCGACCCCTTATCAAATCTACCATCTCTTTCTTCGCACGTCGTTTACATAACCACGTCATTCCTTTTCTTTCCTCTCAACTACACAAGTTATGTTTACTCCATGTCCTCCACAACTACTTGATGCTTCCCTTTCTCAATTTTCCTTCCCTTCCCTTTTACAACATACTTATGTTTTTAACTTTAGAATACTTATATTAATAGAATACATACTTATGTTTAACTTTTTCACACGTAACTTTTAACTTTAACCTTTTACAACATACTTTTTACAACAACATACTTAAACAACATATGTTTAACTTAATCAAGCTTGTATTATTTCTCTACTTGCTAGGCCACCGACTTAATGATCAAATATGATTACAAAAACAAGAACAACTTCAAGACATGTTTTTGATTACAGTAAAACTAGTTAAATATATTATATTCCAGTTCCCTCATTCATACGTGTTTACTTCCGAAGCCACTGGAATCAAATTTCAGTTATACATTACAGTAAAATGTCACATCATGTTGCCTAATCTAAAAAAAAAGAAGAGTATCAATGTAAGATAAGGGATCACAAAAGCAGGTGTGAACCAGAGTTTTTTCATTGTACTTGATTTGAATACAATTTGGTCAGCAGAGTTGCATTGTGACTTCACTTTACTCCTTGCGAATCAACCTCATTCCATCCCCGCATTGATCCGATAGCCCCACAGGATAGTGCGGAGCTAGAACACTTATATTCGAGCTTTTCTCGTCTGGGTTTGATTCCAACACAACAATTGGGGGCTTTGCTGGCGGGGTGTCACATCACAAACTGCTCCGTCCCTCAGTTGGATTTGAACTCGGGTGTTCCATCTGCTAGCATTAGTTGGTGTACCGGTATGTTAAAGATACCAATATGTGTGTGAATTGCGGAGAGCAGACGAGTTATTGCCGGCACCCTCACAAAATTTCAAACTCCTGCCAGCTTCAGTCAAATGTCAGGCCTGGAAAGCTGATTCGTGAAAGACTTGGGCCGAAAGCTTTCCCCAGGCAGCCCCAAAAAGAAGGTGGGAATAAGGATGGCCGTTAAAGTAGTATTAGTAGTTGTAGTCTTTCTCATAATCAATGCTGTAAGTGTTGTGCATCCTTACGATACGTTCTTCTGTGGCCTCTCCAAGCAAGCCTCCAAAGGTGATGACAGGGGACATGCAGGCACAGTAAAGGAACAAGAAGGAAGCGAGGCACTGCAAGTTGAGCCCATCACGATAATCACTCAAGTACCACGGAGCCTTGCGCTTCACATCCTGAACCAATCCACCAAAAATCCTGCCCAAAAAATAAAGGTTGCGTTTTCTTCACTCAATAGAACATTTCACCAACATCCTACATGCAACTTACTAGAATAATTAGGACATTTATGTCATTCGTTAATTGTGGCAAATCACAATGTTGTGAAAAAGTAGAAACACAAGCTCCTTCACCATGACTGAATTATCCTATTTCGAAGTAATGCACATTATTAAAGCTATCATCATAATATATTTAACAAGAAAGATGTCGTGCAGAGCACAATACTTGTGAAATCTGTTAGGGGGACTGGAAAGCAATGTCGTTTTTCAAAGAGAAATACACAGCTTAAAAAACGACATTACTTTCCAGTGCACCTAGTATATATAAACAATGGTTGCCATGGAAACAGCAATTTGGGAATTTAGAAAATTAGAACTATCAAGTGTTTTACATGATTGCCTTTGATGCAAAACAAATTTGGCTGATGCATTTTTCAAATTTTGGCCTTATTGGTGTTTTGCATGTTTTGGATGGCCTTAACCTTGTCCGAGCGTAAAAGTGGATTTAAAGGGTCAAAGTGGTCTAAAGGGTGTAAAGGTCGAAAGGGTGAAAAAGTCTAAAGGTTCTAAGGTGGTAAAAGAGTTGGTAAGCTCATCCAAGTGCATGGCAATCGCTTGCTTCAGCTCTCCCGGTACAGCAGTGCCTCCAACTTCAGACTCATCTTCGATCCCGCTCACGCACTCGTCCAGTAGCGAAACGTTCGCGAAGTTGTCGTTCTCTGTTCGCCGCCTCCACAATGGTAACTTCTTTCAGAAAGCGCTCAACTTTTCTTCAGATTCGATGACATTCACTCCACCACTCTGCATCTGGCAATTGAGATGATTGAGTGCGTGAAGATGTCAGGCAAGTACGCCACGGCGAGGATGAACTCTGACTCTTGGAAGTGCGTTGCATGGCAATGCTGGTGTTCTTGCAAAAACAGGGCTAATTCTACACGCAAGGCAAAAACACGGCTCACTACCTTCCCTCGTGATAACCATCAAACGTTAGAGTGGTAGAGAAGGACTTCAAATTCAGAGCCGATTTCATTGCACAGCTCTTTGAAGATGCGATGATTCAGAGCACAGCTTCGCACGTAATTCACAGTTTCAACGACGATTTTCAGAACATTGGCCAGTTTTGGAGGCAGGGTTTTTGATGCCAGCGCGTGTCTGTGCAGGGCGCAGTGCGTGACGTGATGTGTGGTGCATCGGCCTTCACCAGCGCTCCAAAACCGGAGTTGCATCCCAGCATGGCTGGAGCTCTGTCCGAGCAAACTGCAGACCCCAACCATGTTCCACGAGAGGCCGTTGCTTCTGAAGAAGTCGTCCACAAGCTTCTTCAGGTCAGCTGCCTTCGTCGTTGTTGTGAGAGGCTTGCAGAACAGAAAGTCTTCCTTGATCTCATCTCCTTTGACATAACGCATAAATAAGATGAGCTGGCTCAAATTCGAAACGTTGGTGGTCTCGTCGAGTTGAAGGCTGAATTTCGTCGGGCTCGTGACTAAATCTGCAACTACCTGGGTGAGGATGTCGTCGCTCATGTCGTCGATTCTGCATCTGATGGTGTCATTTGCGAGTGGAACGAGAGACAACTTGTTTTCAGCAGCTTTTCCCAGCATGATGTTGGCCATCTTCAACGCGGCCGGTTTGATGAGTGTCTCGCTAACGCTGTGCAGTTTGCCCTGCTTTTTGCGATCAGGTACGCAACTTCATACGACGTTGGTGAGGATCGGTTTGTCAATTGGAACGAAGCCGAGAGTGGGCAAGGTAGCACTTGCGTCAAATCGGACTCTCTTCAATTTGAATTCACCCAGCGTTGCGTCTTTGTACTGCCCCTCACCGTGCAGTTTTTTGAAGTGTTCCCGTAGTTTTGCTGGTGCTCGGCTGGAGTTCCTGAACTTGACATTGCAAAGCATGCATTGAGGACGCTGACTTCCGTCCCATTCCGTCAAACACGTGAACCTGTACCGCACGTAATCCTCCGACCACTTCCTTTTTTTGCTTGACATACTGCAAGAAAAAAAAAGAAGTAACAAACTGATCTTAATTGAGTTCGGGCAAATAATTATATGACAAAAATTAAAA
The DNA here is from genome assembly GCF_964187855.1 of Myxine glutinosa. Taxonomy (NCBI): domain Eukaryota; kingdom Metazoa; phylum Chordata; class Myxini; order Myxiniformes; family Myxinidae; genus Myxine; species Myxine glutinosa. Next base: position 11,148,563 of record NC_136270.1, on the reverse strand, counting down.
AAGGAACATACTTAAATATAATCAGTACCCCTCTGAAAACTGAGAAATTTTAACGAAGAAAACATAACTTATAGTTACGATGATTTATTATCTACTCAACTCTATGTCACTTCAAATCCCATTATAATATTACATAGAAAACTGCGAATTGTTAGTTTTGAATTGCGACCAAAGGAGTTATATCACCTCCACCTAATTTTCTGAGTAATTCAATCATATTTTATAATCACCATCCACTTTTGACTTTAATATAACTCTGAACCCGCCCTGCATATCCACAAACATTTCCAACTTACTTTTCAATTAATCAGTAACTCCAAAATAAGGCGCGACCAATGACGCACGGCACACGGCAAGCTAATCGAGACTATTCACTGGAATTTCCGAACACCTGCAAAGTCCAAAATCCAGTAAGTAAGTAAGCAAGTAAGCACCATCAACAGAATAATTAGCAAGTTGCTCATTGATTCAACTTACTACAGTCAGTGTGAAACAACTTATCTTAAACACAGACCAGAGAAACCATGAATGGGATGGGAATACAATTACAAATAACATTTCCATTCGTTCGTAACATATACACAAAGAATTAAGTTAAGCACCCCCCCCCGTTTTTTTACAACCTCGCACATTACAAGTTTGTTGTCGTCAAAACAGTGTAATATACCCATGATATTGCTATATTTTCTGGAGAAGTGATATTATGGTCACATAAAAACATAACAATCATGCCGTTTTCAATATTTTATTCTGAATAATTTAAGGTGAAATTTTTTGGGAATTTTAGGCATATTTTCACCTCAATTTAAGTATGGAGCTATAGGTCCATCACGGACAGTGTGGATGACGTTTATGTTTTCTAACGTACAGTCATTGTTCTGAGAAGACCTCTAGCGATCTTTGCGTCAATAACGTGTGTAGGACCCACGTGATCGGATCACTGACTCAACCCTACGTCTCATAGACCCTGTAAGCCGTCGTATGCGTTGCTGTGGCAGGTTGTTCCATTCCCGATGTAATGCACGTTCCAATTCATCCAGATTGGCTATTGGAGGGACCATCTTCGCAATTTGTCGTCCCAACATGTCCCAAACGTGCTCGAGGGGGTTCAACCTGCCACAGCAACGCATACGACGGCTTACAGGGTCTATGAGACGTAGGGTTGAGTCAGTGATCCGATCACGTGGATCCTACACACGTTATTGACGCAAAGATCGCTAGAGGTCTTCTCAGAACAATGACTGTACGTTAGAAAACATAAACGTCATCCACACTGTCCGTGATGGACCTATAGCTCCATACTTAAATTGAGGTGAAAATATGCCTAAAATTCCCAAAAAATTTCACCTTAAATTATTCAGAATAAAATATTGAAAACGGCATGATTGTTATGTTTTTATGTGACCATAATATCACTTCTCCAGAAAATATAGCAATATCATGGGTATATTACACTGTTTTGACGACAACAAACTTGTAATGTGCGAGGTTGTAAAAAAACGGGGGGGGTGCTTAACTTAATTCTTTGTGTATACATAGCAAAATAATAATAATATTAATAATAAGCGTAATTACACATAGATTCAAAATTGATCAAAAAAAAAAAAATTGCAATGCGTTTCGGAGGACCTCCGCCGAACCCCTGAGACTGGCTCACTGAACTCCTGGGGTTCGGTCGAACCCAGGTTAAGAACCATGGGTCTAAAATGTTCTATAGGGTTCGAAGAGGTCTAAGGGGGAATAAAGGTATAAATGTCTAAAAGCTACATTCCAATAGTTTGTAATTAATAGATGTAGTCATGGTCCAGTAATACATATTAATAGACGTACTGACAGTCCAACTCATGCACAAAAAGTACGTACTTGATAGACATACTCACATGGGTCGACTGAGGGTTCACCTCGATGAGGGTTCACTGTCCGCCCATGTTTTTCGGTTTTGTAAACATTATATATCAAGTGAATTGGATGAAAATGTATTAATGTGACCTTGACCTTTTGACCTCAAACAATAGGCTTCTTGCTTCTGACTACTTATACCAGGTGATCACGTTTCGTGAAGATCGGAGTAAAAATGTGACCTGAAAGCGATTGGCATACAGACAGATAGACAGACAGACAGAATAACAGACCAGATCAACCAATATACTTGTGAATCGTTGATTTCTTGTCATTGGTCATCGTCAAGCCAGTCAAGCCAGACAGTCAAGAGAGTCACACCAGAAGCCAGTCATTGTACATAGCGAAGGTTGTTTTCATTTTTTTTTGAATGAAATAACAAAAATGGTGGTACTCACTTTGGACATTCTTCGCTAGGACAACTATATCAATGATGAATTTGAGGAAGGAAATAAAAACAAAAGAATACAACAATAGTTCTGGTGCTGTAGCAGCAGGGGGTCCTTCATTTATGGAGCATGGCGTCGTTTGTAAGGCACATGAAGCCAGCAGCCCCTTCTCATAGCATTTACTTGCAGTTGTTAAAGACTGCATGGTACTTTTCAAAAAAGTAGGTCACCATAAGCTGGTATTCCATAGAGAAATTTGAAATTCCTGCCTCATCCCATTAGTCTGCAGCATTTGTTTTAATCCTTCCTGGTCAGTACATTCTCTCAGTTTCATATAGATTGTATTTGGATGGTTCTCTGGTTGAGAATCACAAGGTCGTGCAAGTACACCGAGGGCCTGCCTTCCTTCTGGGGATGCAAGTCCACCAGGGGGCGCTGCAATCCTGCAATGGCATGAACTGATAACTGGATTTCATTGTGATGATTTCTTATGAGTGAAATGGTTGATGATGTAATTACCCCTACCCCTCCCCACACCTCCCTCGCAAATGTAACACAAAATACCGGGTGAAGCAATTGGTTCACCATGTCTGCCTGTCTGACAGACATCAGTCGATGATCGAGGAACTACTTCATTTCAATTGAATTATATATTTTAAAGACTCTAGAGAACACAAATTGGGACACGGAACACCAGAACACAAATTGGAAGCAGTATTTGGCTCTGAATTTGGCAAATCGTACAACGTCTCTCGCCTGGTCAAGCATACGCCCCGAATGTGCATGAGCACAGCATGGTAAAGCATCACTTCAGTCTCTGTCAGTCTGCCATCCAAACAAATTGATAACCATTCCAAACAGGAAAGTTATTGTTTTTGGACATGAGCAACAGACACGAAGAACTAATTTAACGTGTTAAATAAGCTGGTGAAATAGAGCGTGCGCTAATGGTGGTACACTTCCAATTAAAGGTGTTTCTTTTTTATAGACTTTAAAACTTTTATTTTATTTCATTTAAATTATATATTTGAACACTGTAGAGCACAACTCACATTGTTTGCACTTCAAAAGAACCTACAGTTTAGTATTAATTAATAGGCAAACATTTACGCCAACTTGATCATTCAAATTTGCTGCGTGCAAATGGACAAAAAAGGACAAATGCAAAAAGGACAAATGCGTGCAAAAGGACAAAAATGGCGGTGCCTAGTGATACAACCACAGAGCTAACTTCATCCCAAAGATCCGTTTGTTTAGTGCATCCTTTTCTCAAATATCGTCCTAAAATCGTCAGTTTCTTCAAGAATAGTTGGCAGAAGTTTTAGCTCTGGATTGTTCTGTTAGTGTGAAGCGTCACATACCCCCCTCGTAATGATGACAGCCATTTTTATACTATACTAAGTGTACATAAATCAAAATGTATCTCACGTACCCCATGATGAACCCCATGGGATCACTTACCTACTGGAGGTCCATGGACCCTGGTTCAGAACCGCTGCTCTATTACGTCACCGAGTATGGCTTGATGATAAACAGTAAAAATGGACCCTGGCACATAACACAGCTCACCATGAAGAAGAGCAGCAGTCTACATAAACCAAGATTTGTCTAGGCAAGTTGAGGCTGTCCCAGACATGTTGAGGCTTTGGACACCAAAGCATCCCTATCTCCTGCAAGCGGCTTATTAAGGTTTGTCAAATTGATATTGACAGAAAAGGCATAGACAGACATCATTATAAGGCAGGGAATTAAAGGAAGGAGCACATTGGGGTTAGATATCAGAAGATGTATGGAGAAAATCAAAGAGAGAGACATTTGTGAAGATGCTGCGATCGCATTGTGTGTGCTCTTCCATTCAAGCAATTTACCTACTTGGGAACAACAACACTATTTGAAGTTCGGTGGGCAGAGCTCCTGGCTAAGTGGGTCCCGCTAAATAGAACATTCTTGTTTGGATTGTGCTGCTCCTAAGGCATTTCCCACCTCCAATCTGGCCAATCCTCACACTAGGGATTTCCCGCAGTGAAGCATACAGTAGACGATGCGAAACCAAATTGGGACGCCTTGCACAGACGCTAAACAAAGCAGTTTTCCAGCATCTCTGCACTGAAATGACTTGATCTTGTGGTATTGTTTCATCATCGAGTTCACAATTGCATTTGTGGTATAATTGGTGCAACTGCCTCAACTACTTACTATACCATCCAGCCAACCATACAATGCTGCAACAAATTTGAGTTATAACTGCCCTAATGCTCACTGAACCAAATACCAATACAACATCTCAATGTGCTCACATGCTGTGACTGGTGCCCTGGCTTCCTGACTCAAGAGACTGGGCTCACACATTTGGTGAACTGGTGCTTCTGTGTATATGTCTAGAATCGGTTTATATTAGAATGGGTTTAAGATAATATAGTTAGTTTTGCTAAAGCATGAAAATTCGAAATAACGTTAGTTTTCTATTATTAACAATAGTGGGTGTTGGTTAGCCTGGTGTTGGCTTAGTGGTTAGGGTGCCGGCTTGGGATCCTAGGATCGTGGGTTCGAATCCCGGTCGATCGCTGAATTAACGACCAGGGGGCTTGACTCAGCCTATCATCCTTCCAAGGTCGGCAAATTGAGTACCAGCTTGCTGGGATGAATGATCACGGTGTGTAACCCGATTTAGAATAGGTACACCATATCCCTGCACATCATAAGAGGCAACCAAGGGTTGGCGTCAGGAAGGGCATCCGGCCATAAAAACATTGCCTCAAACGGAACCATGATTGCCATGGGGCCCGCAAGGCTAATCCCCACTCTAGCGGGAGAAAATGGCCTTAAAACGATCATTCATATTTATATAGTGGGGTCACCCGTGGGAATCCCACAGGCAAGGAGGTGTACCGTTGCGATCGGTGCAGTAGTTTTTGCGGTACCAGGGTCAATAACGTTAGGCGGGAGTCCAAACCTCAAAATGCTGGAGACCAAAGCTGAAATTGGAAAAACAATATAGCCTATTTGACTCCAGGGGGTCCCAGGATTACCCACCCAAATTTTGTTGCGATCGGTTCAGCCGTTTTTGCGGTACCTGGGAACGGATGGACGGACAGACAGACGGACGGACATTTGGTGAATTAAAGTAAGATTGTAGCAGAAGTTCTGTTTCCCTAGAATTTGGTAAAACAGCCTGTTCACACCAACCACTCAGAATCCGAGCCATAACCGGCTCAATGACACAGGTGTTATCGCCGCCTTCTTCGACAGGATCATCCAATTGCATCCTATGCGGGGTCACGATCCCTGATCACAAAACAATATTTGTAACAATTTATAATTTTTCATTGGTAACAAGCAGATCAGAGTCTAGAATCAAAGACCTCAATAATTAGTAAAATTGCAGCTGTTTCAATTTACCAAGTTAACTTTCTATTTGTAAATTAAGTGTAGTGTATAAATTCTAGTAAAGTTAAAAGCTCAGTAAATAACTGTTTATTGGCAAATTAACAGCATAGGAAAGAAAAGAGTGCCGATCACATACACACAACGTATGGTTAGTGTCCTGCATTACTCACTGGCCTGTTCTCTGCAGCTCAGGGCCGACCTCATGGGGCTCATACTCTGGTTCAGACACAGGTGCTGCCCCATTAGCAACACTTGGTATCTTGCGTTTTTCCTGGAATGCAGAGTAGTATAGGTGCAAATGACGAGTTATGCTGATGTGACAACTGTTCGGGTTTATGAACAATTAACATGTGGTTTATTGATGTCTGCAGCTTGATTTTTGGAATTGCCAAAATTTGTAGCACACCACCCCTCACCCCATCACTGTCTTTAACAATGAATTATAAAAGCAGTACCTGCGATGGAATATTTTTTGGGGGTTCAATGCGGATAGAGGGATCCCATTCTCCTGGGGGAAGTACCGTCACCAGATCCAAAAATTCATCAATTCCTGCAAGCAGGTCACTGCGATCTTTGGCCTTGTAGGCAACGTCATGGAAAATCTGCATGGGTCAAAATATGACACGCCTGCTGCATAATCGTGGACTATTTCTGGTTAAACTATGAATACACAATCTTCTCTTTAATACAGTGGGAATCCATGTATCTTTCATAAACTGAAAAACGCCACCAAATAATTCAGGAAGGACAAATTGCACATGAACAATGCCATCGAAGATAAAATAATGTGTCAACAAAAATAACGAGAGTAAAAAAAGAACAAAACAAGTACGGATACATTCAAAGTACACCGCTCCCCATGCCAAATAAATACCATATCCTCCAGTGCGTGACATTTCTCGGACGCCTTTGGCGCCCGGCAATGCCACCGTGCAGCACATAGAGACAGTATTTGGAGGGAGAGATGTACAACAATTGATTGATTAATTGCGTAATTAAATAAATAATAATGGTACAACAATTAATTTCTTAATCAATTGGCGAATAGCATACCTGAACCACCAGTGTTTCATCCGAAGCTGTAACTTTTTGAAAAATAAATAAATAATTAAAGAATAATAAAAATAAATAAATAATTGATTAGTTGATTAATCAATACATAATGAATCGAGTAATCAATAAATAAAAAAACATAATTTATAGCCAAATCACTTGGTCACTGTCGTGTCCAAATATCAGCTTCGTAGCTCAAAGGATGGCTGAGATATCGCCCGGACAAACAAACAAACAAGAAAGAAAACAAACAAGAAATAAATAAACCGGAGTGAAAACTGAGTACTCCCTTTCAGCACGCGTCATCACCGGGACCCCTTAGGTGCCCAGCGGTGATGTCATGCAGCGCCTGGAGATAAAATAGGGAAGGAGCGGTGTACAATAAAATGCCAGCAAAGAAGAGAGAGATCTCCACAAGTCAATACCATAGACCACTACTCAAAAGCTGCAGTGTGCAATGGCCATGTGCAGTTGAAAAATACTGCATCAACACCAGCTTATAGAATGTCCACTTTGGACTTAAGGCCCTTATCAGGAGTGTAAAACCAGCTGAAGGAGAACATATGAATTTAATTGGTCAGCTAACTGTATACCTGAGAAGCACACCGACAGCAAAGGCAGCAAAACAGGAATATATTTCAGAGCTCGTCATGATTGGTAAGCGATTGCTTGTGCACACCTCATACTCACCGTGCATTAGTTTGGGGCGAGTATTTTGTTGCACACCTTTTTTTTTTCTAAACGTAGTCAAGACTCGTAGAAGAGGTAGTACACTGAACAGATCAGAACACAACCGGACAAAATGAACAAGAGACAGAGAGAGACAGAGACAGAGACAGAGACAGAGAGAGAGAGAGAGGGAGAGAGAGAGAGAGAGAGAGAGAAAGATGGGGGAGGGGGTTGGGGACACCAACAGCAGAGTTGACGAACAAGTTCGAGTGAGACTTGGGTGTGGGAAGGACTGGGGGCAGGGAAAGATGCATGGGTTTGGATTGAGGATTATCTGAGATGGTGGTGAACAGCCGTCTTGAATATCTGGAGAGAAGAATGAGATTGAAGAGAATGTGAAAAAAGAGGAATGTTGATTCCACAGGTGGGAAAAAAGAGGAACTCCTCCATCAATTTCTTTGTTGTTCCTTATTTCTTTGGCCTTTAGAAGATAGTTAGTCAAGTTTATGCCTTTGTCGCCCTGCGTTATTCTGTAAACGTAATTTCATCATCAAAGACCTCATTATTTGGATATAAAATATATAATTTATAGTATTCCTGAAGTAGAATTAAATAATGATGCCATTGTGCACATGAAGTGTATACCTTGCTGGATCTGGTGCCATGCCCGGATTGACGTCTTGACGGTACTGAGTGGCTGTGAATCGATACATTTTAAATCCATTCTCTAATCGATTGGTTCATTGAATGGCACATCATTCTGCCATTTTTAAACGAACGATGAGGTACCATGTGTGGTAATCTTCATTCTGATGAAGCAGCACTTACGTGGAAGGAAGGAAGTTCCTGCTCCATGTGTGTGTGTGTTTGGTTCCATGTGTGTGTGTTTGGCTCCATGTGTGTGTGTTTGGCTCCATGTGTGTGTGTGTTTGGCTCCATGTGTGTGTGTTTGGCTCCATGTGTGTGTGTTTGGCTCCATGTGTGTGTGTTTGGCTCCATGTGTGTGTGTTTGGCTCCATGTGTGTGTGTGTTTGGCTCCATGTGTGTGTGTGTTTGGCTCCATGTGTGTGTGTTTGGCTCCATGTGTGTGTGTTTGGCTCCATGTGTGTGTGTTTGGCTCCATGTGTGTGTGTTTGGCTCCATGTGTGTGTGTTTGGCTCCATGTGTGTGTGTGTTTGGCTCCATGTGTGTGTGTTTGGCTCCATGTGTGTGTGTGTTTGGCTCCATGTGTGTGTGTTTGGCTCCATGTGTGTGTGTTTGGCTCCATGTGTGTGTGTGTTTGGCTCCATGTGTGTGTGTGTTTGGCTCCATGTGTGTGTGTGTTTGGCTCCATGTGTGTGTGTTTGGCTCCATGTGTGTGTGTTTGGCTCCATGTGTGTGTGTTTGGCTCCATGTGTGTGTGTTTGGCTCCATGTGTGTGTGTTTGGCTCCATGTGTGTGTGTTTGGCTCCATGTGTGTGTGTTTGGCTCCATGTGTGTGTGTTTGGCTCCATGTGTGTGTGTTTGGCTCCATGTGTGTGTGTTTGGCTCCATGTGTGTGTGTGTTTGGCTCCATGTGTGTGTGTGTTTGGCTCCATGTGTGTGTGTTTGGCTCCAGGTGTGTGTGTTTGGCTCCATGTGTGTGTGTTTGGTTCCATGTTGTGTGAAACAACATATGCTTTGAGATGTTGGGATCACGTGAGACCTTGAAAGAGCACGCCACACCTATGGTCTGACGAATAAAGCAGTTATCTTACAGACTCACTGGCGCAGCGAGGGGGCGGCGGGGGGGGGGGGCGAAAGGGGCGGTCGCCCCAAAGGGCACTTTTGGGGGGCTGTAACAAACTGCACGTAAAATGTGCCCCATTTTGCTCGGGGGGGGGTGAGGGGGGGGCGAATACTGTCAGTCTGCCTTTGAAATGTGAAAAATTCAATGTAACGGACACTTTGATGTACGCCTGGAGCGTATGACATCAATACGTACTCCGCCAGGAAGTAGGGTACAGTCAGAGCGATCACGTTTTTCTTTGTACTCGCGGCTGTTTCTAAAGCAATAGGTTGCTTTACATGAATCGGGTGCATTTTGAAAGGTATGGTGTTTCTCTTTGTGATCGTGGAAGCAAAATGAATTTGATAACACGCGATTTCCGAGCTGTTCGCCATATTACTCGAAACAAGCTTTACAAAGTACCAAGCCAATTTTTTCTCCCCGTCACACAACGATTGCGAGCTGTTTGTAAAGAACTAGGGCATTGCCCGTACTATATCTATATCTAAAATTATATCCCCCCCCTCTATTTACATGAAATGGTTTGGTCCAAAGCGAACGGCTTCCGGAGTTTGGTAAAGAAATCGCCATCGCGTGCACAAACGCGCAGGAAAGCGAATGAATCGCAAATTCGTTTTTATTAGTTTAAAAACATAGTTTAACGCCAACATAGTTTGCAAACGTGAAATAAATGAATACGCTCTCAAATGTGCCATCCGAGGCAGAGTGTGTCCGCCACGTTCGGCACACGCGATAGTTCGCTGCTCTCTGATTGGTTGAATCGTTTTTTGGACATAGCTCGGTAAGTAATTGTCCGATTAATATGAAACCTTGAAAAGGCACATCCTCGGGTCCCCAGCAATATACCTGGCAAGTTAAAAGTATATCGGACCCGTGGTTGTCGAGAAACAGCGGTCACAGACAAACAAACGTACAAACAGAGATTACTGGAATTATAGATAGATAATGTTTTTGCACATCTGCTTGAAACATATAAAATGCAAGGTTGTTATTTAAATTTGTTTATTGAATTTCGTCCTAAATAAGGATGAAAGCTACTCAAGGTTTTTGGGTTGTACATAGTACAGTATAACTACAATAATTGGTAACCTGCACTCTGCACTGTATTCAATCTGCCAATGCAGATAACCAAAAAATTGCCGATATCTGCCTGTTCTGATTACCGGTTCTGATATGGGCCCAACAATAGTATATATTATAGAAACAGTCGTGGCCAAAAAATTTGGCACCCTTGCACTTTATTCAAATAACTCACAATTTTCTCTAAAAAGAAGTTGACATTGACAAAAGTATTTGGTCTCCACAATTCCTTATTTCACTGTTAATATTAGAGAACCTTTGTTTTTTTTATTCAGAACTTAATATATCCTTTTAAATCAGAAAAATAAGAAGAAATGGCATCGACAAAATTATTGACACCCACGACTTAATATTTTGGCCTTTGAACAAAATAACTGTAGTCAAGCGCTTCCTATAGCCATGAATGAGCTTCCGACACCTCTATACTGGCAGTTTGGCCCACTCTTCTTGTGCAAACTGCTCCAGCTTTCCCAGATTTGAAGGGTGCCTTCTCTCAACTGCTGTTTTCAGATCTCCCAACAGGTGTTCAATGGGATTTCGATCTGGACTCATTTCTGGCCACTTCAGAACAGTCCAGCGTTTTGTGTTGAACCATTCCTGGGTGCTTTTTGAAGTGTGTTTGGGGTCATTTTCCTGCTGCAAGACCCTTGACCTTCGACGAAGACCCAGCTTTCAGACACTTGGTTCAACATTGCGCTCCAAAATGCCTTGGTAATCTCCTGATTTCATGATGCCATGCGCACATTCAAGGCACCGAGTGCCAAAGGCAGCACAGCAACCACAAAACATCACTAACACTCCCCCATGTGTGACTGTGGGAAAGGTGTTCTTTTCTTTGAAGCCTTCATTTTGTTTTCTGTTGATATAGAGATGATGTGGTTTACAAAACAACTCTAATTTGTTCTCATGTGTCCACAGGACATTCTCCCAGAAGGATTTTGGCATATTACCTCCACCACCAAAGGTGATGAAGGTTATGTTTTCACCACTGTCTGTCCGTTTGTTACTTGGCGTTAAAAAATTTTTTTTGCAAGTATGTTGATCACTCCGGTTTGTGTGTGTGTGTTTTGTGTGTGTTTGTGTGTTTGTCTGTACGCTCACTTATACTTGCCTACAGGTCACAATGTTAAACAGATCTTGAGGTTCTGATATGATTTACATATCGGGTAACTGAATTCAACCACTAAATATTTTTGAGATCAGCATAGACTAAAAGGTCAACATAGGCCAAAGGTCAGCCACTTTTTCTGAATTTCTAAAATCCTCAATTTTCATCCGATTGACTTGAAATTTGAATAGGATTTACATATCGGTTAACTCAATTCAACCAACAACTATTTTGAGGTAAACATAGCTCACAAGGTTAACATAGGCCAAAGTCACAACATAGGTCACCACTTTTTTTCAAATTTCTAAAATCCTCAATTTTCATCCGATTGACTTGAAATTTGAATTGGATTTTCAAATCAGCAAACTGAATTCAACCACCAACTATTTTTGAGATCAGCATAGGTCAAGAGAGGTCAACATAGGCCAAAGGTCAACAACAATTTCAAATTTCTAAAATCCTCAATTTTCATCCGATTGACTTGAAATTTGAATGGGATTTTCATAATAGCTAACTGAATTCAACCACCAACTATTTTTTTGATCAACATAGGTTACAAGGTCAACATAGGCCAAAGGTCAACCACTTTTTTCTAATTTCTAAAATCCTCAATTTTCATCCGATTGACTTGAAATTTGATTATAATTTTCATATCAGCCCACAGAATTCAACCACAAAGTATTTATGAGATCAACATCGGCCAAAAGGTCAACACAGGCCAAATTTCTAAAATTGTCAATTTTCATCAAATTAACTTAAACTTTGTAGGCGATTTGCATATCAGGTCACTGAATTCAACCACTAATTATTTTTGAGGTCAAAAGGATGCTCTACTGAGTGCCATTCTACTTTGTTCTCTTTTGCCAAGTGTCGCTCGATGAGTGATTTTTCATCTGTCTGTCTGTTTGTGAACAAAATATCTCAAAAAGTTGTGGACGGATTCGGACGAAATTTGGCAGAGGTATTGCGTATGTGACAATGACAAAATGATTAGATTTTGGTGAAGATACGGATTTGGATCCGGCTACTATAATTTTTTAAAGTGATTCCTCACCATTGGGAGATGGGAGCGAAAACTATACATAGCAGGATATCTCAAAAAGTTGTGGACGGATTTGGGCGAAATTTGGTGGACCGGTTGGGTGTCTGACAAGGACGATACGATTCGATTTTGATGAAGATCTGAATATCGATTCGGATATGAGAATTATTTAATTTCTTAAGTGATTATTCACTCTTGGGAGATAGGGCCATAAACGATACATAGCGGGATATCCTAAAAGGTTATGGATGGATTTGGACGAACCTTGTTGGACAAGTCGTGTTTGTGACAAGGAAGAATCGATGCAATTTTGGTGAAGATCCGGATCCAGATCCAGCTAGTAGAATTTTTTCAGGTGATTCTTCACCATCGAGTGATATGGCCAACCAGGCGGAGGTATGTTGTCTACTGAGTGCCATTCTAGTTCAGGTGTGTTTTGGGTCTCTTTCGTAGCAGTGGGATCCTCCTGGGTCTCCTACCATAGAACCCCCTTTCATTGAGTTAGCGACGAATTGGTGCGAGTTGAAACTGTCGTACCTTGTGTCTGAAGGTCAGCTTGAATCTGTTTGGCAGTTGATCGAGGTGCTTTCTCCACCATTCGAACAATCCTTCGCTGCAATCTTCAACCAAGTTTTGTCTTGCGGCCAAGTCCAGGGAGGTTGGCTACAATGCCATGAGCCTTTAGCTTCCTCATAACATTGCGTATGGTGGACACAGGAACATCAAGATCTCTGGAGATGGACTTGTTTCCTTGAGATTGTCCATGCTTGGCTACAATCTTGTGTCTGACCTAATCAGACAATTCTCTGGTTTTATTTTGTCCATGCTCATTGTGGTACACACAGTGACACAAAACAGCCGAATGACTCCTTTTCTCTATTCAAACTGGTTGAATGAGTGATTTTTATATTGCAGGCACCTGCATCTCACCACAGGTGAGTTCAATTCCAAAGTAAAAGAGAATCACCTGCTTGAAATCTAATTATTTCAAACAACTTCTAAAAGGTGCCAATAATATTGTCCGAGCCATTTTAGGATTTCTGTGTGGAATAAGCTAAGATTTAGTAATTTTTTCAGCTGTTTTTGTTTTGTTCCACTGCAAACCAAAGAAATACATTTGTGGATACCAAAAGAGTTTTAAATTTCAACAATTTTCTGCAAGAAATGGTGCATTATTTGAAAAAAATGCAAGGGTGGCAAATTTTTTGGCCACGACTGTATAAGATGCTACATATTAAGAGGACTCGAGAAGTATCAGTTTACAGGTGACATTAATTATTTGCCCATAAGCCAATATTGAAAGATAAAAAGGCTCCTTTGGCTGGTGTCAAATGTGTGTGTGATCCTCCAACATAAACTATGCCAAATTTATATACAGCCCTGTGTACCATGCACAAAACATTCACTGTGGAGTTTAAAGATCCCAAGGTGTCTTTTTCAAGAGTAAGCCATTGTGTGAGGCATTCTGGCCAAGTTCTATGTTCTTACCCCCCCCCACCTTTTAGAGGCCATTTTTCCCCGCAAAGCGGGGGTTGGCCTTTTTCGGGGACCGTGGTTGTTGTTGTTTTTCGGTCCCCTTTTGAAGCAATGTTTTACGGCCGGATGCCCTTCCTGCCGCCAACCCTTTTTGTCGCCTTTTTACGACAAGCAGGGAATTACCAGTGAACTGGTACTCAATTTGCCGACCTCGGGAGGATGACAGGCTGAGTCAACCCCCTGGCGTTAATTCAGCGATCGACCGGGATTCGAACCCAGGATCCTTGGAGCCTAAGCTGGCACCCTAGCCGCTAGCCCAACACCAGGCTATGTTCTATGTTCTTACCTATGTTATATGTTCTTACCTATGTTCCATGTTCTAAGTTCTTACCCTGACCCATAACACTTACAATGAAATGGTGATGTGTCCACGGTTTGTTATCAACATTAAACATTCACTACTTGTTGCGAAACCCCAGTGAGTGTAAAATAATGCTCAATGCGCTGTTGGAAAAAAAAATAGGACCACGGTACCTGCAGCTTATCTGGGCCCTTGCCTAATGTTGTAACCCAAATTTGGTAGCATTCTGCCTGGTGGGTCTGGCGAAAAAGATTTTTGAAGGAATTTACTAAGTCCGCTATTTTGACACAATTCTGGCCACGTGACTGGAACGAGCTTTGCAATCCCCATTACCAGTCAGAAGCGGATTCTTGCTGCCAAATTTCAGCTGGATCGGCCCAGCAGTTTGTCCAGAAAAGTCAAAATATGCGACGGATGGTGCACGATGACAATACCTTATCTGGAATTCAAATTCCAGAGAAGCTAAAAACATGGGCATGCATGCCTTGATGTTGATACATTGATATAATTCCAAGATGTGATAAATAAACTCTTCTTGGGAATACGTTATGGTACATTATGTTCATATGAACCAAGGTAAAGGCTGAAAGTAAACTAAGATAGAGTGCAGCAACAGACTAACCTCATCAGACATGAGAGTAGCAATAGAGCGTCCAATCTCGTGGTACTGTTGAACCCTTCCTGGAGGACCGAGTAGGATGAAGAGAAATCTGAAAGGCATAACATAACAATTATTTTAATAAAATTTTTTGCATCCTCGTTCAGAAAACTAAGGTGCTGTTATTATTCTTTCTATCCATTGTGTATAATCTAGTGAAAAAGAATACAGTCCCGACATTATACAGCATGAGGGGCTATATTTGGTAACGTGGGTAACGTTGTAACGTGAGTAACATTGTAACATGAGTAATAATATGCATACACATCAGTTACAAGAAGCTCAATGAAGCCTGTTGCCATTTGGTGATATGTGATTGAGTCTTTAAACTGCTTAGTTAAATTCTCAACATGTACATGGCAGCACAAGACATTACCTCGAAGATTACCCATGCTACATTCTGCTCAGCATCAGATATTTTAATCCAGTATAATCCATTTCAAGTAACCTTATCCACCATCTTGAAGGGCAAATTAGGGTTACCATATTTGAACTTTATACAATGTGCGCTGAGTGGGTTCATCAAAAATGTAGTGGTTTGAGAGGGTCATTATCCAGTGTGGCAGCTACATTCAAGTGTAAGGTGTGCACAGAGGGAGCTGCAGATGGAGGAAATGTTGAGTTGGATCTTGGAGACTGTGTGAAGCTGGAAGGTGTGAAAACATTTTGTTACCTAGGAGACATGCTGAATGGAGAAGGTGGATCAGACTTGGCAACGGTTGCTCGAGTGAGATGTGCATGGAAGAAGTTTCGGGAACTGAATGGCGTGCTGACGAGGAGGGGAGTGTCGTTGAAGTTGAAGGGAAAGGTGTGTGCTGCATGTGTGAGAAGTGTTATGATTTATGGGAGCGAGACATGGGTAATGAACGTAGAGCAGCAACGAAGGCTGGAAAGGGTGGAAATGCGAATGGTTCGGTGGATGTGTGGAGTATCGTTGAGAGAGAGGAAGACAAATGATGAATTGCGAAAGATGATGGGAATAGAGCCTGTGATGGATGCTGTGAAGAGAAACAGTTTGAGATGGTTTGGTCATGTGTTGAGGAAGGATGAAAGTGACTGGTTGAGAAGAGTGATGGAAATGAATGTTGAAGGAAGTAGAGGACGGGGAAGACCGAGAAAGACTTGGCTAAAGATCGTCGAAGAAGAAATGCGGGCTGGGGGGTTAACAAGGAGAGATGCAGAAAATAGGGCAAATGGAGAAGATCGTCATGGGGACCGCAGGGCTAACCCCCGCTCTTGCAGGGAAAATGGCCTTAAAATGCCTGTTGTTGTTGTTGTTGTTGTATATTTGAACTTTCAATAAAGAGGACACTTCGGGGAGGGACACTCCTGAAAAGAGCTTCTTTTACATATTGAGTAATCAATATGGCAGTCTGATTAGGTGTGTTGAGGACCTCGATTAATTTTGACGGCAAACCGCCATTCTTCCAGTTGAAATAATGAATTATTACTTTATTTGCCACAGAGACGTACAAGCCAGCTCCACATATCAAGCACTCAGGTTCGCATTATTCTCAGCCACTTTGAAAACACGGGAATTTTGTCTTTAGTTCTGCAGTAAATAGAACGCGCTCTTAAACATGCCCCCGCTGATGTGTAAAAGTATCTTTGTTATTGAAACACTTGTGTTTAGTTTTGAATCTGCATTAGATAATCACTCTTGGGCGATTGGCGATTAACTTTGAACGGATGATCATCGCACGATTAGCGATTCTATACGTGTCTAACTCTGAATCGAATCGCCTTTTGTAAATTTGGCCCGAAATGGCGAAAAAAGTAACTTGATTAACGCTAGAATTGCCCAAAACCATTATTTATTGGGACTTGCTCTCCTTGATTAGAAGAAAGCTTTTGATCACATTGACCATCAATGTATTTTTGAAGTACTTGAGGGATTCAGATGTGGTTCTATCGTTATCGCTTATATTAAACTGCTTTATAACAATATTTATTGCCAGAAACTTCTCTACCTTCACAGGTACAACAAACGAGTTAAGGAACAGTTTGGTTATGACTGGGTAGGGTGGGTAGAGAGAGTGAGGGGTTTGGACACAAGATTTGGAAGCAAACACAGAATTGAGGCATTCAGCCTTCTTATGAGCAGAGTGGTACCACTTGAGGAGAGGGAAGGGATGGAAGGGAGCATACTCCAGAGACAGACTTAACAAGATGCCAGCAGGTTTTTGAAACATAGGGGCAATACCCCTGGAGCTCACCTGGTAGAATAAACAGTCTACTGCACTGACTAAAGGTATTTCAAACCAATTTCAATGCTTGCTAGAAGACAGGGCAGCATCTAGAATCATAATAACATAACCATAAGACTTTAAACAAACAAACAAAAAAATACTTATTTTGGGGGGCAACTGCCCGCCCCTCCCCCAACCCCATATACCTCCCCAGACCCCAATTTTTCTAATGCCTTGAAAAACATTGGTGCATCACGGGTGATGAAGGTTATGGTGAAGTTTCATCGAAATTGCGAGTGTCGGTTCTGAGAAGAAAGCAAATACCTATTTTGGAGGGGCAACCCCCCCGTAAATACCCAAAGGAGCAGATATTTTTTAATGCCGTGAACAAACTTTGGTATTTCACGGGTGGTGAAGGTTGTGGTGAAGTTTCATCGGAATTGTATGTGTAGTTTCAGAGAAGAAAGCAATTACCTATTTTTGTGGGGTCAAACCCGGACCCACTTTGACCCCCCGTAGACGCCCCTAGACCTCGATTTTTTCAATGCCGTGAACAAACTTTAGTCACAACACAACAAGTATCATTTGTGCCAAGTTTGGTCACAATCCCTTCAGCAGTTTCGGAGAAGTTGCAAGTGTTTACAGACTGATGGACTGACGGACAGACGACGCGCCATCGCATAAGCTCCCCTGAACTTCGTTGCAGGTTTGAAATCCTAAAAATGAGACAAGTTTGAATGTTAATTCTTGTGGTTGGACAGATGTTGTTTTCTGGCTCTCCTGAGAGTGGACACACATACCTTGTGGCCTTTGTGGAATGATCTTAGATTGCCTTAGGTCTGGTTTGCTTTCCCAGGCAAGTTGTTTCAAAGTAACTGCTTCACCACAGGATTTAGTGTACCATGGATCAATATTACATCAATATTACATCAATATTACATGTGACCTGTTGCAACAGACTGGGAGACTAGATTATGACCGTGCTCTGTTTTTGATTCATATTTCTAAACTTGATATACGTCTCTCCTCTTTGGGTTTTATCAGGGTGTATTGAACACATGGCAAGGGTAGGATAACTGAAGATTATAAGAAATGCAGAGAGAGAGAAAGAGAAAGAGAGCAGTTTTCTGTGGGAAATTCCCCAGGTTTATTTCAGGGGTGGTATATACAGAAGACCAGTCCTGAAAGGAGATTGCTGCTTGCAGTCCCTGACAGTCTGCCTGATTGAACTGTCAGACTCAGTGGGGCTGACTCGGCTCTCTGAGAATAGAAAGAGAGATGCAGTCTTATCTGTGAATCTCAGAATAGCCTGTCTTATCATGGAAGAGTCTTAGTTATTAATAGGTCAGTGGCATCTACCCTATGGCACAGATTTTCAGTGCTGTATCCTCCAGCAGCATTTTCCAGAAGTGCTTTGTGTTTTCGTTTTTGTGTTCTTGGAATCGAAAACACTGGCTGTGATGAGAGGTTGCCAGTTTGCCAATTATTGAGGGAGGACAAGGCTTGGTTTATGTAAAGTGCCAGTTAATGGCCTTTCGGCTGTTGATTGCTCTGCACATGCTATGTACGTGCCCATCTCCACCATGGGTCAATATTACATGTGACCTGTTGCAACAGACTGGGAGACTAGATTATGACCGTGCTCTGTTTTTGATTCATCTTTCTAAACTTGATATACGTCTCTCCTCTTTGGGTTTTATCAGGGTGTATTGAACACATGGCAAGCCTTGATGAGAACAAGAGCCACACATTCCCACACAAAGCACATGTTCCTTGTACAGCCTTTCTTTTACAACCCCTACCTTAATGGAATGCCTGCTGATAGGTGTATCATTCAGCATTTTGTTCATAAATACATCAAATCAGTTCCTGGTATTCTTAGCCCAGGTCGCAGTTGGCTTTGCCGAGCTGATGCCCTGGCAAGTCTGGTTGGCATCCGATCCTTCAGATTTGCGGCACTTGTATTATGTAGTGTACTGCGGCACAGCTTGTACCTGCCTGGGCGCAAGGCTTCCCAAGTAATGGAGTAGGTACAGATGTAGTGTCTTCTTTGCATTTCCTGAACTTTTGTGCAAATTTTCTCCTGTATACTGTTTTCCTAGCTTGTACCTCTTAGTGTATGCTCAAATGTACAGCCTAGTTTTCCAAAGCAGAAATATCCTTATTTGGGTTGTGTTAAATACTTATTGCAATGGCAAATAATAGGAAAATAATAGGGAAAAGAAGGCAAAAGGTCTCTCCATCGAACATTCCGCTTTCTGGCAGCATGTTATTTTTCTAGCTATGTTAAATATCAATATTGCGCGATGTTAAAGCACACAGGACAACTGGCAGTGTAGCAGATGCAAAAAGGTCAGCGCAAAGGAATTCAATAAGAACTGAAGAAACAATTGAAAGAGTGAGAGAAGCAGTCCGACACAGCCCAAATAAGTCAGCAAGAAGGAAGTCTCAACAGCTAGGAATGAACAGGGAAACTATGTGTACAATTGTGAAGAAGGATCTTAGTCAGTCTATATCCCTACAAAATCCAAGTGTCAAAGCAGTTGAAAGAAACACACAATGAGCGATAAAATAAGTCGCATTTCTTCTGAAACACTTCAGCACATAATATAAAGCACATTATAAAGCACATTATAAAGTAAAACTTGTTATCTGACAGTCATTTTCAAGAAATGAAGAAGTGTGAATGTCACCAATATTTCCCCACTATGTTCTTTTAAATATCTGGCATGACTAAATTATAGTTTAAATCAAACAATTTATTAACAAGAAAAATGTGTTCTGGAATTAATTGTCACTCTGTATATCGATATTGTCATATATATATATATATATATATATATTTATATATATATATATATACATACACACACACACACACACACACACACACACACACACACACACACACACACACACACACACACACACACACACACACACACACACACAGTGCATTCAGAAAGTATTCAGACCCCTTCACTTTTTCACATTTTGTTATGTTGCAGCCTTATACTGAAATCGTTTAAATTCATTTTTTCCCTCATCTATCTACACTCAATACCCCAGAATGACAAAGAGAAAACAGGATTTTAGAAAGTTTTGCAAATTTATTAAAAAGAAAAAACTGAAATATCACATTTACATAAGTAATCAGACCTTTTGCTATGACACTTGAAATTTAGCTCATGTGCCTCCCATTTTTCTTGATCATCTTTGAGATGTTTCTACACCTTGATTGGAGTCCACCCACAGAATCTTGTTTCTCAGTCTGAGAGTCCTTTAGGTGCTTTTTTGCAAACTCCAAGCGGGCTTTCATGTGCCTTTCACTGAGGAGAGGCTTCCGTCTGGCCACTCTGCCATAAATCCCAGATCGATGGAGTGTTGCAGTGATGGTTGTCCTTCTGGAAGTTTCTCCCATCTCCACACAGGATCTCTGGAGCTCAGCCAGAGTGACCATCGGGTTCTTGGTGGACTGACGGACATGCATTTTAAGGCCATTTTCCCTGCAAGAGCGGGGGTTAGCCTTGCGGTCCCCATGACAATCTTCTCCATTTTGCCCTATTTTCTGCATCTCCCCTTGTTAACCCCCTTGCCCACATTTCTTCTTTGACCATCTTTAGCCAAGTCTTTCTCTGTCTTCCCTGTCCTCCACTTCCTTTTACATTCAATTCCATCACTCTTCTCAACCAGTCACTTTCATCCTTCCTCAACACATGACCAAACCATCTCAAACTGTTTATCTTCACAGCATCCATCACAGGCTGTATTCCCATCATCTTTCGCAATTCATCATTTGTCTTCCTCTCTCTCAACGATACTCCGCACATCCACCGAACCATTCGCATTCCCACCCTTTCCAGCCTTCGTTGCTGCTCTACGTTCATTACCCGTGTCTCGCTCCCATAAATCATAACACTTCTCACACATGCAGCACACACCTTTCCCTTCAGCTTCAACGACACTCCCCTCCTCATCAGCATGCCACTCAGTTCCCGAAACTTCTTCCATGCACATCTCACTCCAGCAACCATTGCCGAGTCTGATCCACCTTCTCCATTCAGCATGTCTCCTAGGTAACAAAATGTTTTCGCACCTTCCAGCTTCACGCCGTCTCCAAGATCCAACTCAACATTTCCTCCATCTGCAGCTCCCTCTGTGCACACCTTACACTTGAATGTAGCTGCCACACTGGTTAAGGACCCTCTCAAACCACTACATTCTTGATGAACCCACTCAGCGCACATTGTACATTGAATGGAATTCACTCCGACACCCTTCCTGCACACAGCACACGGCCACTTCCCAGTTCTTTCCACCTCACCATATGCTTTACCACTTACCATCACCTTCGTTTTTCCGATATTCACCTTCAGACCTTTTGTCTCCATACATTCCTTCCACTTGTTCATCTTCTCCTTCGGTCCATCCATACTTTCTGCAATCAACACCCGATCATCTACATACAACAACTCCCACGGTAAACCCTCCTTTACGTTCCGAGCCAGCACCTCCATCACAGAGTCAGGTTCACTATGTTTTTTCGTTCAAAATTTTGGTAGATTAGCAAAACTATACATTTTTGGAATATTCAGAGCATGAGGAATCCAAAAATTAATGTTTACATTTGCGTAGACACCTTTGCGAAAATGACACTCAGGACAGTGATGAAGATCTGTAAAAGCATATTCCTGAACGGTATAGACCTCGTAGATCCTGTGTATAGGACTTATAGTTCAATCTGATACTACCTATAACTTCCTATAACAACCTATAACTTCAAAGGACTTGCAATATCATGTATTATGTAATACAGTTATATCACAAATATAAAGACAATGGTTTTCAATTACCTTTGTTTGTTGCTTTTCTATAATCCTGAGCACTATTTTGAGGCCTTTATTGGATTCCTTGACCCAGAAAACATAGGATTAGCATATTTAATTAAGTCTCTAGGTTGACTAGAAGCCGAGATCGCGCAAAATATGTATTTTATGGCGGCCATTTTCAAAATCCAAAATAGCGGCCATGCAGGTGTCTGTGCAAATGCCAACATTGATTTTCAGATTCTCCATGCTCTGAAGATTCCAAAAATGTACAGGTTTGCTAATCCCAAAATTTTGAAAGAAATTATATTTGTTAACATAGTGAACCTGACTATCTTCATCACTGTCCTGAGTGTCATTTTCGCAAAGGTGTCTACGCAAATGTAAACATTAATTTTTGGATTCCTCATGCTCTGAATATTCCAAAAATGTATAGTTTTGCTAATCTACAAAAATTTTGAACGAAATTATATTTGTTAACATAGTGAACCTGACAAACAGCTACAAATAGTAGTGGACTTAGTACCGACCCCTGATGCACTCCCACCTTCACCTCAAACTCACCACTGTTCTCGTCCTTCGTCCTTACAGCTGTGCACGCTCTTTTGTACATTGCCATCACTACTCTGATCAACCATTCCTCCACTCCTAACTTCCTCAATGCCCATGTCACTACTTCATGTGGAACCCTATCGAATGCTTTCTCCAGATCAACAAACCCAAGAAACAACTTCTTCCTCTTCTCCATGTACTTCTCCTGCAACGGCTTCACAATAAAAAGCGCGTCTGTCGTTCCTCTTCCTGGCATAAATCCAAACTGCATTTCGTCAATCTTCACTTTCTTCCTTATCCTCCTCTCCAACACCCTTTCCAATACCTTCATTCCATGCTCCAATAACTTTATCGCTCGATACGAGCCACAGTCCAGAGGGTCACCTTTCCCCTTGTATAGAGGGATGAGGGTACTCAGTTCCCAAGCCACTGGAATGCGGCCTTCTTTCACCACCAGATTGCACATCTCTGGCATTCTCTTCACACCCCAATTTCCCGCTGCCTTCAACATATCTCCCACAACTCCCGTCGGCCCTCCCGCTTTTCTAATCTTCATTGCTTTTATCGCTTCCTCAACTTCCTTCTCGATTATCTTCTCTGCCGGTCCTAAAACTGGGTTACCCTCTATGTTGCCATCCCATTCATTCTCTGCATTCAACAGTATTTCCATATATCTCTTCCATCTTCCTTTAATTCCATCTGGTTCCACAACGATTGTCCCACTTCATCCTTCAAGCAACTCACCCCCATCACATCACACCTCTCTTTCGCTATCTGCTTTGCAATCCTGAATACCGCTCTCTGACCCTCTTCCAAATCCAAGCGTTCTCCGAACATTTTCCGACATGCCTCCTGCGCTTTTGCTACCTCTTTCTTTGCAGCCTTCTTGGCTGCCTTATAACTTTCATGCTCTGCCTTTCCTGCCCCCCATACCCTTCGCCTTCTGCCACTCCTTGAACTTCTTCCTCTTCTCGTCAATCTTCTTTCCAACTTCATCATCCCACCACCATGTTTCCGAGTGCCTCGGTGGTCCTTTTGTCCATCCACATACCTCACCAACGGCTCCCAACAGACTATCTTTCATTGACATCCAACCACTTTCAAGCTCAACGACATCATCCTCTACCATACTCAGCCTCTCTTTTAATACCTCCCTCACTGTCACCTCTTTCAACCTCCACACCTTCATTCTCGGTTGGTACTTCTCCCGCCGAGGTCTCCTCGCACCTTTCACCCTTATGTCGCAGACAACCAAGTGGTGCTGTGAAACAGCCTCCTCCCCCGGGATCACCTTTGTGTCCCGGAGTTGCCCCCTATCTCGCCTACGCACCAGCAGGTAGTCAACGGTTGTTGTCGACCCACCTGACGTGTATGTAACAAGCTTATTATCCTCTTTCTGGAACTGAGTATTACACATCAACAAATCAGCTCCATCAGCAAACTCCAAAATCCTTTCACCTTCTCCATTTCTCACACCATATCCGTAACCCCCATGAACTCCCTCAAAACCATCCATACTCCTTCCCACATGTCCATTTAGGTCTCCTCCTACCACAACAACTGCCTCATCTTTCACGTTTTCCATCAGCTTCTCGATCGCACACCAGAACTTGTCCTTCTCTTCATCGCTCCGACCAACCTGCGGAGCATATCCCGAGATGACGTTCACGAAGAGTTTTCCAATCACCATTTTCACCATCATCAACCTTTCACTCACTCTTGTCACACTCACCACACTGTCTACAAACTCCTCAGAAAACAGGACACCAACACCATTCATGCCTTCTGGGCACCCTTGCCACACAAACTTGTATTTCTGTCCCTGCCTATCCTTCACCATTCTCACACCACTTCCCTTCCATCTCGTCTTCTGCACACAACATATGTCCACTCTTCTTCTGACCAATACTTCCACCACTTCTCCTGATCTCCCTGTCATTGTCCCTACATTCCATGTCCCAAACCTCAGAAACCGATCTCCACGTCGGGCATCAGACGTTTCGTCGTCATAAATGGAGTGATTTCCACCCTTGCTTCGATCGGGTTCCCCACCTTGAGTTTTGACGAGATGGAGTGGGGTCCCCCACGGGGAACTTTGGGCTGTACCCTGCCCATATGTAGTTGTAATTGTCATGGTTCTCTTTTTGAGGCAATGTTTTTATGGCCGGATGCCCTTCCTGATGCCAACCCTTTTAGTCGCCTCTTATGACACGCAGGGATACGGTGTACCTATTCTAAACTGGGGAACACACCGGGTATATATATATATATATATATATATATATATATATATATATATATATCAGTTGTTATGCGATTTCATACCATCAGTGATGAACCGCCATTAAGGTATCCCATCCAGCTATGCTGTACCTTAATGGGAGCGATAAGTACCGACGTCATTACGGTGACGTCATTACGTGCGCTCATTGAAAGCTGGAGAACTGAAATTACATATACATATATACATATGCAAAATATATATTGTTTAATGTGTCTTTTTAAGGGTGATTTTGCACTATCAATTGAGCTGGCTAGCCTGGGATCGAATATCGACCATTCTTTCAACCATCACAATCTTGTATTGCATGCAGAGCAATGCATGGATGTGTGCAAAGTCAAAAGATCCATCAGAAGGACGTTGACCCATGAGTTCATCTGCCAGCACTGGTCGTTGGTAGACATTAAAGGCCCCACAGGTGTCTTTTGTGAAGGGTAGTCGAGTTCTCACTGGCACACTGGTCAAATGACATTCTAACCATCTGCAGTCGAATGTCACAGGACTGGTTTGGCCATCCAGTTCACAAAAGACTTGGGCAAAATATATTCCCTGGCGGACCTCAAACAAATGCGGGAATAAGGATATTTTGAGTAAATAAAATGATCATGAAATGGATGTTTCACAGGTAGTTTTGGAGTATTAAGGTTCTCTTATATTTAACTTCATTGCACACACCAACAGTTAACTATATGAAAAACTCCTGCTGTCTTTTTTTCTTCATCACCTGCACAAGGTTGTGTCCTTCAAAATGGCCCTTACGAGGTCAGTTATAATGCCCATGTCTTCTTCAATGTCACTTTTGCTTTTTATAACATAATCGGACGACATATTGATGAAGTAGCAGGTGCTTCAGAAAAAAAGATTAATGCAACTTTACTCAAGGCACAGATCAGTTTATATTCCCATTTTAAAGTCCACCTTATGACTAAATTTCATCATCCTAGAAAATTCCAGCTTCCGAAAAATTTGATATGCAAAACAAGAAGAGTATAGTACCTACTAGTGGGGCCACCCGAGGGAATCCCACGGGCATGGACGTCTTCATTTAGATGTTGCACATTCCGTTTTACAAACTGGTTACTGCCAATTTATCAGATCCACAAATAATGCAAACTCTACACAATGTATTTACTTCTAATAACATGTGAATGCATGTGCGTGCATATGGGAAATACAGTTTTGAAGTGTGTCATTACATCTGGTGTAAAACGTGACTTCAAGCGCTCAAATCCTCTCTCCACCCCCCCCCCCCCCCCTTAACCCATCCCTCTCACATCATGCACACTGCACCGGGGAGTGGATCGATCACACACACACACACACACACACACACACACACACACACAGGGGAGTGGGACACACACACACACATGGGGGAATGGGTCACACACAAACACATGGGGGAGTGGGTCACACACACACACACACACAGAAGCTCGTGCGAAAACAACAAAAAAATAATAATAAAGACCACGATTTTATTTCCCGTATCTATGTTCACGAGCCTCGATCTTGTATACAAAAAAAAAACAAAAAAAAAAAAAAAAACATTTTCTTTGGGTGGTGTATAATCGATCCGAACAAAACAAGCATTACCTGGTTACAAAGTAAAAATAGATTACAACCAAAGTTATTAATAAATATTGTATTCCATAGTTGGTTTACATTATTATGTACATTTTTGAAGTACTGTATTGTTTCATTCCATGGTTGGAAAAGAGTCGACTCGCGTTAAACAAACACTGTGTGGAAACATCCCCAGGAACATGGAAAAATATAATTAGACTTTGGTTCGATCCCAAAATTCAGTATTCAGTCGCTGTACTTTTACGAAGTAATAATATAAATAACGAAGTCCTGGGAATGTTCTCTCCTCTCCTTCGCCTCTCCTTCTCTTATCCTTCTCCGCTCCTTCTCCTCTCCTTCTCCTCCTCTCCTTCTCCTCTCCTTCTCTTCTCCTTCTCCTTCTCTTCTCCTTCTCCTCTCCTTCTCCTCTCCTTCTCCTTCTCCTCTCCTTCTCCTCTCCCTCTCCCTCTCTCATTCCCCTCTTTCATTCCCCTCTTTCATTCTGCTCTCTCCTTCCCCGTGCCCATATAACAGTCAACACATTCAAAATGGCTGTTGGAATACATTTTGCCGATTTTCGCCACTTTAGCTGAAACTGAGACTTGAACCACCCAGCGACTGTGATGGTAAAGCTGTGAGTGAGACTTCATGAATTTTATGTTACAGGCCTTTGAAAATGCATTTGGTTCTATATACGGTAACTTTCATCGAATTTTCTTCCCATTTTTTTTCAACCGAGTCTAAAACCACGTTAGTGACTGTGAAAAATGAAATGAGGTATCGAATTAAAGTTGAAATAAAACTGAGAGAGAGCAAGACACCACGGGCCTAACAAAAGAGGCCTCAAAGCTATGCGAGTGAAAAAAATGGTGCATATTTGTTTTTTAAGCCCCTCCCAGACCGGGTATAGCCACACCCCCGGACAGACTCACAGACAGACTCACAGAATCACCTACGTAGAGTATAATATAGATAGTAATTACCACATATACAAAGCCAAAAGAGGGCTCACCGGCTGGGGATAGGCACTTCCGTAATGCCTGAAAGCAGCACAGTAGGGGATAAGCGCACAAAAGCAACAAAAAGCTGCTCCAGGTACTGAAGCTCTCCCACAAAAACGTTTGAAGCCTCGGCACCCGGGGGGATCTTTTTCATGAAACTATGATCCACCTGCAAAGGAAAGGGCAAGGGAAGAGTCTGAGGTTTGCCAGATCACAAATTGCATGGCAGTAAAACTGAAAGCCTTGCCACCCAAAATATTTTAAGGAATTTCTTGGCAAAGGAAATGACCTTGGAGTGGAAGCCAATTTGGGCCGACGACAATCACCTGTAATTAAGTGATGGCGTCTGCCTTTAAGTGAACACTAATTTACTATGAATGATCAGACACATCCTGAAGACAAACACTCGATAAAACCTGACATTGATTCAAATCTATTTTGAGGATCAATCTATGGCTTAATGGATTATCACACAACAAATGTTTTATAACCATAAATAATATCAGAGGAGTGTCTTAAATGCGAATCCTATCCAAGTTTCTCTTGACGATGCTCTCTTTGCTCTTTGCTTGTTCGGGTTCCTTATGATGACTCCAATGCAGTGTTTAGTCTTACATTTTTATTCCAATATTGTACATTCATTACACAAAACCACAATAATAATAATAATAATCTATACAATCTGTGTGTCTATCTAAAACAAGAAGAAAAAGACATAAACTGACATAGCCCCCGCCGTGGTTTTAGTAATTTTGCTGTATGGAGTTAAAGCCCATCAGTCAGCCATCTTTGTTTGGATGACAAAACAAAATCTTCTGCATATGTATACTCATGTATTTGTCTTTGTGTCAAGGTTGAAGAATATCGGACCATACATGTTCAAGAAATGGTTGGGGGACACGTTTAAGGAACAAAATGGCCACCAGTAGGCCATATTGCATCTGATCTTGAAAGAAAATAACATGCATATGAAAATAAGTATGAACAAAATCGGTCAATACATCTCAGAGATATTGTTGCGGATGCATGGAAAAAAGGATGGACAGACGAGACCCAATCCATAAGCCCCTGTTTCGGACTAAGTCCAATAGGGGGCTAATAATGGCTAAACAAATCTTAGTCAAACTGTCAGAGGTTCATCAGTGAGTGCCGGGAAGTGTTTTAGGCCAAAAAATATAAAATATATAATTTTTTGAAAAAACAAGTTGGATTTTTAAAAATCGCTCTATAGTGCCTATGCCTTTGTAGCTATGTGAAAGGTAATAGTAATGACCCTATTCCTTAGTGGGTGCATTAAGTGTTTTTGGCCCCCACAAAAAAATAGAAAAAAACCCCCAAAATTTGATTTATTCAAAATGCCAACCAGATTAGAACAGCTCCAGACAACACCGTGTAACCCTGCTAGTCTTTAAAACAGGTAATAAAGGACAGGTAAAAGAGTTCATTTTGAAAGATCTTTCAATGTGAATATCTAACACAATTCAAAAACTATTTCTTGAATCAATGTTTCTCGACTACAACATCTCTCGATTACATCTGCCGTGAACAAGGCGAGTGGATTCTCGCCGAAAACGTCGGCTCTACTGACTTGTAAGTCCATATTTTTCATTTATAAACTTTTACTGAGCAGTAGTGACTGTTTGAAATGGTAATCATACGTGTTTGTGGTTTATAATATTTTTTTACTTCCACTGGGGGTGCCCCACGAAATGCCATGATAAGCTATTTATACAAGTTAACGAGGAGAAAAAAACCTCTTGGGAGAGGGGATATTATTAATATTGTTTTTGTAATAAAATTAATATTATGCTATTATCAATAGCGTTTTTATTACCCTGCGCTCGCGAAGCGAAAAGCGGGGTTGAGCAATCGGTCCGTACGTGTGCCGTATGTGTGCCGTGTTCCGTACGTGTGCCGTACGTGTGCCGTACGTGTGCAGTGTCTGCATTTTAAAAATGCGTTTTCTCAGCAACCGTTGGTCCGATTGATATTAAATTTTACCGTAGGAGCGCCTCTGCCAGTAGATTTTTTTGCTGATAATTATGAGGTCATAGGTCATGTGGTACGGATGCCATCGAGGAAAATTGTTACACCTCTATATCTCCCAAACTGCTTAATGGAAAAAATTGAATCATGGCTCATTGTCAAGTACACCCCATGGGGAATAATATATGTTAATGATGATGTCATAGGTGCCTCCATTACGACGTCATAATTTGACAAGTACAACGCTTGATCTGATCAGTATAAAAATAATCCTCTGCAACTGTTAGTCCGATAAACACGAAATTTTCAGAATATGAGCGGCTCCTGTAGAATTGTTCTAATGATAATTATTGACGCCATTGGTCACGTGGTACAGGCGCCATCTTGGAAAAATCGGAAAAAGTTGCACCTCTATATCTCTGAAACCACTCCATGGAAAAAATTTAAATATGGCTCAATGTCAAGCACTCCCCTTGGAGAATAAGATATGTTAATGAGGGTGTCATCGGTACCGTAATAACGACGTCATAATTTGGCAAGTACAACGCTTGATTCGATCAGTATGAATTTTTTTCTCTGCAATTCGTGGACCGATTGAAACGAAATTTACAACATAGGAGCGACTCCTCCTGTAGAATATTTTAATGATAATTATGACGTCATAGGTCACGTGGTGCAGGCGCCATCTTGGAAAAACTTCACACCTCTATATCTCTGAAACCACTCCATGGAAAAAAATTGAGACCTGGCTCATTGTCAACTACTCCACTTGGAGAATAAGATATGTTAATAATGATGTCATCGGTGCCTTCGTTATGACGGCATAATTCGACAAGTACAACACATCCGATCATTATGAATTTTATTTCTAAGCAACTGTTGGTCTGATGGACACGAAATTTTCACCATAGGAGGTTGTCCTCCTGTAGAATATTTTAATGATAATCATGATGTCATAGGTCATGTGGTACAGGCGCCATCTTGGAAAAACCTAAAAACGTTGCACCTCCATATCTCCAAAACTGCTCCATGGGAAAAAAAATGAAACATGGCTCATTGTAAAGAACGCCATATGGGGAATAGGTGTTGTTAACGATGTCATTTGTGCCGTAATTATGACATCATAATTCGACAGAGACAACACTTAGTCTGATCGGTTTGAAATTTATTGAGCGTGATCTCTGCAACAATTATATTAGAGAATATAAATATATGATGTCATTGCTCACATGAACTGGCAGCCATATTGGATCAAAGAAAGAAAAAAAACATTCAAAAACAGAAGAGTTGGCTCGCACCAAGTTTACTGCGCAGGGTAAGTGTTCTATGAATACCATCTAGTTACTTTTGTTATTAGAAACGGCCTTGGAAAAATGCCACGATTAACTATCTTAACACCATAACACGGATTTAACATACACCTTAACACCGATTTCACCCAAGGTGGAAAACCCCCTTGATGAAGGGGACTAATTAAGTCGCTACAACCTCCATCGTGTGACTCTTTGTCCTCCTGTCAAGTTTCGTTGAGATTGGATAAGTAATGACCAAATGTATTGCGATCAGACAGACAGATACCAAATGATGTATTTTAATATGATAATGTGTGATTATACTATGAATTTTTTGATCATGTGATCTGCCATAATATACCAAGTCAAAGCAATCGGGTCATTTGAAGATGTGCACATTTTTCCTACAGTATTGTTGATGAAGATGTATGTCTAAGTTTCCGCTTAATATGATAATGTTGAGTGTCTGGGGCAGGAGGGGGGGGGGGGCGAAGGGGGAGGGTGGGCTCTTGTTTTGCAAGGAATAAATGACTATGAATAGTTTGGTTTACTTTTTTTTTCTGCATTGCCACATTTATAAAGCTGCAGTTTATTGTCTTTCTCCAATACTTTGTTTATCAACATGCAGTTTCCTCCTGTATTTGAATCATGTCATCAAGATTGAATTTTTTAAAAATGATTTTTTGAATTGGGTTAGCCTGCATGTCTTCCCACCTAAACCCGTCTCTCATCAGGTGCTAAACACCTATTCAAATCCCATATATGTTTTTTTCCATCGTCAATGAATGGCCTTGCAATTTATGTAAAAGTACAATGAAGTCCACCAATATGTTTTTGTTCCACCTGCAATATATGTACAAACCCATGCATTCAAAAAGATCCGTTGTTGTTTTTGTTGCATACCCCTTTGGGATCATCAGGGTGGCCATTGCAGATCATGAATATAATAACTGATCATTTACGTTTGACTCCATTGCTATAGCAGCGCTATACCAAAACTAGTTCCATGCCAGTTTAACTGGCACTCAA
This sequence comes from Myxine glutinosa, assembly GCF_964187855.1. Taxonomy (NCBI): domain Eukaryota; kingdom Metazoa; phylum Chordata; class Myxini; order Myxiniformes; family Myxinidae; genus Myxine; species Myxine glutinosa. The sequence continues at coordinate 11,116,951 of NC_136270.1, read as the reverse complement.
TGGCCCTCTCTCTCCTTTTTGCAAAACTACTGTCAGAGTGATGGTGGAGCCAGCTCAATATTGTCTCCAACTAATAACGTATTGATTGATGTAATACCCAATGTGTGAAAAATGTCAATTTATAATTGGGTCGGAGATCAAAACAGGTACACTAACGTGAAGCTATGTAAATCCTAAGCTCTCAACATGCGTATGTGCAAAAAGAAAAATGGAAGTAAAATAATCTCAATATTTTTAATTATCATTCATAAGGAACAATCCGTTGCCATCATCAGTGTCAGCGAAAGAGAAATAAAATAAAATCAAATAGTTGAGAAAATAAATCTCAACTATTCGACTTTGCATGAAGCAACTTTGAAGTTCAAAACACAAACCATTTAATTGGAAGAATTGTATGACACAAGCAGTGCCTCATTTATGCCTCACTTATGGTAGTTATTCTTACAAACAAAAATACAGGAAATAAGCAGCAAAAACAAGTGCCAGGTCATGAATGCAACACACACACACACAACATGCATTTTAAGGCCATGTTCCCTGCTAGAGCGGGGGTTAGCCTCGTTAGTTATGTCATGAATTAGTTAGTCATGAATGCAACATGAACTACAAATACAAATTTATGCTTTTTTTACTTCTGTTGAAGCACACACACCCAGTTGTGTTAGAATGCAAATGGAAGAGGTCAGGCAGCGTGTTTACAAGGCCATTTCATCGCCTGCAAGAAACTGCCATGACTGCAAAGCAGGTTGGAACATAACGGTGAGCGAGGCGGTCGGCTACACTCATTATTCAGTATGGGTACGACTTGCGTGAAAACTTGGGGCTCTGGGGTACAAAGGGTCCCTTGTTATACCGATAAATCACCCCTTTTGAACCTCAGGGCAACAACAGAATGACTATAAGCACACCCAAAAAATACAAATAATATACAAAAAGTGTGAAATTCGTTTAAAATAAGAGGAAGCCATATATTTCAAAGGTGTTTTTCCAAGTGAATGTGTTTTAAAACCACCATTATCCATAAAAGAAAGAAGTATATAACGTTAAATAAAATTGGTCATTGTGCATAGCATTCTACAAAAGTTATCAGAGGTCAATTCACAATTAGATAACAGTCTAGAAGCATAAAAGATTTGTTTTCTGTCGAATTTATGCATTGTGAGAATTGTGAGAACACAACGTTTTGTTTCTTTGTTCGAAGATTGTACAAAAAAGGATGACACTGTTGAGAAAATGTTTAAAAAGCAGTATCAAGGTGTTTGCATATATTCAATCAACGGGATTCTGCTCGGCGAATAAATTGCATTGGTGCCAATAATTACGTTGTAAATGAGGTACATGGTATGATTATGCTTCGTGACTGAACTTCGCAATAATCATGTCAAGCTCATAGACCTTGACAGTCAAAGCAAAATCTGAAAAAGACATCTAAGATATGCAATTGTTGACTGCATTAGTTTAGCAATGCATCAATCATCACTGAAGCAAGAAAAATAATACAATTCAGGGCCATTTACTTATGACATGTCCAACTAGAACGGCATTCGGTAGAGCACATACCTCTGCCAGGATGAACAATTTATGTTTTGTATCCCACTGATAGGCCAAATCAGGATTCGGACGTGAACCAAAATCTAATCAGCTTGTTCTTGTCAACTAACCACCTAGTTTTGTCATAAGCCGTCCACAACTTTTTGAAATATCATGTTATATATCGTTTTTGGCCCCATCACTCAATGGTGAAAAATAACTGAAAAAAAATTAGGATAATTTTCATATCCAGATCCATATGCAGATCTTCACAAAAATTGAACAGAATCGGCCTTGTCACACAACTAATCTGTCCATCAAGTTTTGTCCGAATCCGTTCATGACGTTTTGAGATATCCTGCTATGTATCGGTTTTTGCCCTATCATTCAATGGTGAAGAATCACTTTTAAAATATTCAGATCCAGATGCGGATCCTAGTGTAGCAGCATAGCAAACCTGTTGTGCATTTTGTGATACAAGCACCAAATTTGGCACACTAGTAGACTATCATATTATGAAAAGATCTGGATATTGGGCCATCTCAGATTCAGAGATTTGATTTTTGCAAGATTTCGATTCGATTGGGATCGAAGAGAACACCTTCTTCGTCTTCTGTACAGTGAAGTTGCCAGCCCTGAATTCTCTGGCTACATCTGGGTGCTTCATTGGGAGTGCAACCGTGTCCCTCAGGTGAACAGGGACCCACCTGGCATAGTGTGTGTGGTCTAAGGCATGGAACCATGGGACCAGTTCCGTCAGGGCATCAAGGTACGTCGTGAATGAAGCCTGCCGCAGAGAACGCACGTAGACCAGTACCAACATCTCTAGTTCCAGCACAGTTGCCCAGTACTGAAAGTTGGGAATGTCTTCTCCTCTCTGGTGACACCAGTCTTCGAACTCAGGCAGGTCTTCTGCATCATCAGCATATGTCATACAGTGGCGTTCATACGCACGGTGTTGCAGGATGTGCAGTGCCGCTGCAGTGATTTGATGAGCTCTTCTTGTGCGGGTGACGTGGGCAGCTCGTAGGAAGGAGTCGGCCGTCCCTGGCGTTGCAATCTCAGCTTGCAAAATCTGCAAATCTTGCAAAAATCAAATCTCTGAATTTGAGATGGCCCAATATCCAGATCTTTTCATAATATGATAGTCTACTAGTGTGCCAAATTTGGTGCTTGTATCACAAAATGCACAATTCTTTTGAATATTTGGGCTAAGCCGCCCCACTATCCAGAACTTTACCAAAATCTAATCATTTCGTTCTTGTCACACACCCAACATCGCCACCAAATTTCATCTGAATCCATCCACAAGTTTTTGAGATATCCTGTTCACAGACAGACAGACAAACGCACATAGTCAAGCAGACGAACAGACAGACAAACAGACAGACAAACAGACGGACAACCAGTGGTGAGTGAAAACGTGGTAAAAATGGTGGATTATCTTTTTCCTTGCCTCGTTGTTGTTTTACCATGAAAGTTGTTTCCCTTATCTCCCTCCTCTGTTGTGGTAAAAGCAACATCCATACTCTCCCATTCCTTACTGCTTTCAATACATTTGGGAGCTGGGATATAACATAACAAGAGAAAAAAGGATAATTCTAAAAAGTTGGAACCCACCCCCGACCTCTCCTCATCCAACTTTTTTGCACAATATAAACATGACCCTCCTGTCGGACAACATGATACTCCTTATTAAAAAGGGAAAAGGCCTCTTTCTCTTTTTAAAAATTATATAATTTTTTATTTACCAGTGGTAGTTATACGCAGCATTCTCAAGAGTAATTTTGCATTCATTTTTCACCTCCACTTGAAAAAATTCCCATTAATTAATTCTACATGCTGTTCAATCTGGGACAGATACACTTCAGGAATCGAGCAAGAATATCTTGCAGGTACTTATTACCCCGCACTCGTACCCTAAAGTGGCGATAAGCAATTGGTTCACTGTCTACCTGTCAGTATAGGATCGAGGAACTACTTGATTTCAATTTAATTTAATATTTTGAACACTATAGAACACGAATCGGAAAATGATTCGGAACACGAACCTGCAGTTTTGCAGTACTTTGGCTCTGAATTTGGAAAATTGTATGGAATCTCGTCCTGAGCACACATGCGCACAGAAGAGTAAGGTAAAAAGAAAAATGTATACAGAGCTAAGGCTTGCGGAAGAGCTAGAACACAGATGGATCAGGATGCAACATAACAAAAGAAGCAGCAGAAAAACAATGGGGAAATGCCAACAACAGGGCCGAGGGAGAAAATAAATAGAGACAGAAAACAAGGGGATGTGCAAATAAGGTTGGTGGGTAGGGGAGAAAGCAGGGGGTGGATAAGATGGATAAAGAAGCAAAATTTGATACAGAAGGGGAGTGTTTTAACACGTGGATAAAAGATCATGGTTTTGGAGGGGGGTGATCTGAGATGGTGGTGAACAGCTGTTTTCAAGACCTGAAGGGAAGAAGGAGATTGAAGAGAATGTGGATTGTAGAAGTTGGTTCCACAAGTGGGGGAAAAAAAGGAATAAATGAGTGGCGGTGAGCAGTGATGCAGGATTTTGGGAATTTCAGAAGAACGGGTTGCTGTTGGACCGTGTAAGCCCTGCAGATACCTGGGGCAGACAAAGAACAGAGAGAGCAGATGGTGCAAGACCAGAAAGGACGAAAAAGAAGACAGAGAGATCAATGAGTTGCCAACGATGGCAAAGTGATATGCCCAAAGACTCAGCTTCACCGCGGGAGATTCCGACGATCTTGAAGGCTTTGGCTTCCATGGCATCAAGTTGAGCAAGATGCAAGGCAGAGGCACCAGCCCAAATGGGAGAGCAGTCCTCCATCAAGCAGCGGATGAAAGTGTTGAAGGTGGATAGGATTTCAGGTGTGCGAAGGAATGACTTTGCATGATGGAAGTTGCCCAGTCGGCGATGGGATTTGACCTACTTGAGATTATATCGAGGTATGAAGAGAAGGAAGAAGCTGCTGCCTACCTATCTGAAGGATGAGGGATATCACAACAGAGGGTGGAGTCAGCAGCAAAGAGGTTAAGAGGATTTTTCAGAGTCAGAAAGATAATTCATGAAGATTAGGAATAAGATGGGACCTATAGGGTAGAGTCATCAGCAAAATTGGGGGGAGGAGGAAGAATCTTACCCCACATTACTCTAGATCTGTCAAATACAAAATGGACAGTGAATGCTACATTATCGAAGTGGTATATTTATGCTGGACAAAACAAGCACTCGGTTCTGAAGTTTATTGGTTGGTATTTTGTATAAAAGACAAACAAACTCAGGATGAAGGCATACCTTGCTGAAATCCACATTGATGTTTTCATGGCTGACAGACAGCGGAGGCTCTCCATCCTTCATTTCAGCTTCCACGCTCAAAGACGGAGGTTGTGGTGATGTTGAAAGCCCTACATATGAGATTTAAAATAGTGGCCAGGTAAGGCAATCAGTGACACAGTTCCACCTTGTGGCAAAATGTAAAGCAAGATCAGCCTGTGCTGGATGTATTTTGATAAAAAGAGCAAAGTAGGCCACAATACAAAGGGTCATGGTTAAAAAACAAAAAAGTTGCTCGTGTGAGGAAGCAATTATTGTTGTTAAAAGCACATGAAGCCTGCTTTGGAGATTACATTAACTTAACATACAGAATTAATAACTATTTGATACATTGACTTCTGCTATTGGTTCCAATAAAGAAAAATAAAATGGTAAAGTTGGCGAATCTGTCAAAACATACAAAATGTGTGGGAAGGGGAGCGGATGTGTTTGAATTGTAAGGAAAAACTAAAAAAGGAACAAACCTAAAAAAAAAAAAATATATATATATATTTCAAAAACATGTCAGCTGGCGAACAGTACCTAAAAGATGTACGGCTCATCACCGGTCAGACCAGGGACATCGACATGGGAATCAACAAGGTATACAGTTCACCTCAGAGTCTGAGAACAACCTTCGGTAAGAAACAACACCCTAGGGAATACCGTGGGTCACAGACGTCAAACAGGTAACCAGGTGCCCGTTCAGGCCTGTGGGGGGTGAGGAGGTCGACACTTCCGTCATGCTTGTCCATATAAGGACAGCGTGTGTTTGAATTGTCAGAAGGTGGGCCATCTAAGATGAATCTGTCGAGCAGCATCAACCACCGTACACGTCATGGATGATGACCGGATCAAGATGTTGAACTAATGTTGGGTCTACATTCAGTTGGAACTCCAAAAGCTCAGCCAATAGTATTAGATGTGGAGCTTATCATTAATCCTATCACTGTCTCCATCCTGGTGCAGTCTCCTATCCTGCTGCTAACAAATCCTATCATATGGCAGTCTCCATCATAACTGAATAGACCTCTCAAAAGCTGAACAATCTGAGGCTCCTCAGTTCAGACGTCACATTGTACACCTCCACGAGTGAGAAAATAAAGCTGATTGGGCTGGTGGATGTCTCAGTGAGCTATCAGGGAAAATATGCCAGTCTCACGTTATATGTGGTTCGAGGAAGTGGATCATCCCTTCTTGGTAGTGACTGGCTGATTCACATCAAGCTGGACTAGTCAGTTGGAAACCACACCATGTCGGTTGGAGCATCGTTTGGAGCAGATCTTGCAAAAGCAGCAAGGCCTGTTTTCCAATGTGCTTGGTAAACTCAAGGATATACAGGCCAAGCTCTTCATGAAAGAGGGCATGACTCCTTGCTTTTGTAAACCGAGGCCAGTCCCATATGCCCTCCGTGACAACGTGAAAGCTGAGTTGGACAGGCTGGAGGCCTGCAAAGTAATTGAACGGTACTGAAGCGAATGGTGCTGAAGCGAATGGTGCTGAAGTGGAATGGTGATGTTCAATTATGTGGGGACTTCAAGGCTAGTCAAACCAGGTCTTCATATCGAGCAGTACCCTCTTCCATCGATCAATGAGATACACAGTTTGCACATTGGCAGGAAGTACATTATTGACAAAACTCGACCTGTCAGATGCATATTTTCATCTGGAAATAGAGTCTACAGTAGTGACCTGCTAATGATCCACACGTGTCAAGGTCTCTCTCGATATACCCGACTCAGTTTTGGGATTGCTTCGGCCCTGGCTTTGTGGCAGAAAGCTGTGGATCAGGTTTATGTAGCTCTTCATGCAAAATCCTACCTGAATGACGTACTCGTTGCAGGTAAAAAGGCTGAGAAACACCTAAAAGCATTGACAAAGTGATAACCAAGTTGGATCGAGGCTCGTGGTCTCCGATTGAATAGAGAAAAGTGTGATTTCTTCAAACAACGTTTGGAGTACATCAGGGACATCACCACGCCAGATGGTCCAACGGAGGGTAGACATGATTCGGCACATGCCATCGCCACAGGACAAAACCCAGCTTTGGTCTTTCATAGGTAAGGCGCATTACTACCAGAGATTCGTGAGCAATATGAGCTCCGAGTTGGCCCCGTTGACCCGACTGCTCAGAAAGGAAGAATGCTGAGCATGGAGATCCGACCAACAAGCAGTTTCGATTGTGTCAAGATTCTACTCACATAGGATATGGTTCATCTTCACTACGAACCTAAACGACCACTCATCTTAGCACATGATGACTCTGCCTACAGCATTGAAGCAGTTCTATCACACAAAATGGACGATGGCTCTGAATGCTCTCTTTTGCATCTCGCACCCTGTTAACAGCGGAACAGAAATTTGCCCAAGTTGAGCAGGAGGTTCTCAGCCTCGGCTGGGAAGTGAGAAATTTTCATCAGCACCTGCCCGGCCACCATTTCACCCTGCAGACTGATCATAAACCACTCCAATTAATCATGGAACCAAAATGAGGTATCCAGTCCCTGCGGCGGCATGGATACAACGATGGTGTTTGTACCTTGCTGCCTACAGCTAATATGCAATTTCCTGGCACCAAGAAACATGCCAACTTTGGTGGTCCCTCTCGTTTGTCTTTCAAGGGGAATACATCTGAATCTTCTGATCATGTTGATATGTTTTGCACTGGGCCAGATCCAGTCTGGGCCTGTCACGGTGAAGCACATGGCTGTTGATTCACCCTATGATGATCCTGTGCTCACCTGTGTCATACAGGCAACCTCCACTGGTACCGGTAGTTGGAATGATTTACTTTCAACACTAGAGTATCATCTGATGTAAAATCTTCATCTTCAAACATCTTATGCATCTAAATCATCAGAGCTGTCTTTAGCTCAAGGTTGTGTGATGTTTTGGATGAGAACAGCGATTCCTCTGAAGTTCAGACAACATTGCTTCGATGAACTACACGCCAATCACCTTGGAATCTTTAAAACCAAAGGCTAGTTGTTGTTATTGTTGTTGTTGTTGCTGCTGTTGTTGTTGTATATCCCTGGACTGTTCTCTCGACTAAACCTGTGGCACAGAGACAACTGATTGATCTTCCAGGAGCGACCTAAAGATCCCCCACATCCATGACATGATGGTGTACCCCCCACATTCACAAAGTCAGGGCCATGACAGAGTTAGAGAGAGCGAGAGAGCGAGAGAGCGAGAGAGAGAGAGAGAGAGAGAGAGAGAGAGAGAGAGAGACAGACAGACAGAGAGAGAGAGACAGACAGACAGACAGTTAGAGAGAGAGAGAGAGAGAGAGAGAGACAAGAGGGAAAGGGCCGGTCCATGGGGATCGATCGGCACTCTGGCCGTGACTGCGCTGCCCTGACAAATCCGGGCAGCAAGGAAGGGTGGGGAAGATTTGGCCCCCAATTTGCGTTGGGGGAGGAGGTGGGGTACAACCACCACAAAGAGGTGTCCCCGATAGTTGCAGTCTAGCCAGTAGTCCCTTGTGGTTGCCTGGTCTGGACAAGGGCAGTGAAAGTATGATTGTGGACAATCCACATCGAGTTTCGTTTTTATGGCCTGCTCAAGACAAGCCATAGCAAATAATTAATGTCGACTTTGCTGGCCCATTCAGGAACAAGATGTTCATAATTGTTGTCAACCCATTCTTCAAGTGTCCAGAGGTTATCATGAAATCCACAATTGCAGAAAACACAGTTGCAAAACTGCGATTAATTTTTGCAAACAAAGTGTTGGTTTTCAATAATGCCAATAACAGTCCTCAGTTTGTTTTTGGTGTTTTCAATGAGTTCATAGTTCAAAATGATATCAAGCATCTCAAATCAGTCTGGCCGTTCTTTGCCAGGCGGTAGAGTGCTGAGTCGTTCATTAAGTTGTTAAAACATGTTTTGTATAGAGGAAAAGGGTAATCTTTGTATGTTTTTGCTCCATTATACGAATGCTGTTCACCCATCAACTAGCGAGACACCCGCCCTGTGTTTGTATGGGTGCTCGTTGAGATCTAGAATGGATTTGTTCAGACCAAGTGAGTCTATCTCTATGTCATGTGCAAAACCGGATCATAACTTTGAAGTCAGTCAGTCAACTTCTTCCACAATTGTAAGTGGGTACCAGCAGTCAATTGTCTCAGTGGTAGTCGGACCAGCTAACTACATGGTTAAAACTGATGAAGGAGTTTAGCGGTGAACACCACAAAAGTTATCTATCAAAATGAAGGCTTTTGGTCAAATTTGCCAAACCAGCCAATTTGGAAAAAATCTCTAATCAAAGCACTTATGACTTGCAGATCATTTATGCGAACAAATCATAATGTGTATTAAAAGCACTGCAGGTGTGAAATATAATTTTAGCACTTTCATGTCAGTTATGCTGTCAAGTGTTAGTTATAGCTGCCTTAAACCACCATACCCGTACCATTTGTGCTGGCCTGCGCCTCCACGGGAGGGTGCACCACGACATTGGGTACATCAGTGACCACCGGCAAGATGAGGTGTGAATGGTCAGTGTCCGCATGTTTCCTGCTGCCATGTTCTGGCCTGGCATGCGAGCCAAGGTGTTCTGGTGCTGGGAACCAGTTTGGGTGAAGGTGTCCAACTGGTAGGGACAATGCTCGTCCGTGGGTTGAAGGGTGATGGGCTGCCAGTAAGCCATTATCATTCATGTTTGCTGGATCGTGCTCAACGGCAGAGCTCACATCATAGTGTCTTGGAAGAGTGGGACTGGGTGGGTCGGAGCTTGGAGGAGTGTTCGTTGGAGAGGTTGAGGCGGCATGCTTGCCTTTCGTCTTGAGTGAATGGAAGAACAATGAGAGTCGTGAGGCTGACAGAGATATATGTGACCCAGAGAGTAGATCTGCTTTACCCATGGGCAGGGGAAGATAAAGACGTAGAAAGTATGGAAATGTAGAAGAGAATGAAAAGAGAGAAAGAGACAAATGAAGAAGAGGGCAGAAGATTAGCGATGAAAAATCAAGCTATATTTTGATGATGAGTTGGATGGGCCAACACCTGTATGACATAAATTGCTATTTGTATTATGCAGATAAAGAAAAAAAACTGCATAAACATTTATAAAACAATGAAATTTTAATATGTGTTCATTAAAGTTATCTGAAAGATACAATGATCAGTCATACCCACAAGCCAAATGTATGTCCTATACCTGGTCATCTTCAGATGCTGCAGGTATTACTCACTATTCTTGTCGAGCATTGGCGATTCAGAGTGTTTCTTGCTGATGTCAGCGAACGATCGCATTATAGGAATCTTACTTCTCAACTTGTTCTCACTCTGGTGGTGGTGCTTCTGAAGAAGCACATCCTTTACCCGCTCTCTCATTGATTCGTTCAGCAGTTGTGATGAGATTTGGTCTTCAACAACTACATCTGAACAAGGAAAAGGGTGTGTGGTCATTTCAGGTAAGATGTTAATGAAATTTGGAATTCACATACCAACACAGATTTATCAGGCAGTGGCAGGCATGAATAAGAACTATCAGTGATGGATGTAGAATGCCCATCAAGGGCTAAATAAGTTCAAACTAATGTGACATTTAATGAACTAGAAACACCTGCTCCCTCAAAATCATTGGTATATCGAACGATGAAGGTGAGTCTCTGAGCATATTACTTGATTCACATCACAAACAGGTCTGTTTACTCCTGCCTCCTTTCTGTTATTGCACCCTCTGCCATTTCCAGGCTCTTACTCATCTCCCACCCATGATTCTACAAGATGAATGCAGTCTGCCAGTAACCGACTTCTGGTGAAACTCCCAATATCCGGCGTCACTGCTCACCTCCACTCGTTCATTACGATTTTCTCTCGACTGTGGAACCAACTTCCTCAGTCTGTTTAAAATCATTCTGCCATCCATTGCTTCAAGGTAGTAGGTTGTAGACAGCAACTGCCCAGGGTGGTACTACCGTCATGACTTCGGAGAGTTAAAGTGGTGCCCGGAACCATCTTACACTCTCCGTGTCAGGATTGCTGGTCTTACGTTCTGTATCACTCAAACGATAACTACCGGGCTAGCTTCAATCTCTCTTTTTCGCAAACAAACACCATACACTTTTCATCATACACTTTTCTTCTCTTTTATTTGAGGCCTGGCCTCGATGAGGGCTATGCAGTCTGTGCCTGGAGCCTCCAACATTAAAAAAAAAAAATTGAAAAAGACAGCTGTTCACCCACCACCTTCTCAGATCATCCCTCATCCATAACCATGATCTTTACCCTCATTAACCCTCCCAAAGCCCACCCTTTTCCATGTTTACAGGTTATCAGGTTTCCCTCCAGTCCCTCACCTTAAATGGTTTCCCTCCATTCCCTCACCTCACCATGGCCTTAAAACGATCATTCATTCATTCATATTCCTCCAGTGCCTCACCCTCCAATTATTATTTGTTCTCTTTCTGCTTATTCCACAGTTTTACGTTCGAATTCTGTGATTTAGCGTTTGCATCCTCCTCCACCGCCCCTTTCTCTCTTTCTTCCCCATGTCATTTCATTAACCAGGTCTCCTTATATTTTGTCCCTCTACCCTGCTATTGGTATGCCCCTCCCTCTGCCCTCTCATTTCCACTGTTCCTTCATTTTGTTATGTCCTTCTACATCCTGTGTTCTAGCTCCTCCATGAGCCTTGACCTATACAAAAAGGACCATCTTCCTAGACATACAGTACCCCTGGCATTAGACAGTCTGCAATCCTGATTTGCTTGCCAAACTCTCTGCCTGTGGCATAGAAGGCCGCTTTCATTGCTGGATTACCGAGTTGCTCCACCCACGCAGTCAATGTGTTGCCATCCATGGAACCCTCTCTCCCCCTCTCCCAGTGGTGGCTGAAGTTCCTCAAGGCTGTGTTTTGGTCTTGTGCATCACCGATATAAATAACCTTCTCCACTGCTCTGGAAAATCCTCCCTTCCAAGTTGCAGATTACTTCACATTGTGTCATACAGAGTATCCCATCCATATCTATCTATCTATCTCTCTCTCTCTCTCTCTCTCTCTCTCTCTCTCTCTCTCTCTCTCTCTCTCTATCTCTATCTCTATCTCTATCTCTATCTCTATCTCTATCTCTATCTCTATCTCCATCTCGATCTCGATCTCTCTCTTGTTCTGGCAATGATTAGACACTGGTCTGATAAATGGAACATGTCACATTCTCACTCTATTGCTCTGGAAGGATTGTCAAACAAATGCACCTATTTCCTTGGGCATCCACTGGAAGAGGTTCAGTCTCTTGAACTTCTAGGCCTCATCATCAGCCATGACCTTTCCTGAGCAGATCACATAGAAAAGCTGGACTCCAAAACCAGTAACAGAGTACCCATTGAGGCTTTTCCGAGGCTTTTCTGTCTTTTCCCAGTCCTGAGACTTTTCTGTCTTACTCTTATCTCCATGGCTTCAAGAAAGCAGTGCACCACCACCTCTTGTCATCCCCAATTCTGTCCCATGATCTTTATTGCTCCCATGAACTTTTAATAACCCAACCATCTTACTTGCTAGTTTCAGTGTTTCCTCCCCAACCTATATGGAAAATGGAAATCTTGTACTGATGAGATTCATTGCAAGGGTTAACATGTAATTTCATGCTAAAAAGCAGAAACGACGTTAAAAAAAAAAAAATTCAATGCATCTTCCTGACTGTTATAAATGAAAGCAGAGATAGGTTCATTAACATTGTGTTGAAAGGCCTTTTAAAAGGGATTTGATGGTAAAATTTACAGGTAGTGACCACAGTAGACATGTGCGGAATACAGAACAGTTTTTGATAGTCGAAGCCTACCTACTATTTCTTCCAGGCTATCAGCCTTCATGTCAAAGAGAACTGTTCCGTTAGTGATGCAATGACGCAGTTCAAAAAGGCTGTGCAATGAAAGGGAAGCAACATAGGGCTTGCTCCACCGCTCACCACCATCCTCGACATGCTCCTCAAATTTAAGCCAACTGCACACACATACACACACACACACACAAACACACAATTTTAGAGTGCCATAAATTTGGAATGATGCTCCAAAAAATTATGATCGACAATAATGATTTCAAAGATGTTAGGTATAAGATGGGCTTAAAAATGCCTGGTGTCCAACAAATATCAGCACATAATTGGAGTAATTCAGTATCACAAAAACTGGCATCGATCTGAATGACTCAATGAATGCTAATTAATAATAAAGAAATCAGCCTGAAAATACTTCGAAGATCGACAAAACGAAAACAACCCAAACATGATCCATCAGACTAAAATTAATGTGAGATTTGTACATAATTATGTTTTTATATATTAATACTGTCGCTCAAGTCGCTCAAGCTTTTGGGTCTCATTATCTGCCATGATCTTTCTTGGGAAAACCACATTTCCAAGCTGGCCTCCAAAGCCAGTCGCCGACTGGGCATCCTCCGTCGTGTGAAGTCCTTCCTTGGCACACCTGAGCTCCTCACCACATACAAGGCTTTCATCTGCAGCTCAATGGAGTACTGCTCTCCCCTCTGGGCTGGTTCTCCTGCCTCACTAGTTGAGAACACCTCACTAGGTGTTCTCCTACACACCTGGCTCGGCTTCACGCTGTTGAAACAAAAGCTTTCAGAATCATTGGAATCTCCTGCGATGAAGCTAACTCCGAGGGCCTTTCACTCACTCACCGCAGGCAGGTTGGTGGTCTTTCTGTCTTCTACCGACTCCTCTCCGGCCTTGCTCCCCCAGCTCTCTCTGTGCTCTGTCCCCCAAATATTCCTACAGGTCGGACAAGATCTGCTAGCAACCCTCTTATGGTTAAACTGCCAAAATCAAGGCTCTCTGCTCACCTTCACTCTTTCATTCCCCTTTTCTCCCGCCTCTGGGACAAACTCCCACACTCCCTTCAATCCCACTCCTCCCTCCAGGTCTTTAAAACAACTGTTCACCACCATCTCTTATCTTCCCCCATCCAAAACCTTAATCTTTCGTACCCCCAGTAATTTTCACCCCAGATACACTTTTTTGAAATTCCAACTTCTTTCTTGGAAGTCCTTGCAGTGTCCATATGTTTTATACCTCTCCCACCTCCCCCCAAGCCCTCTCCCTCCCACAGATCTCTCGATGTCCCTGCTCTCAAATGTTGTGTTTGTGTCCTTCCCCCTCTCTCCCCATCTTGTCTACCGCTCCTCTTATTTTGTGTTTTGTGTGTCGGTTTGATTTTTTGTGTGATTAATGTTAGCTCTTTCACGAGCCTCGATCTTGCATACAAAAAAAAAAAAAAATACCATGGAGTAGGGTCAAGCTAAACAACCAAAAGGGTTGAATAGTTGAACTCGAACTTGAACAAAAGAACTTGAACTTGAACAACCAGTTGAACTGGTGAATAAAAGCAAATAAAGAACATGGTATGGGAAAATGTCAGATGGGGATGCCATAGCTTGTCTCACAGTAACATGAAAGAGGGGGCAAAGGTAATCAGGGAACTTTGCAGACAAACAACGACTGTTCCAGATAACAATCAGTGTTCCATCAAACAATATTCCAGCAGAGGCTTCGAAGGAACAGGTGGTGGTACAGCGACGGGTGGCTGGGAGCAACCAAACACATAAATGTGGCAACAACAATAATAATGCAAAAGGAGATAGGGCCTAATGGCAACTGTAAGCAAGCATAAAACAATGACAACAACAACAACATGCAGTGAAAAATAAAAAATAAAGTAATATGAAAAGGCATATGCACAGTAACGTCATAAAGAACAAGATGCATTTTTCAAGATGGTATTCGCAAACAAACACCATCTTGTTAACCTACTAACCCCGCTTTATGTGTGTGTGTATGTATGTATGTATGTATGTATGTAGCTAGCTATAACTACCAAAATAAATATATATGATATCTCAAAATGTTATGGACGGATTCGAACAAACTTAGGGGACAGGTTGGGTGTTTGCTAAGACCGAATTGATTCGATTTTGGTGTTCTACCAATATTTTGGTGTTAGTGGGCAGCAGGGGCGATGGTAGTGTCGATGATGGTCGGTGTGATGTCAAAGAGTTTGTGTGCTTCCCCTTTTCTCCCTATCTTGTCTTCCGCTCCCTCTTTTTGTGTATTTTGTTTGTCTGGTCGATTTGTTTGTGAAGTAAATGTTAGCTCTTTCACGAGCCTCGATTCAGTATACGAAAAAAAAAAAGAGGACAGCTGGCTCGACCTTCCTTTCCCTACTTGAGAAGAGTGGACAATGCTACCAAGTCTTTCAAAGAGCTGGTAGAGAGGCAGACCTTGCAAAGATCTTCCCATTCATTAAATTTTCTGACAAAAGTCATTGATATTCCAACTTTAATTTGGGCCACTTATATTGTGTGAATGAGTGTGTTACCTGCTCAATAAATTTGACACTGCAATCTCAGGTAGTTCCTGATTAATGTTTTATAACTATGAGCAGTAATGCCAAAACAACAAAATAAAATGGAACCTCCCCCCTGTTAGCACACAGGTGACTTGCATCCAGGTTGAAATCTGGACATGACGCACGAAGTTTAATTCATCTCTTCACTCTGCATCTCCATGAGGTTTATGTCATTAAAAAGGGGGTGGTTCCTACACTCCGGTCTCTTCACCTACTCGTTGAACGACAAAACCCAACGTAGCATTGCAGCTCAAGGGGTGGAAAACCATTTCCCCAACTCAACACATGGGTCTGTCCCTCAGTACCCTTTTGATTCTCCCTCACAACACTGCGCTCCTTTCACACATCATTAGCTCAGGTCCTCATGCCAAAACTTCACAATTTCCCGAACTTATGCTTCTTACATTTAGATACACTTTACCCCCGTAACCGCCAGGCTCTCTGCATTATCAGACTCTATGTACCTTCTCCTTCATGACTCCTATCACCTCTGAACCACAACATTTCCAACTTCATAATTACATTTGGACACTTTTCTCAGAGTTATGAACACTTCTCTCAAATGCCATGTGTGAATATTACCAGGTGTAAAGACGTAAAATTACTTCAACTAGGCCCCTATGATAACAATGCTTTGGTTTGTGTCATACATTGTTCACAATAAAGGCCACCACCTCCTCACCATGTTCCTCAAACTCACTGACGTCCACAATCGAGTATGTCACCATGTCTTTCTGAGTCTTCTTTGCTGCCTTTCTACTCATACTCCCTGTCATCATTCCCTGATCTCACCCATACCTGCCTAACTTGTCAACTCTGTCACTATTGCCTTCTCTCATGTTTCTAGGTGTGCACTGTGCCCATAAACATCACCCATAGTGACCCCCACCTTTCCTTCCTTCTCGGCTCTCAGAGTAGACGCTGTTGCCCATGCTGACCTCGACCTTTCTTCCAAGGGCCGTGGGCCCTGCAGAGCGACCAGCGAACCCTACTCTTTCTTTCTTTCTCTCGATCCATTCAATCTACAAAAGCAACAATATTGGGACAAAAATGCCCCCAAACTGCCTGTCCTATCAGAGGTAGTTAATGGCACATGCTTGCCAATTACCAGTCTAGATATCCCAGCCAAACCCACAGCAAATTCCTCTCTTCCTCACGCCAGTAAAATTTCATCTAATACTTGGTTCACAGGCAACCAGTTAGTCTCTAAACCTAACAAATCTGCAATTCCCCATGCGTTTCGTATTTCTCCGGCATCGCCTTTTCGCTCATATAATTCACCTTGAACACCCCCGTGACTTACTTCGGCCATATTGATTCTGGAGTTTTCAAAACTACGTTGTGCAACAATAGTTTATATGAGGTGACGGGCATCTCAGATCATTCATTTCTTAAGGCCCCCTTTACACAGCACGGAGATCGTTGGATGACCATTGAGCGATCATAAATTGGCCCGATCTCTCAACGATCTCCGAAGCCTCGAAAAAGTCGTTTCTGTGTAAATGTTTGGGAGATCCTTGTGCGCTCGTTCTGCGATCAAAAATTCGATTTTCCCCAATGCCGCACTTCTCATCACCGCGGCAATCTCTCCCCAATCTCTCAACGAACGCTCAACAATCTCTCAAGCGGAAATTGATCGCCCAATGATCTCTCAGAAATCTCCACCCCGGTCTTTCAATGAACTCTATTGGTCTTTCATCGAACGCTCAGCGATCCTCACTGATCACTCAGCCATCTCTACCTTCGGGGTGGAAAAATTTGGCGTTCATTGAAAGATTGCTGAGAGATCATTGGGAGATCGACGAGATCGTTGAGCGTTCGTTGAGCGTTCGTTGAGAGTTCGCTTCCCTTGGCGATCGTTGAGAGATTGTTTTGGACCGAGTCAAAACTTTGAGGAGACCGTGGCGACCGTGGAGATCACTGGAGATCACTGGAAGATCATTGAGAGATCATTGAGAGATCTTGGCGATCGCTGGGCGCTCATTGAGATTTTTTCATCGCTCAACGTACTCTCAACGATCGCCACCCCTGTGTAAAGGGGATATTACTTAAATCATGTGAAGCCTTTATTAAGTATCAAGCAAATGAACCACCTTTAGAGGCCATTTTTCCCCACAGAGCAGGGGTTGGCTTTTTTCGGGCACCGTGGTCCCCTTTTTGAAGCATTGTTTCAAACATTGTTTCAAAAAGATGCACAGATACATTGTTTTATGGCCGGATGCCCTTCCTGCCACGAACCCTGTTAGTCACCTCTTGCGACACACAGGGAATTACCAGTGAACTGGTACTCAATTTGCCGACCTCAGAAGGATGACAGGCCGACTCAACCCCCCTGGCATTAATTCAGCGATCGACCGGATTTCGAACCCAAGATCCTATAATCCCAAGCTGGCACCCTAACCGCTAAGCCAACACCAGGCTCTAAGTATCAAGCAAATGTCCTATTCAAATGTTTTCATGCTATGGGTATGGGTGGATCCTTAAACTGTATGATGTGCAGTGAATTTCTGCAAAAGCCTCATCATTATATGTTGAAACAAATGTTTGCACCAAAGAAGATTTTGGTTCACGAGTTATCAAACAGAGTGACCACTATATTCGTCATGGGTGTGTGTCTGTCTGTGTGTCTGTCTGTCTGTCTGTCCGCAGCATAACTACCCGATGATATCATCCGATCTTGATGAAACTTGGGTGGGAGGTTGATATCATGATCTAGTTGTGTCCTGCCTAGAGTGGGCGTATTGCGCCCATTGTGGGCGGAACCACGCCTGAAAAATGTCTTTTTAGGGGGTAATCGAGTTCAAGCTACATCTTCTCCGAGGGAGTTGGTGGAATCTGACAGGGGTTTCGATATTTGGTTAGGCCAATGTCACGTGTCTAGCCCCACAGAGCTCGATTTTTCATTTTCGCCCCAAGGTCAAGGTCACAAGGTCACGAAATTTAGAAAAGTCGATTTTTGATGGTTGTATTACATTGTTTGCTTCCTGATCGGGTGAAATGTCGTACAAGATCTTATATTATCACATACATCATGAAATACAAGTTTTCCAACAAATTTCAGAATCTTCGACCTTTGACCTTTGAAGGTCACAAAGGTCAAAGTTTCAAAGATGTCGGAATCAAACCGAATTTTCGGTATTGTGTAGCTAACTAACTTCAGAACTGATTATACATTATTTTCTATCTCATTTCAAGGTCAGTAACCTTCGTTTTGACATTTCCGGGCCTGGCCTGTCCGGGCCTGTTTCGGTTATAGTCTGTCCTTTGTCATTGAATACCGCTCGCTCGTGAACCATCGTCGTCTCCTGACTTGTTACCATTTATTACCATCTGTTATTACCACAGATGTTACTATTACCACAGATGTTACCATCTGTTATTTAAAATTGACTTTTTCCAGTTCATATGAAATTCTAAACCTTCATTTTCATTGTTAAAGATGGAAAGTCATTCCCAAGCTGAGAGTTTCAATTTTTTTTAAACATCAGCAGAGGTGAAGAATGGATAAAGAATACAAAATGGAGACAGAAAAGATGCACAGATACATGTTCAATTCAAAACTGGGCCCTCACTGACGGAACTTAGGAAGATATAATTGGTGGTAACAATGACAAAAGAGAACTTGACACAATGCATTTCTGCAGGACAGATGAAGCTTACCGAGCGGTCTCTTTCCACTCGCCATATTCACCATCTTGCAGGCACAGTTCATCAAGCTGAATGAACAGGTCATGAGGGATGTGCTCCTCATCATAATCTTCCAGGCCGAGAAGAAACTGTACACGTTGTGATGGCGTGCCTGTGGCCGCATAATGAATAACAACATTATGAGGAAAGAAACACACACTTCCCTTAATCACAAGCTTGAAGTTGATGATTGATCATTGTCTAAAATGAAAGGTTTATAGGACAGGCATTGACAGGCCTGTTGCTGGTTCAGGTAAAAAAATGTGTGTAATCATGACATGACATACAGGGTGTTCCAAAAAGACCCAGACAACTTTGGTTGTTAATATATTTAGAACCACAAATGATACAACGATACCCTTTGGTTTATATGATACAGAAACTAAAAGTTTTGTGCACACCATCAATACACTTCAATGTGTACACTCACTACGTACTCACTACACGTCGTTATAGTATAGAGGAACGGGCTTGTTTTAGCTGAGGTTAATGACTGTACCTGAGTTGCTGTGTTGTCATAATTTACACCAATCATAATACAAACAATTATTTTGCACAAATTTATTTGTAGCGTTTGTGATATTACATTTTAATAAGAAATTTAGGTTGAAGATTTAGGTTTAAAAATTCAAAAAAGAACCCCTCCACACACACATATGGGAGGAATAGGTGCAGACCGGAAGCTTGGGACGATTAAACCTCACCACCACGTAATTCAAAACACCTCACCACCACGTAATACAAAACACCTCACCACCACGTAATTCAAAACACCTCACCACCACGTAATTCAAAACACCTCACCACCACGTAATTCAAAACACCTCACCACCACATAATTATAAACATCACCCCCATCTAATTAAAAACACCTCACCCCCATGTAATTAAAAACACCTCACCCCACGTAATTAAAAACACCTCACCACCACGTAATTCAAAACACCTCACCACCACGTAATTCAAAACACCTCACCACCACGTAATTCAAAACACCTCACCACCACGTAATTCAAAACACCGCACCACCACATAATTCAAAACACCTCACCACCATGTAATTAAAAACACCTCACCACCATGTAATTCAAAACACCTCACCACCACGTAATTAAAAACGCCTCACCCCCACCTAATTAAAAACACCTCACCCCCACGTAATTAAAAACACATCACCCCCACGTAATTAAAAACACCTCACCCCCACGTAATTAAAAACACCTCACCACCACGTAATTAAAAACACCTCACCCCCATGTAATTAAAAACACCTCACCCCCACGTAATTAAAAACACCTCACCCCCACGTAATTAAAAACACCTCACCACCACGTAATTAAAAACACCTCACCCCCACCTAATTAAAAACACCTCACCCGCATGTAATTAAAAACACCTCACCCCCACATAATTAAAAACACCTCACCACCACGTAATTCAAAACACCTCACCACCACGTAATTCAAAACACCTCACCACCACGTAATTCAAAACACCTCACCACCACGTAATTAAAAACACCTCACCACCACGTAATTAAAAACACCTCACCACCACGTAATTAAAAACACCTCACCACCACGTAATTTAAAACGCCTCACCCCCACCTAATTAAAAACACCTCACCCCCACGTAATTAAAAACACCTCACCCCCATGTAATTCAAAACACCTCGCCACCACGTAATTCAAAACACTTCACCACCACGTAATTCAAAACACCTCACCACCACGTAATTAAAAACACCTAACCCCCACGTAATTAAAAACACCTCACCACCACGTAATTCAAAACACCTCACCACCACGTAATTCAAAACACCTCACCACTACGTAATTAAAAACACCTCACCACCATGTAATTAAAAACACCTCACCACCACATAATTAAAAACTCCTCACCGTTAAGTAATTAAAAACACCTCACAACCACATAATTAAAAACGCCTCACCACCACGTAATTCAAAAAACCTCACCACCACATAATTAAAAACACCTCACCACCACATAATTAAAAACACCTCACCACGTGATTCAAAATATCTCACCACCACGTTATTAAAAACACTTCACAACCACGGAAACAAAAGTTTGAGGGAGTAGATCAGTGGCAACACAGACACTGCCCAGATATGTCGATATATAGATCGATGACTGTACCCGAGTTGCTGTTTTGTCATGGTTTACACCAATCATAACACAAATAATTATTTTGCACAAATGTATTTGTAATATACGTGATATTACATTTTATTTAAAAAAAATAGAAGTTGAAGATTTAAGTTGAAAAAAAAATTTTTTTTAATTAAAAAAATAAAAATAAAAACATTTTTCGAAAACTTTCAAAACAATACCCTTAGGACATACACACGGGAGAGATAGGTGCATACCAGAAGTTTGGTGCGATTTCACAAAAGTTTGAGGGAGTAGTTCAGTGACAAGACAGACACCACAGTTACACATGCACACAAACACGAAGGTGGATACTTTGAGACCTGAGAGGGCTCTGTTCCACCTTCTGAAACGCGCATCTGGAGATAAGAACCAGCACACACAATAAGTCATCTGCAGTTTTGCAGTCTCTTTTTGTTTTGTTTCTTTGGAAGAATTTGTAGAAAACGTTGGCTAAATAAAAATTACTGACACCATACATTCAGATAAACAACGATTTTTTCCCAACATGACAAAAATAAATATATACCGTAACTGAAATTTATCAAAATGCTTCTCTTCTCACTCACACAAGTCTTTCCGCTTGCTTCCATCTTCGCTGCTCTCGGTATCTTCGGAATCCATTCGTCCTGCCTTTTCCTCTTCCCATAAAATATTTTCTCCTGTTCTGTCCATCGAATTCGAGATGCAGCACTTCTTAAACCCTTTTACAACGGTATCCGGGGAGACAGCACTCCAGGCTCCAAGAACACACTTGCACGAGTGAGAGACGGACGTCTTATGTATTTTCTCCGATGGAGTAAGAACGTGGTTCCCATCAAGCAACCAGCCCATGTGCTGTGCATCTCCGAATTGATTATTCACCACTACACCCAAAACTTGCAGCTGAGCAGTCACGCCAAGCGGAATAATGACTAAGTCACTATTCATACTCCTCAGTTCTTCCTTCAAAGTCTGTGTTAAATAGACATGAAAGCATCCAAAACTAGCACGGCACTCAGTAGAGAGCACACTTCCGCCTGGTTGGCCAAATCACTCAATGGTAAAGAATCACTTTTTAAAATTCTACTAGCTGGATCCGGATCTTCACCAAAGTCGAATCTGTTCTTCCTTGTCACACACAAACGGTCCAACAAGTTTCGTCCAAATCCATCCATAACTTTTTGAGATATCCTGCCATGTATCGTTTTTGGCCCCATCTCCCAATGGTGAAGAATCACTTTAAAAATTAAATAATTATCGTATCCGAATACATATTCAGATCTTCACCAAAGTCGAATCGATTAGTCCTTGTCACACAACCAACCGGTCCACAAAGTTTCGTCCAAATCTGTCTGCAACTTTTTGAGATATCTTGCTATGTATCGTTTTTGGCCCCATCCCCCAATGGTGAAGAATCACTTTAAAAATTCTAGTAGCCGGATCCGAATCCGGATCTTCAGCAAAATCGAATCATTTCGTCCTTGTCACATACGCTACATCTCTGCCAAATTTAGTCCGAATCCGTCCACAACTTTTTGAGATATTTTGTTCACAAACGGACAGACAAACATACAGGGGTGAAAACATAACGTCCATCCACCTTTGGTGGCGAAGGTAACGAGCATGGTTCTGCACCTTGATAAAGCAACACGTCTCCCCCAAACTACTTTTAGCGAATCCATGATGAGGGCAAGAGTCCATCCTCCCTTTATCTTGTACGCGATCGATAACGCCAGCAGGAAATTCTTCTTTTGACATCGTCTTCCACTTAAGAATCACATTTATTTGTTTTTTTTTGTATACAAGATCGAGGCTCGTGTAAGAGATAACATTAATCACAAAAAAAACAAACGGACACACAGAACGTACAATAAAGGGAGCGGGAGACAAGATGGGGAGGGAGAGGAGCACACAAGTACAACAGCAGAGAACAAGGACATCGGGAGATCTCATCCAGCGGTAACTTGGAATTAAGTCGGTGTCTCACCTCCTCACGTCATTCATCGTCTCATTCACTTGCACTTCTTTCTCTCCTTTTTTGTTTCCAGTAATGTTTGTCGGCAAAGTCAAAAAAACATTGACGTTTGAGCTGCATCACCGTTTCCATCCAAAATGGACGCATAATGTGTTTGCACCTTCCAAGACTTCCTTTAAACTGCGATTCCAGCACCTGGGTCTCTGAAGCACCTTCGAGTGCTTTCATTACACTCACGTCTCTCGTAATGGGCATTCCGTCATTCCGTGCTTCAGTCACGAAGTTAACAACACTTCGCTCTTTATCTTGAATCTTCCCACGCTTGGGCCCACTCAACGTTTTTCCTTTGAGAGTGCGCATTCCGTAATGACTCCTTCTGCGTGTGCCATTGATGAACATTGCACTCAGTAACACCAGCTTGAAATTTGCATCACTACTTTTTTTGCAAACCTTTATTCACTTGTCCTTTCCCACCATTTTATATTCGCTGGGGGAGGTTATGTTTTCACCCCTGTAAGTTTGTCTGTTTGCAGGGTATTTCAAAAAGTTAGACAGATTCGGATAAAATTTGCTGGACAATTTGGGTGTCTGACAACGAATTGATTAGATTTTGGTGCAGATCCACATCCGGATATGATAATTTTTAGTGATTCTTCACCATTGAGGGCCAAATACGCTAATAGCACGATATCTCAAAAAGTTGTGGATGGATTATGACAAAACTTGGTTCATAAGTTGGGCAAATGACAAGAATTAGCCAATTCGATTTTGGTGCAGATCCGGCCTATCAGTGGGATACAAAACGTAAACTGCTCAGCCTGGTGGAGGTACGTGCTCCCCCGATCGAGTGCCATTCTAGTTTGATTGTGTATTTGTTTGTTGGTTTTTTTTGTGGATTTTTGTTTTTGTCTGTGGGTTTTTTTCTTTTTCTGTAGGTTTTTTTTCTTTATCTGTGGGGAGTTATTTCTTTATCTGTGGGGTTATTTCTTTATCTGTGGGGTTATTTCTTTATCTGTGGGGTTATTTCTTTATCTGTGGGTTTTTTTCTTTATCTGTGGGGTTATTTCTTTATCTGTGGGTTTTTTTCTTTATCTGTGGGGTTATTTCTTTATCTGTGGGTTTTTTTCTTTATCTGTGGGGTTATTTCTTTATCTGTGGGTTCTTTTTCTTTATCTGTGGGGTTATTTCTTTATCTGTGGGGTTATTTCTTTATCTGTGGGGTTTTTTTCTTTATCTGTGGGGTTATTTCTTTATCTGTGGGTCTTTTTTCTTTATCTGTGGGTTTTTTTCTTTATCTGTGGGTTTTTTTCTTTATCTGTGGGGTTTTTTCTTTATCTGTGGGGTTTTTTCTTTATCTGTGGGGTTTTTTTCTTTATCTGTGGGGTTATTTCTTTATCTGTGGGGTTATTTCTTTATCTGTGGGGTTATTTCTTTATCTGTGGGGTTATTTTCTTTATCTGTGGGGTTATTTCTTTATCTGTGGGTTTTTTTTCTTTATCTGTGGGGTTTTTTTCTTTATCTGTGGGGTTTTTTCTTTATCTGTGGGGTTTTTTTCTTTATCTGTGGGTTTTTTTCTTTATCTGTGGGTTTTTTTCTTTATCGGTGGGGTTTTTTCTTTATCTGTGGGGTTTTTTCTTTATCTGTGGGGTTTTTTTCTTTATCTGTGGGTTTTTTTCTTTATCTGTGGGTTTTTTTCTTTATCGGTGGGGTTTTTTCTTTATCTGTGGGGGTTTTTCTTTATCTGTGGGGTTTTTTTCTTTATCTGTGGGGTTATTTCTTTATCTGTGGGGTTATTTCTTTATCTGTGGGGTTATTTTCTTTATCTGTGGGGTTATTTCTTTATCTGTGGGTTTTTTTTCTTTATCTGTGGGGTTTTTTTCTTTATCTGTGGGGTTTTTTCTTTATCTGTGGGGTTTTTTTCTTTATCTGTGGGTTTTTTTCTTTATCTGTGGGTTTTTTTCTTTATCGGTGGGTTTATTTCTTTGATTTTTGAGGTTGTTTCTTTGTTTGTGGGTTTGTTTATTTGTGGGTTTGTTTGACTTACATGCATCCCTAAGCTGGTGAATGGAACGAGTTGAAAACTGATGCATGCAATCGGGCTGTGCACGATAAGTTTTTAGTTGGGGAAAAAAAAAAAATCAGTCTCTCGAGTCCAGGGTGTCGGGGACACAAATTCTCTAATGATGCAAATGTGTATATATTAGGGAGTATTACAATATAAGGGAATATTACAAATCTTAATATAATACCTTATTATCTCCATGAATACAATGTAAGACATCAAAGAAGTGGGGGAACTCACATACTATCTGTGTTTTTGCTTTATTTATATGCACCCCTGAACCTCTGCACAGAATGGGTTGGACAATAGTGTTTTTTCTTGGAGTGCACACGGCAAGGTTATAGATGGCAAAAAATAAGAAAAATCCACACTCAGAAGTGGGAGCATCAAGAGACATGAACTGCTGGGCTGAATCAACCGATCTGTTTGTCCTCAGCATGCATGGAATGGTCAATACAGGGGAAAAAATCGTTGTCCCGGGGCTTGAAGGTGGAGGGAGCACCCCAATTTTCTCTATGAATGTCTAGCACCACCTGGTGGAAGCCGGTATTACATGTCATAAACCGTAAAAGTGGGTCAAGGACCGCTTGTTTGCTATTGCATAGAATTGAGAAAGGTCATGCCCAAAGCACACTGATTGGAGATTGGAGCCACCATGTGTTCTTCTTAAAAGTCATATAACTTGTTAGTTTTGAAGTGTAAAACATGCCAGGTGCTTTGTAACAACATTTTAGACACTCCGAGCTTTGTTTAAAGAAAGAGGGTTAAAATAATGTGCTAAACCCCTCGACCATCGATCACGAGGGAACTTGCAGTACCATGGATGGATCCAACAGATAGCGCAGAGAGACCACGAATCATTGTTAACTTGCATACTCTCTTTCTTGTCTTATCTTGTTTCTCGGCCCCCCAGATCTAGTCTCCTCCCCTCCTGGCCCTCTCCTCTGCCCTGACCATCTCCTGTACTTCTTTGATCTGCCTACTATAAAATAACCATGGGGAACAAGTTACATGATTATTCTTCTTCTTTTTACTTTGTCTGTTGTGTTGAGATTTTGTATCAAGATTGTGGTGTGCTTTATATTATCTTCTTGTAACCTGGAAGTGAGGTCTATACGTTTCATTAAAAATCAGTCAATTATCTAACATAGTTTGGACATTAATTATTTTGAGTTTTCTGTATTATTCAAGGCTAAATTAATTAGCTCCACAACACCCCCAAGCCCTCTCCCTCCCACAGAGCTCCCGATGTCCCTGTTCTCCACTGTTGTACTTGTGTGCTTCCCTCTCTCTCTCACCATCTTGTCTCCCGCTCCCTTTATTATACGTTTTATGTGTCCGTTTTTTTTTGTCATTAACGTCAGCTCTTACACAAGCCTCGATCTTGTATCCAAAAAAGAAAAAGAAAAAAAAGGCCCAATGAGCTCATCAACAATTGAGATTGTTCATCATAAACAAGATGGCTGTCTAAGAAACTTCAGTGAGTTACGTAGATCATATGATGCCCTGCAATGTACTTTGTTATTACTCCCGCCAGGGAGTAATGCATTCGCTCGTGTCCGTCCGTGTGTGTGTGTGTGTGTGTGTGTGTGTGTGTGTGTATGTGTGTGTGTGTGTGTGTGTGTTCCGTGAACAAGATATCTGGAAAAATTCTGACCGGATTCGGAGGAAAGTTGGTGCGATGATTGCCCTTCGGATAAGGAAGAATTGATTAGTTTTTGGTGAAGCTCAGGATATTATTCCGGATCCAGGAATTTTTTGGGGGAATTTTTTTGGCAATTTTTTTTGGCAATTTTTTTTTCTGTTTTCCTTTAAAAACCATTTTCTCTGCAATAATTGGACCGATTGAGAGCAAATTTTCACCATAGGAGGGAATCGGTCTGTAGAATATTTTAATGGTAATTATGACATCACAGGTGACGTGGTTCGGCCGCCATATTGTTTTGAGTGAAAAACACTAAAATCCAATTTTCTCCAAAACGCCTGAACAGATCGAGGCCAAGCTTTGCAGGCAGAATCGCATACCAATGACGAACAAAAAAGTCGGCGAGCATGACGTCATGCATCACATGGTTTCAGAGTTATGACGTTTTAAAGCACAAACCTTTAAAACCTAGCTCCTCCCTCATTTGTGATCCAATCGAGGGGAAACTTCACAGATCTGTTCAGCATATCAGTCGACTAAAATATCCTTTTGGAATTTGTGATAGGTCATGTGGTTTTGCAGACATCGTTAATTAAACGCAAATAATAAAAACATTTATATCTCGTGAACCACTTCATTGATCGACATGAAACTTCATACTGTAGTAGAAGTCATGAAGAGTAACAAGTGTGCAAAATTTGAAGATCATTGGATGTACGGTCTGGAAGCTAAATGTTGTTATTGCGTGAAGAAGAAGAGTCTTCGACTGTGGACGATTACTTATTTATCACGTGTACAGACTTGCAGGCATCGTTTGACACAATCTCCCGGGTTAATTTAAACCTCAAATAAAATTATAATTCCAGATTTGTCAATGGCTGAGGTATATTAACAAAGAATAAAACAGATTTGGCAAAATTCCAACTTTTTTTTTTAAAGATCGCATATTCACCCAGGGTTGTGAGAGGCTGAAGAAGAAACCTCGCATGGGCTTCCCAGACCAAATAAATAATTCTGGTCCTGGCTCTGCGATTTTCAGGTTTATTACTCCCGCCAGGGAGTAACGCATTCGATCGTGTCCGCCCGTGTGTGTGTGTGTTCGTATGTTCGTGTGTTTGTGAACAAGATATCTCGAAAAGTTGTGGACGGATTCGGACGAAATTTGGTGGAGGTTGGGTATGTGACATGGACTAAATAGTTAGATTTTGGTGAAGATCCGGATCCGGGTCTGGATCCGCAAATTTTTTATGTGAATCTTCACCATTGAGACATAGGGCAAAAAATGATATACATCACGATATCTCAAAACGTTGTGGACGAATTCGAACGAAACTTGGTTTTGATTGGCAGGATGGGTGTTTGACCAGGAAGATTTTATTCAATTTCGGTGAAAATTTTGAATCCGGATCACTTTTTTTTTTTTTTTTTTAAGTGATTCTTCACCATTGAGCAATAATAATAATAATAATAATAATGCAATTATTTTATATAGCGCTTTTCAGGAAGCCCAAAGACGCTTAGGGCTAAAACCTTAGGGCTTAGGGCTAAAACCGATATACGTCACGATATTTCAACAAGTTGTCGACCGATTATGCCCAAACTTTGTGGATGAGTTGGTTCGGTGACAAGAACAAGCCGATTAGACTTTGGTTCAGGTCCGGATCCAGATCTGGCCTATCAGTGGGATACAAAACATAAACTGTTCAGTCTGGCGGAGGTATGCGCTCTACCGAGTGCAGTTCTAGTTTATCATGGTAAGGGAGAGAGATTACATCCTTAAAGCTCGCCAACTGTTTCAGCAATTTCTGGTGGATGCTGATTACAAAATATTAGGGTGCCAATATTTTTGGCCACGACTGTACATGTACTCACACAGCAGACAGTACAACATACTGTTATTGCCAAAAATATTGGCACCTTTGCACATTTTTAAAATAATGCACCATTTCTTCCAGGAAATTAATGAAATTAACAAATATTTTGGGATCCACATATGTATTTCTTTTGTTTGCAGTGGAAAAAAACAAAAAAAGCTGAAAAAATTACGAAATCTTAGCTTGTTCCACACAGACATCCTAAAATGGGCTGGACAATATTATTGGTACCTTTTAGATGTTGTTAGAAATAATTAGATTTCAAGCAGGTGATTCTCCTTTACTTTGAAATGAACTCACCTGTGGTCAGTTGCAGGTGCCTGCAATATAAAAATCACTCATTCAAACTATTTGAATGGAGAAAAGCAGTCATTCTGCTGTTTTTTGTCACTGTCTGTACTGCAATGAGCATGGAGAAAAGAAAGAAAACCAGAGAATTGCCTGAGGAGGTCAGACACAAGATTGTAACCAAACATGGACAATCTGTAGGCTACAAGTCCATCTCCAGAGACCTTGATGTTCCTGTGTCCACTGTACGCAATGTTATCAGGACGTTTAAGGCCCATGGCACTGTAGCCTACCTCCCTGGACGTGCCGCAAGAGAAAACTTGATCGAAAATTGCAGCAAAGGATTGTTCGAATGGTGGAGAAAGCACCTCGATCAACTGCCAAACAGATTCAGGCTGGCCTTCAGACACAAGGTACGACAGTTTCAACTCACACCATCCGTCGCCAACTCAGTGAAGGGGGGTTCCATGGTACGAGCCCATTGCTGTGAGAGAGACGTAAGAAAAGCCGACTGGAGTTTTCCAAAACACACCTGAACAAGCCAAAATCCTTCTGGGAGAATGTCCTGACTGTCCTGTGGACAGATGAGACCAAATTAGAGCTTTTTGGTGAAGCACATCATCTCTATGTTTACAGAAAACAAAATGAAGCCTTCAAAGAAAAGAACACCTTCCCTACAATCAAACATGGAGGTGGTTCAGTGATGTTTTTGGGTTGCTTTGCTATTTCTGGCACTGGGTGCCTTGAATGTGTGCATGGCATCATGAAATCAGGAGATTACCAAGGCATTTTGGAGCGCAATGTTCAACCCAGTGCCAGAATGCTGGGTCTCCGTCGGAGGTCATGGGTCTTGCAGCAGGACAATGACCCCAAACACACTTCAAAAAGCACCCAGGAATGGTTCAAGACAAAACGCTGGACTGTTCTGAAGTGGCCAGCAATGAGTCCAGATCTAAATCCCATTGAACACCTGTTGGGAGATCTGAAAACAGCAGTTGGGAGAAGGCACCCTTCAAATCTGGGAGAACTGGAGCAGTTTGCACAAGAAGAGTGGGCTAATCTGCCAGTACAGAGGAGTAGGAAGCTCATTCCTGGCTATAGAAGTGCCTGACTGCAGCCAAAAGGTGTGCTACCAAATATTAAGTCCAGGGTGTCAATAATCTTGCCAATGCCATTTCTTTTTCTTTTTTTATTTGAAAGGATACATTCAGTTCTGAATCAAAAACAAAGGTTCTGTAATATTAAGTACTACAGAGGTTAGGCACTACAGAGCAATTTTTAAAAATCAAACTTGTTTTTTCAAAATTTTCAAAAATGTTTTTTTACCTAAAATACTCCTCGGCACCTACTGTTTAACCTCTGAAAGTTTGATGAAGATCCGTTTAGCCATCTCTGTGAAAATGGCGACACACACACGTGGATACATTAGACACTTTGAGATGGAGGTGGATACTTTGAAACCTGGTAGGTCTCCGTTGCACCTCCTGAAACCCACCCACAAGTGGAGACAGCAGCAAACAACAGCACCTTGCATGCACACACACTTGCACGTGCATGCGCGCACACACATATTTGCACGCACACACACATACACACACAAATATACGTATATACACACACGTGTTCACTCTCATATATGCACTCACACACGGATGTGGATACTTTGAGTCTTGGGAGAGCTCTGTCCCACTTTCTGAAACCCAGGTATGGAGATAAACAGCGACACACACACACACACACACACACACACACACACACACACACACACACACACACACACACACACACACACACACACACACACACACACACACACATATACACACACACACACACACACACACACACACACCTCTTTTATAGCCGGCAAAGCCGGTGTTGTGAATGAACGCGTACGTATTATGTTGAAAAGCCAGATTTTGCTGGATCCCTTGAGAATTTCGAAGCTTTGACGCACCAAATCGCTCAATGGAGGCCGCCATCTTGCGGATGCGGAAGTATGCATAACAAATTGCAAAAAGTTCAATAGGAGTTTGTTTCACCCGTCTTTTTTTGATTCACAATCCTATGCACCTCTAATTTGTAATTAAAATACTTTAAGACCAACCTCGGCCCGCACGGGCCTGGTTATCTTCAACGAAAATCGTCACCAAACACCGGAACCAATGAGATTCGAGCATTTGAAAAAATATTTCAAAAACCAAATCACTCAATGGAGGCCGCCATCTTCCGGATGCAGAAGAATGCATTAAAAAATTGAGAAAAGTTCAATAGGAATTTGTTTCACCCATCTTTGTTTGATTCACAATCTTATGCACCTCTAATTTGTAATTAAAATACTTTAAGACCAACCTCGTTCCCCGGGCCCACACGGGCCCTGGTCATCTTCAACGAAAATCGTCACCAATTACCGGAACCAATGAGATTCGAGCATTTGAAAAAATATTTTTTTTAAAGCTTTTTACCACGTTTCGGACTGAAACGCCGTCAAAATATTCGCCGTCAAAACTGAAACACTGAAAACGCCGTCAAATATTCTAAAATTGACGAAGAATTATTTTTTACAAATCTCGCGTCCGTCAGGGATAGTTTTTCACGGCCGGAAATATCCGAAGTTGAGACGGAATTCACCGAATTAATCAAGAATTAAATTTTATAAATTTTATCTCATCCAGAATGCAAATGGTGTCATTTTGAACGAGGTACGGTACCTACTACACCTACCTACGACCAAATACTGAACCTACTGAGGCCATAGTGATGGGTAAAATAGTGGCAAGACGCTTTGGCTTCGCCGGCTCATTTGCGGCTTTGCAGTCGGGTACTAGTAGCCGGCGAAGCCGGTGTTGTGAATGAACGCGTACGTATTATGTTGAAAAGCCAGATTTTGCTGGATCCCTTGAGAATTTCGAAGATTTGACGCACCAAATCGCTCAATGGAGGCCGCCATCTTGCGGATACGGAGGTATGCATAACAAATTGAAAAAAGTTCAATAGGAGTTTGTTTCACCCGTCTTTGTTTGATTCACAATCTTATGCACCTCTAATTTGTAAATAAAATACTTTAAGACCAACCTCGGCCCGCACGGGCCTGGTTATCTTCAACGAAAATCGTCACCAAACACCGGAACCAATGAGATTCGAGCATTTGAAAAAGTATTTCAAAAAAGCTTATTACCGCGTTTCGGAGGCTGAAAACGGCGTCAAATATTCTAAAATTGACGAAGAATTATTTTTTTAGAAATCTCGCGGCCGTAGGGGATAGTTTTTCACGGCCGGAAATATCCGAAGTTGAGACGGAATTCACCGAATTAATCAAGAAGGAAATTTTATATATTGTAATCTCATCCAGAATGCAAATGGTGTCATTTTGAACTTGGTACAGTACCTACTACACCTACCTACTACCAACTACCTAACCTACTGATGCCATAGTGATGGGTAAAATAGTGGCAAGAGGCTTTGGCTTCGCCGGCTCATTGCGGCTTTGCAGTCGGGTACTAGTAGCTATAGATAGAGACAAAATTCCATTGCAGAGTCAAAAAAAATAGAGACAAAATTCCATTGCAGAGTCAAAAAAAATAGTCTTCGCCTTGGATCTCCTTGAGCAGTCGTAAGACAACCTCTGTCTATAAATAACTGGTTAATGCTTATCGGAATTCAAGCAAAGTATTCAGGAAAAAGGTCAAGTGCTTCCTAAAGCTTGATTGATAGGTCAATGCTTATATCTGCCACCCAGTTTCTAAAGAGCACGATGAAGCTGCAACTGCATACCTGACAAAATAATTTACGATATATAACGAATTATATGTGACAAAATCATTTATCAATAAATCAATGGTTTTCTTGCCATCCTCTTGCTCTCTGAATCAAAGGAATATAAAAATACTGAAATCTCCTTATAATGAACAGATATGTATCATGAACTAGTGATCAAAAAAAAACCCCAAAAACTGTCATTCCAGGACTCCTCCATAGTTTCTCTACCACATCTCAAAATAAATGGCACCCTCTAGTGTTCAGGGTGGATGAGCACAAAAGAAGACTATGGCATTGCACAAAAAAAAAATTTCCAAAACATTCTACATTTCCACTTGTGCATTTGATCTGCATTTCCTGTGTTGCCATAATCATGCTATTTGTGATTATGATAGTCCGTGAGATAGGTGTCGAGTTTCGAGGTTTCACTACCAAAAAGAGTGGTAAGACACCATTGTGTTTTTCAGTTAGCCTTGTACCTGGAATGTCTAAAAAATGTGGACGTCTGGGATCCACAGCTAAACACTTATGGTGGCCATTTCCAAGATGGCCACCTATTTGTAGCATATATCAGAAAGTTGGCTGTAACTTTTAATTGGTTGATCTGAAGCATATGAAACCTGTGATCAAATTGAACTTTGAAATTTATTATTATACACATCAAAATTAAAAACACTTTGTCTACAATGTCATGTAAAAACAAGACGGATAGTCTCACAACGAACGGCGGAGCTGGGCTTGTATCTGCTGAGTGGGAATCTGCATTCTCATTGTCATGTGACCAGATTGGTCTGATTGGTGATTGGTGGATTGTGTGGGGCATACATGCTCTGACCAGCTCCGATTGGTGGACATTTGTGTGGGGCATACATGAATACACCAGATGGAAAGACAAACTGTTCCAGGTGGCATTGCCCACCGGCTGCACTGAAAAAATATGGCTGCCGAACTACATGACCGATGATGTCATTATTTTTTTCTTGAACAATTAATTTTTTTCTCAATAACCATATGTCATCCAAAATGTTGAAAGTGGACCTCTGTAATGCCACAAAACATCCAGCTAAGAGACGAACATGTCAAAAATCCTCTTACATTATTCGTTTGTCAAAGCAGCATCATGTGTTGCATGACATGTTGTGATGAAGCTTGTACACTCCACCAATTGAGTCATACAGGTTCGGGAGATCTTCAGCGCAATTGGTTTGCAGCCATTCTTCAAAGCCTATCCAGGCTAACCTCATCAGGGCTTCATAAGTCAGTAATGAAGAAGAACCGCTCGGTTGTACTGGTTTCTTTCCAGAACTTTGCTGATGGACCCTTCGGCAATAACTCCTGACTCCACAGCCAGGCTGCAAAGTCCAGCCTCATCAAACATCTTGCCAATTGTCGACATCAAGTTGCAGATTGTGTGGATGTTCCCCATCATCAGCACTATGCTTCCAAATTTCTCTGGGTATCTCCATGCAACTTGTGTTGCTTTTGCAAGCAATACCTGATCAAGGATCACTGCGATATATTCAAGGTGCAAAGATGATTTGATGGACATGGATTGATGCAATATTTCCTGCAGAGTTGACATTTTTATAAGACTGAAGGAAAGTCAGTCCTGTTACTCCACGAGCCAGACCAGATTTGGCTACCAAAGAATGGCAAGAAGGACCTCCACAGCTAAGCACCTTTTTGTTCTTAAATATGCCTCAGATCATGGACAATCTGTAGGCTACAAGTCCATCTCCAGAGACCTTGATGTTCCTGTGTCCACTGCACGCAATGTTATCAGGAAGTTTAAGGCCCATGGCACTGTAGCCAACCTCCCTGGACATGGCCGCAAGAGAAAACTTGATCGAAGATTGCAGCGAAGGATTGTTCGAATGTTGGAGAAAGCACATCGATCCACTGCCAAACAGATTCAAGCTGACCTTCAGACACAAGGTACGGCAGTTCAGTATATCGAGAGTTTCACATGCCTCAGATCAAACCATTCAAATTTCCATCCAACTTTATGAAATATGGTACAAATAGGTGGCCATCGTGGAAAATAACTCCCAAAACGATGTTTAGCTGTGAATCCCAGATGTCCATCACATTTTAAACAACATTTCCAGGTACCAGGCAAACTGAAAAACACAGTGGTGTCTCACCACTCTTTTTGGTAATCAAACCTAGTCTGATCATCGACTATGAAAACAAAGGATGGCAGGACGAGCATATGAGCTGAAATGTAGAATTGGTCTCAATAATGGCTCAGCAGATTATTATTATTTTTATATCTTGGATACTACAGACTTGGCATTTAATATGGATTTTTTTTTTTCTTGACTTGGGTTTACTTTCTTGACTCAGTATATCAATCTGGTGAGTTTATTTTACACTTTGGTGATTTATTTGTTAAAAGAACCATGTCACTGATTGTCTGTCGCAGCAAGAAGTCAACAACAGGATTATATCACAGGTGGCGTGACAAAATGTACGGACAGGTGCATTTGAAGATTGGCTTCACAGTCGGGTGTACAAGGGTTGTTGCGTTCTGTATTAGTGGAAAACAACTGCTGCACGTCTCCAAAAGTTATTGCCGCTTCCTCTGGAGATGGTCCGTCAACTCGACAATGCTGTTTGTCATGGAGTGGTGGCTTTACGAAATTACAGCATGAAAGAGCGTGCTGTGCTATTGCTCAGCAGTATGGCATCACTCAAGGTCAGGTGTCAAAGATCCTGAAACGAAATGCTCAGAGGGGTGTCCTACTCCAATACCGAGGCCAGGACGTCCCCACAGAACCACAAGGAGGGATGATCGCCAGCTGCACCGGTTAGTCCGCAATGGCCGTACCAAGTCAGCTAATCGGCTTAGGGCTGAGTGACAGCAACTGACAAATGTACCTGTATCCAGAAGGCTAGTCAACCAACGACTGGTTCAAGCAAGCTATCGTGCCAGGCGTCCCCTGAGAAAGCCACGCCTGACCAGACAACACTGCCAGCGCCGATTGCAGTGGGCCAGAGAGCACCGTCAATGGCAGCCAGGACACTGGAATCATGTGATCTTCAGTGACGAGTCTAGATTTCTGGTCTATCGTCAAGATAGCCACGTCCGAGTGCGCAGACAAGTGCATAAAGCCTACAACAAAGATTGTATAGTGCCAAGAGTCCAAGCTGGAGGTGGTGGGGTGACCGTTTGGGCTGCTTTTCATGCAGGGGGCAAAACTGACCTGGTTGTTCTGAATGGAAACCTGAACCAGTTCAAGTACAGGGCCATTCTGGAAGAAACAATGCTTCCATTTGCTCGTGCAGGCTTTCGAGGAAACTTTGTCTTCCAAGATGACAATGCACGGCCTCATCGTGCTCGCATGATCCAACACTTTCTTGCTGACTGTGGTGTGGAGCATATGGAGTGGCCTGCCATGTCCCTGGATATGAATCTGATTGAGAACTTGTGGGCAGAATTAACGCATCAAATCGACCACTTGGACCAGCAGCCGACCTCTGTGCGTGAATTGCAGCAGACTATTGTCACTGCATGGCAATCGATTCCTGTCCAAACCTTGGCAAATCTCGTGAACAGCATGCCTCAACGTGTACATGCTCTCCTGAATGCTCGTGGGGGTTACACGACGTACTGAACTGTAATTTTACTGTCGGTAATCCCAGTCGTAATTTAACTTTTGTTTTTGTTTAAAAATTTTTTGGCTAATGTGCAAAATAAAGAGATACTTCTGGAAAACGTACAGAAGTTTAACACAGTACTGTCCATGAATTGAGTTCGATATCAGTTTACATCACTTTCAGGGATCAATTAATTTGTTTCGAAATGTCAAATGTGATTTTTGTATCTTTTAAAGGTCACATAAACAAAATCTAGAATAATTTCAACATAATTCCAATGAACTTTTGGTTCTAAGACATCTTGAAAAGTAAGTTCACCCCCACAAAAAAAATATTCCATATTAAATGCCAAGTCTGTAAGTCGAGGCTTGTGTAAGAGCTAACACAAAGAACATATAATAAAGGGAGAGGGAGACAAGATGGGGAGAGAGAAGGAAGCACAACAATAGTAGGGTACAGGGACATCAGGAGATCTGTGGAAGGGGCAGTGTATGGGATACACAAGATGGACTCTACAGGGGATTTCAGGAAAGACAACAGGGGATTTGAAGGAAGCAAATTTGGGGTGGATTAACGGGGGTAGAAAGAAAAGATCATGGTTTTGGATGGGGAAGATAAGAGATGGTGGAGAATAGCTGTTTTGAAGAACTGGAGGGAGGATTGGGATTGAAGAGAGTGTGGGAGTTTGTTCCAGAGATGGGAGAAAAGAGGAATGAAAGAGTGAAGGTGAGCAGAGAGTCTTGATTGAGGCAGTTTCACAAGAAGAGGGTTGCTGGCAGACCTTGTGCGTCCTGCATGCATATTTGGAGGACAGCGCACAGACAAAGCAGGGGGGTGCAAGGCCGGAGAGGAGTCGGTAGAAGACAGAAAGACCACCAACCTGCCTGTGGTGAGAACTGTATTTGCAGTGTTACATATTTATGGGAATGTATGTGAAGTACTATTCAGGTCTTTGCTTATCAATGTGTAGTCGATTAAGGGTTGTTGTGGTTGGAGGGTCAGGAGCCCTTCTGGAAAAAGAGACCGGAAACGGAAGAAGAAAAGACACGAGGTCGAGAGAAGCGACGAGTATTCTTCTTCCTCACCCCGCTCCGACGAGAGGTGGGACCGATATTGAGCCGTGTGGAAAAGCGGCGTTCCCGAGCCCGTCTGGCGAGAGGAGTTACCGGGACGGATACCTGCCCGGTGGACACGTCAAGCTACCGTGTGGCCGTGCACCGACCCAGCGTCTGGCACCGTTCGCGGCACCGTCTACAAAGACGCGTACGGGTCGCACGTTGGGGCCTAACCCGCGTTGCAAACGGCGTGTGGCTTTTGCCTGCTGTACAGTACCCGCTTCGCGTGGCCAAGAGGGGGCTGCAACCTTGGTTCCCGGTACGATACATGCCCGGTGGGAAAACGTCCACCCGGGGTTTGTTCAACCGCCCGAGAGCGGCGAAGCCGACCATCATCTTGGTCAGGAGGGGCCCAGAGACATTGTGAGGGACAGAGACCAAAGGGGGTCGTGAGTACAAAAGGGGACACACGTATGTAAGATGGCCATCTTAATCATCTAGGGGATTGATTGATTGTTGAGTGTGAATTGTGGATGGTGGATTGCTCGGGGAATATACCCTTGATTGTATCATTGAAATTGTATGGTATCATTACCCTTGAAATATATCATTGAACATCAGTTTTCTCTTGGGTGGAATTCATAGGGATTGCGTTGCGAAAGCGCATATATAATACTACTTTCTGGCGAAGTTCCTCTCACGGTCCGGGGGTCACCGAGACCAGGTAGTCACCGAGGGGACCACGTAACAGAATTGGGGGCTCGTCCAAATTACGATTTGCGGATTTGCAATTGGGTCTACATCCGGGATCTAAAATTGTATAAAATAATAAAATAATATTTTTATTAATTAAAATTTATTAATTAAGTATTAATTGGTAAATTTTGGGGAAATTGGGGGTAAAGTATTGGGTGAAGGTTAACAGGTGTTAACGATAGGCACCATGGCGTTTGTGGCACAGAACTTTGCGGTAACCCCGAGTGAGGCACAGTTCCGAGCGTTACTAAAGTCGGACCTCTTGAAATTGGCCAAACATTTTAACTTGGAGGTCCGAACTAATTTGAGGAAGGCAGAGTTGCAGGCCACGGTGATACAATCTATGGTGGGATTAGGAACATGGGACGAGTTAGCCTGGGAGTGGCTACCCGAAGAACCAGAAGACGTTGAGCTCCGGAAACTGGAGTTGCAATTACGGAGCCAGGAACGGATCAAAGAAGAAGAAAGGAAAGCAGAAGAGAGGAGAGAAGAGAAACAAGCAGAGGAAAGGAGAGTGGAACGAGAACTCCAGGAAAGGTTAAAAGAAGAAGAAAGGAAAGCAGAAGAGAGGAGAGAAGAGAAACAAGCAGAGGAAAGGAGAGTGGAACGAGAACTCCAGGAAAGGTTAAAAGAAGAAGAAAGGAAAGCAGAAAAGGAAAGAGCAGAAGAAAAAAGGAAAGCAGAAACGGAAAGAGCAGAAGAAGAAAGGAAAGCAGAAAAGGAAAGATCAGAAGAGGAAAGGAAAGCAGAAGAGAGGAGAGAAGAGAAACAAGCAGAGGAAAGGAGAGTGGAACGAGAACTCCAGGAAAGGTTAGAAGGGAGAAAAGCAGAGGAGAGGAGAGCTGCAAGGGACCTCGAAGCAGAGGAGAGAAAAGCGGAAAGGGAATTAAAGGAACGTGACATGGAGCTTCAGCAAGAAATTAAATTCAAGGAGCTGGAGTTAATGAGAGAACGGGGAGAGGCACCACCCTTGCTGACGGGGTCGACACCTAACCAGAAAACCTGGGATGTGGGCAGACATGTGAGGCTGGTTCCACCGTTCAGTGAAAAGGAAGTCGCGAAATTTTTTCCACACTTTGAGAAAGTGGCTCGACAATTAAACTGGCCGGAGGAGGCCTGGACCATACTAGTGCAAAGTGTGCTGGTGGGAAAAGCTCAAGAGATTTATTCGGCGCTACCAATGGACCAATGTGCAGATTATGAGGTACTGAAGAAGCACATCCTCAAAGCCTATGAGTTGGTTCCGGAAGCTTACAGGCAAAAATTCAGGAATGCCAGGAAGAGGGAGAGTGAGACCCATGTGGAGTTTGCCAGAGTGAAAGAAAACATGTTTGATCGGTGGTGTGAGTCAAAAGGAGTCGGGAAAGACTTCGAAACATTGCGTGACTTGATCCTGGTGGAGGAATTTCAGCAGTGTGTCCACGAGGACATCAAAGTGTACCTGCAGGAAAAGAAAGTACCAAAGTTGTGGGACGCAGCCACCATGGCAGATGATTATGCCTTAACCCAACGAATAGGGGTCCACGAACCTAACTCCTCGCCTAGATCTCCGCAGGGGAGGTGGGGAACAGCAGGTGCGGAGAACGACAATACATGGCGGCGGCCTCGAGAGGATTATGGGGACAACGCGGATACCCCACCTGTTCGAAATCAGAGGGATGCGGGCCCAAGACAAACTTATATTTCGGGGGGCCCGAGGCAGACCACGAGTTTTTCCTCCAGGCCTACTTGCGCTTTTTGCAAGAAACCTGGACACTTGATGTCCAGTTGTTACCGCATGAAAAGGGAAGACCCAGAGCAGAGTCCGACTATTACGACTCCAAATGCAATGGCCATTGTGAGAAATCGCCATCAAAAGGGTTACCAACCATTTATTTCAGAGGGGTTTGTGTCACTGGATGGAGCCTCGACTAACCAGAGACCGGTTAGGATATTGAGGGACACAGGAGCACATCAATCTTTAATGCTTGAAGGCATTTTGCCATGGTCCGAGGAGACGGCAACGGGGGATAGTGTTCGTTTACAGGGGATCGGGGGCGGTGTTAGTGCTCCACTTCATGTCATCCATTTGGAGTCCGATTTGGTGTCAGGACCGGTCACTGTCGGTTTACCAGCCACACTTCCTGTAGAGGGTGTATCTGTGGTTATCGGGAATGATTTGGCCGGGGGTCAAGTTTATGGTAACCTGAGGGTTGGTAAAGAGCCCAGCAGGGAAAATAACACCACACCAGCTCGGGATGGCGACAAAAGTACCAAGTTATTTGTAGGGGGACTGAACTTCAAAACAGAGGAAGAAGTTCTGACCTCTGTCTTCAACAGATATTGGCCGCTGGTGGAAGTGCGGTTGGTAAGAGACAGGGAAACGCAACAGTCAAGAGGGTTCGGCTTTGTCACGTTTGCCAGCACAAAAGACGCCAGAGAGGCAGAGAAGAATAGGAATGGCAAGGATTTGGAGGGTCGGACCATAACAGTAGGGAAGGCATTTCGTAGGCGTCGAGAGGTCTACAGGAGAGTACAACTGGGTGGTAGTTTTGGTGGTGGCCGCAATCAATATTATTATGGAGGCTCCCTGAGTTACGGCAGCTCCCGAAGGAAGGATTGTCAAAGTAGTGGCCGAGAAGGAGACCGCTATTCATGGGACTACAGTGACAAGCGGTCCCACCATAATTATTAGGGAAGTTCTGAAAAGCTGAAGCACTGAATGCGGCGGAGCCGCCGAGCCAAGATTCCTACACGGATTAACCGTGAACGCCACGTTCCTAAAGGCGTCCATGTAGTGAACTTTCATGCACGGACTAACCGTGAACTCCACGTTCCTCAAGGCGCCCATGTAGAGAACTTTCCTGCACGGACTAACCGTGAACTCCACGTTCCTAAAGGCATCCATGTAGTGAATACTCGGCTTGGCCTCCCGGAAAAAGTGCTATCGAGTTGCTTAACTTTGGATCTTTGATCAACACCTTAACCTTCATTCACAAGAAACTGACAGTCAAAGTCAGAGGGTCCTGAGATGGAGTTTGGCTTGGCAGGAGTCCAACGGGAAATTGAACATGTAAAGGGCAGGGACAATGTCGTTGCTGGTGCTTTGTCCAGAGTGAATTACCTTTGAAAATCTCTGGGGGTTGTGTGAAATTTTGTTGCTTTATTTTTAAGTGATAACTGTGCCCGGGGGGAACTGATAATGTGGGGGGGGGGGGGGGGGTTGAGTTATCTGGTTTGTTTATCCAAGTTGGCCGGCAAAGAAAGTTTTCGCTGGGTTCAAACTTTCTTTCTTGAAGGGGGGGAGTGTTACATATTTATGGGAATGTATGTGAAGTACTATTCAGGTCTTTGCTTATCAATGTGTAGTCGATTAAGGGTTGTTGTGGTTGGAGGGTCAGGAGCCCTTCTGGAAAAAGAGACCGGAAACGGAAGAAGAAAAGACACGAGGTCGAGAGAAGCGACGAGTATTCTTCTTCCTCGCCCCGCTCCGACGAGAGGTGGGACCGATATTGAGCCGTGTGGAAAAGCGGCGTTCCCGAGCCCGTCTGGCGAGAGGAGTTACCGGGACGGATACCTGCCCGGTGGACACGTCAAGCTACCGTGTGGCCGTGCACCGACCCAGCGTCTGGCACCGTTCGCGGCACCGTCTACAAAGACGCGTACGGGTCGCACGTTGGGGCCTAACCCGCGTTGCAAACGGCGTGTGGCTTTTGCCTGCTGTACAGTACCCGCTTCGCGTGGCCAAGAGGGGGCTGCAACCTTGGTTCCCGGTACGATACATGCCCGGTGGGAAAACGTCCACCCGGGGTTCGTTCAACCGCCCGAGAGCGGCGAAGCCGACCATCATCTTGGTCAGGAGGGGCCCAGAGACATTGTGAGGGACAGAGACCAAAGGGGGTCGTGAGTACAAAAGGGGACACACGTATGTAAGATGGCCATCTTAATCATCTAGGGGATTGATTGATTGTTGAGTGTGAATTGTGGATGGTGGATTGCTCGGGGAATATACCCTTGATTGTATCATTGAAATTGTATGGTATCATTACCCTTGAAATATATCATTGAACATCAGTTTTCTCTTGGGTGGAATTCATAGGGATTGCGTTGCGAAAGCGCATATATAATACTACTTTCTGGCGAAGTTCCTCTCACGGTCCGGGGGTCACCGAGACCAGGTAGTCACCGAGGGGACCACGTAACAGCAGTGAATGTACTTGTGCGGTGAATGTACTTGCAAGTTGCTACGTTTCCTTCCCTCTTCTCCAGTCATTCATCCCCTTGTGTCCACATATTTTCCCAAAGCCGAACTGCCCGATTTAGTATGTTTCCTGGTAACCTTTGTCACCTCACTTTTCCATGAGCTGAGAGTTTTTCTCCAAAGATGACCATAAAAATATTTTGATAATCTTTCTAAGAATTTAAAAGAAATTCTCCATTTCATTGTTCAGTATATCGAGTTGTAATTAGTTCATTTAAACAATACTGTCCGGGAAGGAAAAAGGGGTTGAGGTAGACATCCACAAAGAGGAAAACAGAAAAAACACAAAAAGAAACATGTGGTGCACAGCACGATACTTGCGAAATCCCTAAAATAGGTTGTTGGCCTATGATGACCTCAAAAATAATTAGTGGTTGAATTCAGTGACCAGGTATGCAAATCCTCTTAGAATTTCAAGTTAATTGGATGAAAATTCAGGATTTTAGAAACTTGGCCTATGTTGACCTTTTGGCCTATGTTGACCTCAAAAATATTTGGTGGTTGAATTCAGTGACCAGATATGCAAGTCCTCTTAAAATTTCAAGTCAATCAGATGAAAATTGAGGATTTTAGAAATATGGGCTATGTTGACCTTTTGGCCTATGATAACCTCAAAAATACTTCGTAGTTGATGTCAGTCACCAGATATGCAAATCCTCCTAAAATTTCAAGTCAATCAGATGAAAATTGAGGATTTTAGAAATTTGGCCTTTGTTGACCTTTTGTCCTATGTTGCCCACAAAAATAATTGGTGGTTGAATTCAGTGACCTGGTATGCAAATCCTCTTAAAATTTCAAGTTAATTGGATGAAAATTGAGGATTTTAGAAACTTGGCCTATGTTTTGGAAAACAGGAAAAACACAAAAAAGAAATATGTCGTGCATAGCATGATACTTGGATCTTGCATGATACATGATACATGATACTTGGATACGTGCATACATGATACTTGGAATTTCAAACAAGGTGGATCTGGGGTGAATTAGCGGGGGTAGAAAAGATCAAGGTTTTGGATGGGGGAAGATAAGAGATGGTGGTGAACAGCTGTTTTAAAGACCTGGAGGGAGGAGTGGGATTGAAGAGAGTGAGGGAGTTTGTTCCAGAGGCGGGAGAAAAGAGGAATGAAAGAGTGAAGGTGAGCAGAGAGCCGAGATTTCGGCAGTTTAACCATCAGAGGGTTGCTGGCAGATCTTGTGCGACCTGTAGGAATATTTGGGGGACAGAGCACAGAGAGAGCTGGGGGTGCAAGGCCGGAGAGGAGTCGGTAGAAGACAGAAAGACCACCTACCTGCCTGCGGTGAGTGAGTGAAAGGCCCTCAGAGATAGCTTCATCGCGGGAGATTCCAATAATTCTGAAAGCTTTGGTTTCAACAGCGTGAAGCCGAGCTAGGTGTGAGGCAGGAGCACCGGCCCATAGGGGAGAACAGTATTCCATTGAGCTGCGGATGAAAGCCTTGTATGTGGTGAGGAGCTCAGGTGTGCCGAGGAAGGACTTCGCACGACGGAGGATGCCCAGTCGGCGACTGGCTTTGGAGGCCAGCTTGGAAATGTGGTTTTCCCAAGAAAGATCATGACAGATAGTGAGACCCAAAATCTTGAGCGACAGAACTTCTTGGAGAGGATTGTTGAGAAAGTAGATGGGAGGGTTGTCCAGTCGGTCTTTTCGGAGAGACATAGTAAGAGTGTGAGATTTGTCAGGATTGAAAGACATGTTTCACTTGTTTGACCAGTCTGTGATTTTGTCCAGGTCTTCAGAGAGTGAGGAGGCAGCAGACTGCCGATCTGAGGGAAGAGGAATGGAGCGGCAGAGAGTGGAGTCATCAGCAAAGAGATAGAGAGGATTTTCGAGAGAGTCAGAGAGATCATTGATGAAGACCAGAAAAAGCACGGGGCCCAGAACACTGCCTTGGGGAACTCCAGCCTGAACAGGAAGAGGAGATGAGAGAAACCCATTCAGGGCCACACGTTGACGACGACTAGAGAGGAAGTCCGCCAGCCATGCGTGGAGATTTCCATGGATACCAAAGGAGGAGAGTTTGGTGAGCAGAGCGGGGTGCCAGACCGTGTCGAAGGCACGTGATATGTCGAGGGAGACAGCTCTAATTTCCTGTTTGGCATTGAGGACATCCATCCATTGTTGAGACAGCAGAAGCAGCATGTCCAGAGTAGAGTGACCTGGTCTGAAACCAAATTGATGATCAGAGATCAAGCCATTGGAGAAGAGGAAAGATTTCATATCCGAAGCAATGATGGATTCCATGACTTTGCTGATAATTGGGAGAAGGCTGATTGGTCTGTAGTTGCTAGG
Organism: Myxine glutinosa; assembly: GCF_964187855.1. Taxonomy (NCBI): domain Eukaryota; kingdom Metazoa; phylum Chordata; class Myxini; order Myxiniformes; family Myxinidae; genus Myxine; species Myxine glutinosa. The sequence continues at coordinate 11,072,322 of NC_136270.1, read as the reverse complement.
ATCTGTTTTTGCACCTTTTTTGTGCAAAGCGGTGATGTTGGCTGATTTCCAAGCAGATGGCAGTTGACCTTGAGCAAAAGAGAGGGTGAAGAGAACAGAGAGAGGGTGAGATAGAGCAGCAGAGCAGGATTTTAGGACCCGTGGGCTGATGCCGTCGGGTCCAGTTGCAGAATCAGAGTCGAGGGTTGACAGAAACTTTTCCACCTTGTCAGGAGGAAAGGACACGGAGTCCAGGAGCAGCAGGGTACGACTGGGTATGGTGGGTACAGAGAGGGATGGGTTTGGGACACAAGATTTAGAGGCAAACACAGAGTTGAGGCATTCAGCTTTTTCACGTGCGGAGTCAGCTGTGTAGCCGTTTGAGGTAAGGGAGGGGATGGAGGGGGAACAAACACCAGAAACGGATTTGACCAGACGCCACCAGGATTTGGAAGAGGGAGACAGATAAGAGAGTTCGGTCTTGAGAACGGAGAGATATTGTTTCCTGGCTCTCCTGAGGGTGGACACACACTTGTTTCGGGCTTTGTGAAAGGAAATGAGATTTCCTTCCGTTGGATTTGCTTTCCAGGAGACGAAGGCAAGTTGTTTCTGGGCAACAGCCTCACCACAAGATTCCGTGTACCATGGACGGGAGGAAGGGTATGACAACTGAAGACGAGATGGGATAAATCTGTGCATGAGAGAGAGCAATTTACTTTGGAAGAATTCCCAGGATGAGTTGATGTCAGAGGAGGTAGAGATGGGAGACCAGTCCAGATGATTGATGGCTGCTTGAAGACCGAGCCAGTTGGCCTGAGTGAAATGCCAGACTCGTCGATGCTGAGCAGGCTCCCTGAGGATGGTCAGAGAGATGTCCACTTTAACAAGGACATGATCAGATGATCTGATCGGAGCAGAAGAAGAGCAGCAGACATTTTCAGGGAAGTTAGTCATAACCAAGTCCAGAAGAGAAGATGTTCCATTGACTGAGATCCGGGTCGGGAAATTGACAGATTGTGTCAGTCCCAGTGAGTCGCAGAAGTCCTTTGCTGAGGAGCCATGGCTGGTGAGAGAGGTACCCACACCCAGCCAACTGGCATGATGACAGTTGAAATCACCACATATGAGGAAGAGAGAGTTGGGATGAGTAGATAGAAGTTGGTCCATATCATCAGACAGCGAGATGTAGATGGAGTCATCACTGTTTGGTGGACGGTACAACACACATATGAACAAGAGGTGGGAGCGAAGGGGAAGCCGTAGCCAGAGGTATTCCTGGGGGTGAGGTGGAGAGAGTGCAGTGCAGGGCGAGTGAGGAAGAGAGTTTTTGATAAAGATAGCAACCCCGCCTCCAGGACGAGGCTCAGGTCTATCATACTGGAGGAGGGAGTAGCCCGGGAGAGATACTATGGAATCAGAGACATCATAAAGGAGGAAAGTTTCTGTTAAGCAGATCACGTCTGGTTTGACAGAAGCAACCTGTATGGAGAGATCAGTTAAGTTTGAACGAAGGCCCCGGATGTTTGAGGTCCATACCGTTAATGAAGAGGAAGGGGGAGCATCAGATACAGAACAGGGGGGAGGAGGGGTAGGGTAAGATGTGGAAGAGGTGGAAGAGGTAGGGAGAGCTGTTGAAGGTGTGTCAGAGATTTCAGAATAGCTCGGAGAAAGGGAAGGATGGGGCGGACAAAAGGTTTGATGGTGATTGGGTGAGCCACAATGAGGTGTTATTTGAGGAGGGGGAAGAGCGAGGCAGAAGGTTGGGGGAGATGGAGGTGAGAGTTTGAAGGGGGAAGAAGCGGGGAGGACGCTTTGAGGAGGGGGAGTGAGAGGGGGGAAACTGAGAAGCAATGAGGGTGGGGAGATTTGAAGGGGAGGGGTGAGGGGGGAGTTTGGGAGGGAAGGGACAAGGGGAGGGATTTGAAAGGGATGGGATATGGGGGAGATTTGGAGGGGAGGGGTGAGGCAGGAGTCTAGGAGGGGAGGGGCGAGGGGCGTCTTGGCGGGGAGGGGTGAGGGGGGAGTTTAGGAGGGAGGGGGCAAGGGGGGAGATTTGAAAGGGATGGGTGATGGGGAAGATTTGGAGGGGAGGGGTGATGGGGAAGATTTGGAGGGGAGGGGTTATGGGGAAGATTTGGAGGGGAGGGGTGAGATTGGATTTTTGAAAGTGTACGATTTATGGGAAACGAACATTTATTGCAAAATGAGTTTCTTGTGACCTTCGAGTTAAAAATACGTTTAAGGACGCTGGATGGAGGATGGAGTGCAGGAGAGTTTAGGGAATGTAGAAAAAAGGCACTATAGGAGATGGATATTTTTTTGGGGATGAATTGATTTGGTGAGCAAGTCGAAAGCAGCCTTTTAAAGAAGAAGAAGAAGAAAAAGGTGTTATAAAATATGACGGAATACATAACTTGAGGGGAAAGTGTAAACATTGAAGGTTAATGAGTGAAAACTATCTGGGGAAATGGGGGAGAAACACGTGGTCGAAGAACGAACGAACGAATAAGAATGAATAAACGAATGAGAACAGAGAAGGAAATGTTGTTTTTTTTTGTTGTTGTTTTTTTTGAGTTGAGATTTACACAAGGAAGTAGGCTACGGGTGAAAAGACTGGGAATACAGAGAACGAAAGTTATTGGATCACAAACGACGGACCGCTGAGAGAAAAACAAAGCCTCAAGGTTGTACAGTGCACACTGTACAAGGCCTCAAGACACGACACGAATTAACACGATTTTCAATACAGGTATGAAAGATTTGCACCGAAAAATCTTCGTATACGTACAACACAATATAACACAATATACGTACAACACCATAAATAAATACAGTTTTAACGAAAATACAAATGGGAACAATCACTTAACTTCGATTTCAAATCGTTCGCGACGCGGCAAAGGCCTTGCTCGCGACACGGCAAACAGACGATCAATTTATGAAAAGTTCTGTGTTTTAGTCCGGTTTGTCGGGTAAGAGTATACCTGTGAACATACCAGGATGTTCCAGTGTTAGATAGTGTAGGGATTAAGATAACAGCCCTTGTGTGTCACATCTGGTAATCAAACCTTTGTCCCTTATGGCAATGCACACCTGTAGACACTTAGGTAGGCCCTGTAGTGCACACAGTAATTAAATTCCCTTCCCTGACAATGACTTTGGAAGAAAACGGACAAGAAACAGGCCAGGACACTGCCGATGATGGATGCCGCCAGTCGCATCACAAACTTGCATAGCAACCTGCCCAGGAGGCCTGTGATTGGTCAGCTCGGTAGGCGCGAACCTCCAGCCAACCAGTGCGGGAGGCGCGAATGCACAACTAAGAAGGAGGTTCGGTGGAAGGCGCTGATTGGGTGGGAGTGGTAGGGCTGACGTCGTAACCCAGGTTATATAAGGGCGCGCTGAACGACATTTTCCCTCTGCGCAGCTCTAGCCCTGGGTGCTCTCTGGCTGTCTGGATGTGCTTGAAGCTCTTGCGTTTCTTCTTGGTCTTGAGAGGTCCTGGTGGTCATTGGCTCGCCATCTGCATGGGGCTTGGAGCGGTGCTCGGTGCTTGGAGCGGTGCTTGGTGCTTGTGCAGGAGCGGGGCTCAGTGCTGTGAACGGGTGGGACCTCGTGTGCGAACGGAGAGGGCGTTGGCTCGGGCCTTCGCGGTGCTGTGGTGCTGGAGCGAGGGACCTCGTGTTGTGCAGCAGAGCTTGGAGCCGCGTGGGGACAAGACGACGGACAGTTAAGACACACCATTTACACACCATAACGAACGTTTTTCTTTTATTAATTCATTCCTGTGTCTCGTTTCTGAAGTGATGTGTGTGGGATCCCAATTTAGGCCCATTATTTGATTACCGTCGTGGTTTCATTGTTTCGGGTTCCGTGAATAAATCGCTATTTTTGTACATTAAATCTTGTCGTTCGTGAGTTCATTAATTCCCTGCATGATCGAAGCTGCAGTCGGCGCGCTCCAGGTAAGCGCTTTTACCACAGCTTCCACTTCCCTTCTTCCTCCCGCGTTCTATAGCCGAATCCATGTTTGGTCGTCGCCTCAAGTAAATCCGTTCTGGTTCATCCGCGGTCCCTAGTCTTAACCGGAAGGGTCCGCGCGACAATATGTTCACAGACTTCTCACGCAGATCTCTTCTCACATGCGTCATTGTTCTGCCTCAGGCTGCCTTTGAGGGTCTGTCTTTTGCTTTGCCTTGGTGAGTTATATTTCAACTTTTAATGAAGTGCAAAAGCAAAAGCAACAGCAATTAAGTGTTGTAATGAAGGAACTGCGCTCCAACGCGAGTCGAAAGAATTGACGCGACCAAAGACGGAATTCGTCCGAGTTGCTTTATTGAAACAAAACAGCTCAGGTATTCTGACAAGCCCGTTTTTCGGGCAACAATATATATACACATTTATGTCGAAGTTTGCCCGGCAAAAGCTATACCGGGCATGCCCGGGTATCAAGGGCGAGCCTTGGAAAGGCGAGTCTGGACCTGCCCGGGCGTGTATGGCTGCGGCCTGGCAAGTCGAGGCTGGGCGTGCCCGGACGCTCTGGGCGAGCACTGGAAAGGCGATAGCGGGCATGCCCGGACGCTCTGGGCGAGCCCTGGAAAGGCGATAGCGGGCATGCCCGGACGCTCTGGGCGTGCCCTGGAAAGGCGATAGCGGGCATGCCCGGACGCTCTGGGCGAGCCCTGGAAAGGCGATAGCGGGCATGCCCGGACGCTCTGGGCGAGCCCTGGAAAGGCGAGAGCGGGCATGCCCGGGAAAGACGAGACCGGGCGTGCCCGGGAGGTTCGGGCGTGCCCGGGAACAGTGAGTCCGGGCATGCCCGGGAGAGGCGCGTCTGGCCGTGTTCTGGCCGGTGCAAGGCGATTATGTACATCCAGCGGTAACCGCTACACACGCCCCTCCAGAATCGACCTGCACCGGCAGGGTCAATTTAAGGGGGGTCCGGATGACCCGGCCGAAGCGACCCCTGGAGGGTCGTGGGGAGGGGTCTGACGTGGTGGTGGGTGGTCGAGCGGGGGGAACTGTGGACGGGGGGCGGCCTCGCCGCGGAGGAAGGGCCAACCCTGGTGGTCGGTCGACGTCCATGTGCGCCGGTTTGAGGCGGTCCACAGAAATCCGGTCCGGCCGGCCGCCGAAGTCGCCGATGAAAGACTTGTCGCCCCGTCGCAGGACCCGGAAGGGCCCATCGTACGGCGGCCGGAGTGGCCCCCGGTGCGCGTCATGACGCACAAAGACGTACTCCGCTGTGCGAAGCGCCGGGGGGACGTAGGACTGGGGGCCACCGTGGCGGGACGTCGGCACGGGGGCAAATCGTCGGGCGGCCTCCTGGAGGTCCGAGCGCTGGCGAGCGGCGGACCAGGGACTGGTAGCGTCAGGCACGAATTCGCCCGGGACGCGGACTGGCTGGCCGTAGACGAGCTCGGCGGCGGACGCCTGGAGGTCTTCCTTGGGGGCCGTGCGAAGGCCCAAAAGGACCCACGGCAGCCGGTCGGCCCAACCGTCGTCCTGAAGGCCGGCCATGAGTGCGGCCTTCATGGAGCGGTGAAACCGCTCGCACAACCCATTGGCTTGGGGGTGGTAGGCCGTGGTGCGGTGCAGCGTGACCCCCAACGAACGGGCGACCGCGCCCCAAAGCTCAGACGTGAACTGTGGGCCGCGGTCGGATGAGATGTCCGCTGGTGCGCCGAAGTGCGCGACCCAGGGGGTGATGAACGCCTGCGCCACGTCGGCGGTGGTGGTGGAGGTGAGGGGCACGGCCTCCGGCCACCTGGTGGTCCTGTCCACCATGGTGAGCAGGTGGGTGAACCCCCGCGAGGGGGGCAGGGGACCCACCAGGTCCACGTGGACGTGGTCGAAACGCCGTTCAGGCACGGCGAAAGGTGCCAGCGGGGCCTGGGTGTGGCGGTGGGCCTTGGCTCGCTGGCAGGCCGTGCAGGCGTTGGCCCAGTCGCGGATGTTTCGTCGAAGGCCGTGCCAGACGAAACGCGCCGACACCAGCTTCTGAGAAGCTTTCCGGCCCGGGTGAGAAAGGCCGTGGATGGAGGCGAAGATGCGGCGCTGCCAGGAAACGGGCACGATGGGGCGAGGCTGGCCCTGGGAGACGTCGCAGAGCAGGACGGTGCCCGCGAAGGGGATGTCGGCCAGGCGGAGGCCCGTGTCCGCCACGCGGAGTGCCTGCACCGAGGCGTCGGTGGTCTGGTCGGCCGCCATGAGCGTGAAGTCCACGCCGAGGTGGACCGCGTTCGCGCTGGCCCGCGAAAGGCAGTCGGCCACGGCGTTGTCTTTGCCGGCGACGTGCTGGATGTCCGTGGTGAACTCCGACACGGCGGAGAGGTGGCGCTGCTGGCGGGCCGACCACGGCTCCGTGACCTTAGCCATTGCGTAGACCAACGGCTTGTGGTCGACGAAAGCCGTGAACGGGCGGCCCTCCAGGAGGTGTCGGAAATGGCGAACGGCCAGGAATAGCCCGAGCAGCTCGCGGTCGAACGTGCTGTAGTTTAACTCGTTCGGCCGGAGTTGCCGGCTGAAAAAAGCGAGTGGCTGCCAAACCCCGTCCACCCATTGCTCATGGACGGCGCCCACCGCGTAGTTGGAGGCGTCCGTAGTGAGGGCGATGGGCGCGTTGAGCACCGGGTGAGCCAGCAGCGTTGCGTCGGCGAGGGCCCGTTTGGCACTGGCGAAGGCCGCGTCCATGGCCGCGGACCAAACAATGTCATGCTTGGCCGGCTTGCCCCGGAGGGCCTCGTAAAGGGGCCGCATGAGCTGAGCAGCGCGGGGCACGAATCGGTGATAAAAAGTCACCATGCCGAGGAACTCTTGGAGGGCCTTGATGGAACGGGGACGCGGGAACGTGGTGATGGCCTCGACCTTGGTCGGCAGCGGCACGGCCCCGGTCTTGGTGATGCGGTGGCCCAAAAAGTCAACGGTCGTCGCGCCGAAGTGGCATTTGACCGGGTTGACAATTAAGCCGTGCTCGCTGAGGCGACCGAACAGTGTTCGGAGGTGGAGGAGGTGCTCGGCGCGGGACGTGCTGGCGACGAGGATGTCGTCCAGATAGACGAAAAGAAACGGCAGGTCGCGCAGCACGCCGTCCATCAAGCGCTGGAATGCCTGGGCCGCGTTCTTGAGGCCAAACGGCATCCGCAAAAATTCGAACAGGCCGAACGGCGTGATGACGGCCGTCTTCGGGACGTCGGCCGCCCGGACAGGTACCTGGTGGTAGCCCCGTATCAGGTCAATTTTCGAAAAGATGACCCGTCCCGCCAAACGGGCGGAAAAGTCCTGAATATGCGGGATCGGGTACCTGTCGGGGGTGGTAGCGTCATTGAGACGGCGGTAGTCGCCACACGGGCGCCATCCACCCCCCGGCTTTGGCACGATGTGCAGTGGCGAGGCCCACGCGCTATCGGAGCGCCGCACAATGCCGAGGTGCTCCAATGCGTCGAATTCGGCCTTTGCCACGGCGAGCTTGGCTGGGTCGAGGCGGCGGGCCCTGGCGTAGACCGGCGGGCCCGTAGTGGGTATGTGGTGCTCGATCCCGTGCCGCACCGCGACGGCCGAAAACGTCGGCCGCGTGAGGGCCGGGAATTCCACGAGCAGGCGAGCGAACTCGTTCGTTGCCGGGAGGGCGCACGCCAGTTCGGTCGGCGCGGAGCTGCTCATTGTGCACGCCAGGGAGCTGAAGGTCTCGGCGTGGACAAGGCGACGTCATTTGACGTCGACCAGCAGCCCGTGCGCGCAGAGGAAGTCGGCGCCCAGCAAAGCCACGGGGACGCTGGCGGTAACAAAAGTCCATTGAAAGCGCTGGCTGCCGAAGCAGAGGGTGACGACGCGTGGGCCGAAAGTGCGTATGGCCGAGCCATTAGCAGCGACCAAAGAGGGGCCGCAAACTGCGTCCAGCCTGTCCTGCTCGGAGGCAGGTATGACGCTCAGTTGGGCGCCGGTGTCGCACAGGAAACGCCGTCCAGACGCTTTGTCCCGAATAAACAGCAAGTTGCCCGAGTGGCCGGCGCTCATGGCTGGGAATGAACGCCGGCCCGGCCGTTTCCCGACCTGCCGAAAGTGCACGGGGGCCGGCACGTCCGAGCCTTGTGTCCGAACCTGGCGTGGTAATAACACCACGCCCGGTCAGGTGGAGGCCCCGGCCGTCGTGTCGGAAGCGGGCGGTGCGGCGTGGCGGCCGCCAGTTGCACCGGCAGTTCGGCCTCCAACCGCGCAGGGCGCTCGGGCGTCGTGGGCGTCGCCTCGGACGGCGGCGGGCTCCAGGTAACCGCGCTGATGTGCTGGCCCGCCGAGGAGATCTTATCGGCTTCCCTGGCGAGGGCGCGGGAATCCGTGATCAACGTGCCAGCCAGGGCGAGGCGTACCGGGTTAGGCAGCTGACGGAGGAACAGCTCCCGGAACAGGAATGCCGGAGAGTGCTCGCCGAGCAACGAGAGCATATAGTCCATGCGCTCGGACGGGCGCGTGTCGCCGAGCTCGGGCAGGTCAAGCAGGCACCGTGCGCGTGCTGCCGGTGAGAGGGCGAAAGCGCCGAGGAGGAGCGTCTTCAGCGCGTCGTATTTGTCAGCAGCCGGCGGGTGCTGGAGGAGGCTCAAGGCGCGGGCCGCGGTGGTGGAACCGAGCGCCGCCACAACATGGTGGAAGCGGGTGTCGTCCGCGGTGATGCCTCGCAGGGCGAACTGGGAGTCCGCCTGGGCGAACCAAACAGCCGCGTGAGTCTCCCAGAAGGTAGGCAGTTTAAGCGTCACTGCCGTATCCATGTCGGTAGGTCACCAATGAAGGAACTGCGCTCCAACGCGAGTCGAAAGAATTGACGCGACCAAAGACGGAATTCGTCCGAGTTGCTTTATTGAAACAAAACAGCTCAGGTATTCTGACAAGCCCGTTTTTCGGGCAACAATATATATACACATTTATGTCGGGAAGTTTGCCCGGCAAAAGCTATACCGGGCATGCCCGGGTATCAAGGGCGAGCCTTGGAAAGGCGAGTCTGGACCTGCCCGGGCGTGTTTGGCTGCGGCCTGGCAAGTCGAGGCTGGGCGTGCCCGGGCGCTCTGGGCGAGCACTGGAAAGGCGATAGCGGGCATGCCCGGACGCTCTGGGCGAGCCCTGGAAAGGCGATAGCGGGCATGCCCGGACGCTCTGGGCGTGCCCTGGAAAGGCGATAGCGGGCATGCCCGGACGCTCTGGGCGAGCCCTGGAAAGGCGATAGCGGGCATGCCCGGACGCTCTGGGCGAGCCCTGGAAAGGCGAGAGCGGGCATGCCCGGGAAAGACGAGACCGGGCGTGCCCGGGAGGTTCGGGCGTGCCCGGGAACAGTGAGTCCGGGCATGCCCGGGAGAGGCGCGTCTGGCCGTGTTCTGGCCGGTGCAAGGCGATTATGTACATCCAGCGGTAACCGCTACAGTAATAAGAAAGTGATGACAATAAGCATTGGGGGACAATTTACCCACTCGCACAGCAAGAAACACCTGCGTTTGTTCACAGAGATGATAACAATGCCCTTGCTTTTCTGGAAGGCCTTGCTGATGCATCCAACCATGTCCCTCCAACTTACATTTCTCTTCCTTCCACAGGTTCCCATTCAGGGGGTGTGAATGTCAATATTTTGTTGAATTACATTTCCTCCAACAAATAAATCTACCTTTCAGCAGTTACATTCGAGATCCACTATATATTCCACATTGATCTTCCCTTCCCTCCAATCTTCCACTCACCCACCTCCCCCTCGCCCCTACCACTCCCATTCCCATTCCCAATCTTCTTCACCCTCTCTCATCCATTATATTCCGTTCTTTTTCTTCTAATTTTTTTTTTTTTCAATTTAACTTCTTCCGCTACTCTCACTTTTTAAATCGTCCAAGCACGTAAGCATGTAATATGTATAATAACTTGTATTCTTTGTTTCTACATTGCAAGTTGCATCACTGGGCACTGTTCTCAACATAGGCTCGCATAAACAGAACAATTCCTCTTCCTCACAAACATGCCACAACATCTCAAAAACACCAACTACTCCAACATATCAAACTAGAGAGTTCAGAGAACACGATATAGGAGGGCCTTGCCATTTGCGGGGGTTAGTTACATTCTTGAAAATCCATGTGAACCTCAAAGCCACAAACTTGGGGGTAATGGGAAAAATGGGGTTAGGAAGTTCAACTTTTGCTGGAAGCGTGGCTGTGCTGCTGATGCATTGCCCTCCCCTCCTGTGTTTTCAGTAAGCTGGTACTCGTATTTCCGAAATCAGCAGGATGACAGGCGGAGTTAACACACCTGGTCTGATGTAACGGCATGACAGAGGCTGAAACTCAAGACCCTAAGATCTTAAGCCAGCAAAATTAACCGTTAAGTCAACACCTGGCTCATTTTCCTGCATGAAAAACATACAATAAAGTTTATTTCCTTGAGTTATTAAGATCATGAAACTTACGTTTCATAATAACTAGCAACGGTACCCGCCCTACGGGCGGGGCTTCAATTGTGAGGCCCAAATGAAAAGGCAAAATATCAGAAATTGAAGGCTTTTTTTATTTTAAACGATTCATATTGTTGCGGATATGAGGACTGTATTTTTTTTGATTGTGTTGTATTGTGGTAAATTGGTGATGAATATTGCTTGAGTCTGCGCCTCCTGCCTCCGGAGCTGTGTAAAGGTCAAAAGGGCGTCCCATAATTAGTCCACAAGCATACACGTCAGCTAATCATAGAATACCCCTGTTCGATAGTTATATCTTATTCTATGTTTTCGGGTAAGGCTGTGTCTCCCATTAATTGAAATACTCCATTGCACCAGTGAAAGAGATAGATTCCCTTCATTCCCACTCCCAAAACTTCATTCCCACTCCCAAAACTTCCATTCCCAGTGCCAATTACCTCCCTTCCAATTGCCAACTGCATTTTGGGCGGTTTTCTCTTCAACCGCCATTGACCACGAGGCAGGGTCGGAGAAGAAAGGCGTGTCTCCACCTCGTCATAGAGGGGAGGAGTGAGCCAGCCCCACTCGACCAACCATGAGCCAGGGGTTTGGCTAGAGAGGGCGGAGGAAGAGCGATCGGGGAGGTTCGCAAAGGTTAAGGGGCGGGGCCTATATAACCCACGGCAGGGCGTTTCCCGAGGAGATGAGCTTTTACAGAGTCGAGGAGGGAGGAGATCAGAAGACAGGAAGGCCTTGAGTTGGACTAAGCAAGAGAGGAAGTTGTTGGACTGGGTGGGACTAAGAAAGAGAGAGAAAGAGTCCTGAAGCTTGTGAGGGAAGGAGAGAGAACCCGTCACACCAACCCCCCACCAGCCGTGTTGGCTCCACCAAGCGTTCACCTCCACCAAGGCTCCACCAAGCTCCGCGTTGGCTCCACCAAGCTTTCACCTCCACCAAGGCTCCACCAAGCTCCGCGTTGGCTCCACCAAGCGTTCACCTCCACCAAGGCTCCACCAAGCTCCGCGTTGGCTCCACCAAGCGTTCACCTCCACCAAGGCTCCACCAAGCTCCGCGTTGGCTCCACCAAGCATTCACCTCCACCAAGGCTCCACCAAGCTCCGCGTTGGCTCCACCAAGCGTTCACCTCCACCAAGGCTCCACCAAGCTCCGCATTGGCTCCACCAAGCATTCACCTCCACCAAAGCTCCACCAAGCTCCGCGTTGGCTCCACCAAGCGTTCACCTCCACCAAAGCTCCACCAAGCGTTCACCTCCAGCCATCCACCTCCTGCGATTCCTGTCATCATTCCCCGCGTGAGTCTGTCTTTTGTTTGTTCTGTCCTGGGTTAATTAAGACTGTAGGTAAGCTAGTATTTGCACTGTGTCACCTGCGTCTTATGTGTTGTAAATAAACGTGACTGCTTTCTTTTTGCTTGTGTGTATAATAAATCCTGTTATTCCTCCGTACTCTGTCTTCTTCTCTCTTCCTCTTTACATTCGGTAGCTTTAGAGGTTTCCCGATTGAATACCTGTGGCGCGATTGGTCAACGTTGGGGGAGTCGGGCTAATCGGGGATCCTGTACCGGTCGCGGTTGACCATCCGCTCGGCCCAAAGTAACATCTTGTCCACGACCCGTAACAATTGGTGTCTAGGAGTGGGATACGAGGCCCGAACCAAATTTTTAAAACGTGTAGAAAAAGATTTGGTCAAAATTACGAGCTGCCGAAATTTTGTTGTTTTATAAAACCCGAATTTTGAGATCGCGCCATGGACAATCAAGGCGATCGGATGTCGGTGGGGGAGATAGACGGGTTAGGGGTAACCCAGGACCTCAGGGAAATGTATGTGGAGGAAAGGGAGGAGGAGAGCAATGGCAATGTGGTTGAGGGAGTATCAGGCGCACAAAATGGCGGCCTCGCACACGAGGTTACGGGCGCGCAAAATGGCGCCTCGCACATGGCCACGGCGCCCGCAACCGTAGCAGCGCCGCTGGTGGATTTGAACCTTTTTTTATACAAATGAAGGCCCTTATGGCCCAGAATAGCGAGAAATTGAGGGAGGACATGGGGGCCAATAGCGAGAAATTGAGGGAGGACATGGGGGCCAATAGCCAACGGTTAGAACAAAGGATGGGGTCCAATAGCGAGAAATTGAGGGAGGACATGGGGGCCCAGATCGGAGGGTTAGGGAGTAGAATAGAGGGATTAGGAAACAAATTTGGGGGATTAGACAATAATTTTAAGGGATTAGAAAAAAAATTTGAGGGGTTAGACAATGGGATAAAAGAGGTGAAAAATGGGGTAATGGGGTTAGAAAATAGGATGAAAGACAGATTGCGGGAAGTAGGGGAACAATCTGCCCGGGAAATCAAACGAATGGGGAACCAGATAGAGGAGGTGCAAATCGGGTTAGAAAGTAAACTGGATGCTCAGAGGGATGAATTGGGACAGATGAGGGTGGCATCTACAAAAGAGATGGAGGAGATGAAAGAGGGGATACGACGAGGTGTAAGTGAGGAGGTTTTGGGGGCTACGCGAGGAGGTAAAGCGAGGTGAGAAGCGTATGGAGAAAGAGGTGAGGAATAATACGGCTAGGTTACAGGGGGGCATAGAGGGTCTGACGAAGGGAGTAGAACAGCTGACAGTAGGACAAAGGGAACTAGCGGACCAAGTGGAAAAGAACACTGCAATCATCGGGGGTTTAAAAGCGACACAAAAGGACATTAAAAATGAATTAAGAGCGACACAGAAGGAATGTCAAATGGTACATGAGGGATTGACGAAGAGGTTGGAAGAGGTGACAGAAGTAATGGAGACGAAGGACCGGGAGGTAAGGACGCACATAGAAACGGTTAAAGTAGCGATGGAGGAAGAAATAGAGGGGGCGCACCGGGAGCTGAAGGAGGTAAAGGAAAAATTAGAGGAGGTGGAAGAGGGGGTGAGTGAAATTAAGAAGAGACGGAGGGAAACTAAGAGGGAGATAAAGGAGGAAGTCATGGAATATGTACAAGGTCTGTGTTCAAATCATGATGAGGTGCTCACTAACCAAATAAAAAGTTTGCAGGTGGCAGAGGAGGTGCGACGACGATGTACGGAGGTGAGTGGCAATGTATATGATGTGAGGGGAGATTCAGTCGGCTTGGGGGGTGGTGTAGACCCGGGTGTTCGTGAGGGACCAATGGTAAGATGTATGACTGGTCCGGAGTGTATGGACAGAGGAGGTGTGCAAGGAGGTTTGGCTATGGGGAGTGAGGGGGGTGCTGGTGAGCAAGGATGTGGGGGTATGGCGTGGGTAGCGGGTTGCAGAGGGGCGACCCAGGCATCGACACCAGGAGGGGTAGTGTTTGGAGGGACGGGGGACGCGCGGGAGCCCCCCGGGAATAGCGTACTGTGGGAGCCCGAACGGTTTGCCCCGCGTTGATCCCGCAAGGAGTGACACGCGGGGTCCGACCTTCGGGCGCCCACAAGGTCCCACTCGCGCCGTATGACGGCAAGAGTGATTTGAGGGCATACCTGGCGCAGTTTGAGTACGTGTGTAAAGGCAACGGTTGGAATCCGGACGAAGGTGGAGTACACCTGGTGGGGGCACTGCGCGGTGCGGCGGCGGAGGTGCTGACGGCTTTACCACCGGGTGCTCTCACCCTGCCAGCTCTCCGTGCGGCATTAATTAATCGTTTCGGCATTGAACAGCAAAGCGAGCTTGTTAAAGCTCAACTTGCGCAGCGAAAACGCAAGCCCAGGAGACCATCGGGGAACTTGCTCACGATATTCGCCGCGCGGTCGGGATTGCACACGCGGACATGGCAGCGAGTTCCCAGGAAAGCCTGGCGCTGGATCACTTTATTCAGGCCCTTCCGGATCTGGAGCTCCGACAACAGCTCGCCATGTGGCGCCCGCAAACCATGAGTCAGGCGGCCGACGCTGCAGCCCGTTGGGAAGCAGCGAGGCCCCTGGCCCGGGGAGGCGAGCGCCACGCAGTGGCGGTGCGTCAGATGGGGCCCGTGATGGGGGGCCTGACCTGGAGAGCATGGTCCGGAGGTTAGTGGATCGGCGCCTGGCGGGACCTGGACCATGGCAGGCGGCCCCAGCGGTGGCACCCGGTAGTCCCCGACAGAGTACCCCAATTCGGACATACAGGGGGGGGAATTTGGAATACCGGAGGCAAGCACCTTACCAGGTGAGGTGCTATAATTGTGCTCGGATGGGTCACCGTGCATGGGAGTGTCGAGCTCCGCGCCGGGACGTTCCCCGTCAGCCGATGCCCTCAACTCCGCCCCATATCGATCGGCCTAGCCGACCTCAGACACCCCCCCGCCAGGGCCCGGGAAACTAGAACGTGCCGGGCATGCAGGGCGGTGTTCGGCAGTAGGGGATGGGGAGAAGCCCTCGTTGACGCGACAGGTCATTCATTGTGGCCAAATTGGGACGGGTAGTTTGACAATTCGGTGCAAAATTGCCGGCGTGGGGGTAGACGCCGTGGTGGACACGGGAGCCAGCGCCACGATCATCAGCCCCGTGGTCCTTAATTCGAGTGCAGACGGCTGGGGTAAAATCCAGCGTCTGGAAAATCATAGTTTGCAGTTGGCTACCGGGGCAACGGCTCCGATCATAGGGCGTGGTTTTGTGACCCTCAAGTTGGGATCGGTAAAGCAGGAGATAGAGGTTTGGGTGGCGGAGGTGTGCGACCCGTGCTTAATAGGGTTGGATTTGTTGACTGCCAGTGGTTGTAAAATCGACTTGAGTCGGGGGATCCTGCGATGGGGAGAGGCAGAGCTACCATTGGAGGGGGTGAGCACGACCGAGAGGGGGGAGCTGGAGGCTCCTGAGGCCGTGACCATCCCTCCGGGGGCCGAGGCCATAGTGCCGGCCCGATGGTCAGCTCACCCGACATGGCAGGAATCCTGCGGCCTGGTCGAACCGGTGGCAGCGCTATCCATACCTGGTTTAATCGTGGGCCGTACCCTTGTAAAAACGGACGGGCCGGTGGTGGCCGTCCGAGTAATTAATATTAGCGCAGAACCACGCACTATAGTGAGGGGCACGAAGGTAGCTGGCTGCACCCCAGTTAGAGAAGTCGCGTCAGTGAGGGGCGAGAACGTCCAGCCGAGCCGGCCCCAGGGGGAGCCTTCAATAAGTTCTAGGAATTGGCCCGATGCCATTTGCGAGATGGTAAATCGTAGTAGTGTAGAGTTGGGAGGTACCCAGAGGGAGGCCTTACACAAACTGGTTGGGTCCCATTTGGACCTCTTCTCCTTGTCCACCGAGGATATTGGACGTACGGGCCTGGTGAAACATCAGATCCACACCGGTGAGGCCCGGCCTATTCGTCAGGCCGCCCGACGGCTCCCTTGGAGCAAGAGGGCGGAAGCTGACGAGCAGGTTGAAAAAATGCTCGACGCGGGCGTGATCGAGCCCTCGGGAAGTCCTTGGATGTCACCTGTTGTGCTGGTCAAAAAGAAGGATGGGACCACGCGGTTCTGCGTGGACTATCGCCAGCTAAACAACGTGACACTCAAGGACTCATATCCCCTGCCAAGGATTGATGACACCCTCGATGCCGTTGCGGGCTCAAATTGGTTCTCAACTTTGGACCTCAAGAGTGGGTATTGGCAGGTGGAGATGGATAGGGCAGGGAAGGAGAAAACGGCATTTTCCACAGGTAAGGGACTGTATCAGTTTACTGTGATGCCGTTTGGTTTGTGTAACGCCCCCGCCACCTTTGAAAGATTGATGGAACATGTACTAGGCGGCATGCCATGGCAATCATGCCTGGTGTACCTGGATGACGTCCTAGTACATGCCAAAACGTTCCCCCAGGCAGTAGCTAATTTGGACCAGGTGTTCGGGTGCCTCAGACAGGCAGGGTTAAAGCTGAACCCGAGTAAGTGCACTTTGTTTGCAAGAGAGGTGGCCTATCTAGGTCACGTGGTCGGCCGCGAGGGGGTAAAAACGGACCCAGACAAAATTAAAGCGGTAGAGGAGTGGCCCGCACCACGTACCATCAAAGAGGTGCGGGGATTTTTAGGACTCTGCTCCTACTACCGGCGCTTTGTGGCCAAATTTGCGGAGTTGGCCCGTCCCCTCCACCGGCTTACGGAGAAGGGGACGCGATTTAATTGGACACGGGAGTGCCACGAGGCCTTCCAAAAATTGAAGGGGTGTCTAACATCCGCACCCCTTCTCGCTTACCCCACTAGCAACGGGGCATTTACCCTGGACACGGATGCGAGCCAGGAAGGATTGGGCGCAGTTTTGTCTCAGACACAGGAGGGCGTGGAGAGAGTGATTGGTTACTATAGTCGGGCCTTAAGTAGGCCGAGCGAAATTATTGTGTCACTCGCAAAGAGTTATTGGCTATGCTGGCTGCCATGAACCATTTCCACCCGTACTTGTACGGGCGGAAATTTTTGGTTAGAACTGACCATTCCTCCTTGCAATGGCTCCTTCGGTTCAAGGAACCGGAGGGCCAAATTGCAAGGTGGTTGGAAAAGTTGCAGCAGTACGATTTTGATGTGGCCCATAGGACCGGGAAGGCCCATGGTAATGCGGACGCACTCTCTCGGCGTCCTTGTCTGGGGGAAAACTGTAAATTTTGTGCGAGACACGAGGAGAGGGAGCAATTGGGCGATTCTGCCCCGATTCTCGTCGTCCGGGCAACCCGGGTGAGAGAGCCAATTTTGCCACTAACCGCGGACGAGGAATTTGGAGAGTTGGCTTGGAGCACGGCCCAGCAGGAGGATCCTGTTCTGGGGCCGGTGTTCCAATGGGTCAAATTGGGGCAAAGACCAAAGGGGGAAGAGGTCACCCCCCTCGGGGCGCAAACAAAGGCGTATTGGGCTCAGTGGCAGACCCTGGAATTGAAAGGCAACATCTTGTATCGCAAGTGGGTGGAGGTTCCCTCTGATAGAACTTCCTGGCTGGTGACAGTCCCTGACAAATTTAAGAACGTCATATTACAACAGGTGCATGGTACCCGCTCCGGCGGCCATTTGGGCAGGAAAAAGACAATATCTCGGATCCGCCGGAGGTTCTATTGGGTGAATATGGGGCGCGACATACAGGACTGGTGTCGGAGATGCGATGCCTGTTCTGCCAAAAAGGGACCAGCACGGAGGATGAGGGCCCCCCTTCAATTACATCAGGTGGGGGCCCCCCTTGAGCGGGTGGCTATGGATATTCTAGGACCACTACCCCGCACCCGCCAAGGTAATAAGTATATCCTCGTTGTGATGGACTATTTCACCAAGTGGCCTGGAGGCCTATGCCCTCCCCAACCAAGAAGCAGGGGTGGTAGCACAGGCCTTCGTGGAAGGATTTGTATGTCGGCACGGGATTCCACAGGAGCTGCACACCGATCAGGGACGAAATTTTGAGAGCCAATTACTAAAAGATGTGTGCAGACTCCTGTCAATTCGGAAAACAAGAACCACGCCCTTGCGGCCACAATCTGACGGGATGGTGGAACGGTTCAACAGAACATTGATACAACAACTAGCATTGTTCACCACCACCCGTCAGGATGACTGGGACGAACATCTCCCGTACTTGTTGATGGCCTACCGAACTAGCCAGCACGGGGCCACCACATGCAGTCCAGCGTTGCTTATGTATGGGCGGGAGTTACGGGCTCCCGCCGACTTGCTATGCGGTCCCGTGCCAGATACCACGGATACACCGCCGAGGGAGGGTTACGCACGTCACCTGGAGGAAGGCATGGAGAGGGTCCATGCCTTCGCCCGCCGCCAGCTCCATCTGGCGGGGGCCAAGATGAAGCGCAGGTACGACGACCGGAGCCAGGGGAGTCAATACGCTCCGGGGATGAAGATTTGGTTCTTTAATCCCCGGAGACGGAAGGGCAGGTGCCCAAAACTCACCTCCCCCTGGCAAGGCCCGGGAGTCGTCCTGTCGCAAATCTGTGACGTGGTCATTAAGATCAAAATGGGGCCACGGGCCCTCCCTCGGATCGTCCATGCCGACCGAATAAGACCTTATGCCGGCGAGCAGGCGCCCTCATGGATCGCCTCGGCTCTAGAGGCCGAGGCAGGACCCAGTACCTCTTGCGACGGGGGCTCGTAGCGTCAGAGGACTGGGGGGATAGTAGTAAGGGATGCCCCACGTGATGGGATAGCAACTCTGCCATCCCTCACGGGGGGGCAAAGGAGCACTAGCTTATGGGGTATATGGCAGTGAAAACGAGCCCGGGTGGGTTAGGATATTGTGTGTCGGGACCGAGAAGATGACATTAGGTAACGTTAAGGTTAGTTAGTGACAATGACACCTGTAGTGGGGACGCAGGTAGAGTAGAGTGGATGATAATGACGTGGGAGCGCAATAGTTTAAAGGGGCGACTGGGATGCGCAAGTTTCAGAGGGGAGTAGTTAGATGAGATGATGCCGTGTGGTTGAGGATTGAACAGGTGTGATTGCACAGGTGTGCAACTGAACAGGTGTGTGGAGCAGTGTATGAGTGAGTGAAGGTGATTGTGTATTGTGCTGACCCAATGGTCCAGGAAGAGGAGGAGGGTGCAGGTGGCACCAGGTGTGAGTGCACAGGTGTGCAACAACAGGTATGGAGAATGGTAGTGTGGAATAAATGGAGTATTGGAATGGATGGTCGTGGAGTGAGCATGGTGGAAACAATGGAGTGGAGTGGATGGTGCGAAGGTGTGAATGGGGGAAGAGTGGACCCCCATCACGAATACCCGGGGCGGGTAGTGTAAGTGTTAGGTAGAGGGTATAGGTAAATTGTGGTTGGATATTGGCATCTGTGGTGCGTGTGGAAGAATGGTGATTGGATGGGTGCATTAGTGTTGTGGAAATGGCTGGGCGTGTAGCCTGTTAGTGTGTGTAGTTGGTTTGGGCACTCCACCACTGTGAGGATGTCGGCCAGGTGAGGCCGCAGGTGGGCTCTGGGAGCCGGTAGTAGTTGTTGTGGATGGGGCCCGAGGATCCGGAGGACGGACCCGGGTAGCCCAGTGCCAGAGGGCACCGAGTGGGGTGACAGAGCCAGGAGGGGCCTTCCCCAGTTAGTTAGGTTAGGGTGAGGAGCTAGGTAAGCTCGGGTGGCAACTACAGTGGTGGAGATGTGCAGGTGGGTAGACCTGCTGGGAGAGCTACATGTCACAGCCCAGAAATTGTGCAAGGGCACCGGGAGATGAATCGGGGGAGTGAGACCCCAAATTGAGAAGCACCACAGTTTGGTCAATGGGAATTGGTTTTTAGAACCCATAGTGTAAGATGGCCAATGGATTGGCAGGGAGAGACCCCGGGTAGTGTAAAGTGTGTTAATGTCATTTAGAGGATAGTTAGGATTAGGAAGTCTCCTCGCACCATCTGCATCCACTCACCTGAGGTGACAGGTACTCCACACCATGCCATGTTTTGATTATTTTTTACTGTGCAAATGTTTGGAATGTGAGACGCATCATGACGTGGGTGTGACATTGTGCTTGATGTTCCATCTCTTCCTCCTTATGAGGATTGATGATGAATTGGGTGATGGCAAATTTTGGTTAGAGGGATTGTGGTGACGAATTTGGTATAGAAGAAATGTGGGGAGACGTGACAGTAGCGACGGATTAGTAATGTGTAGATTTTGTACATATGGGGTAAGGGCAAGGGTAGTGTAGGTGACAGGGGGGTGATGTACGGTAGGGACGAGCTTTCTCACTTCACCCTCCGTACGCATTTCGCCTTGCATTGCCTTATTGATGTGTACCCTTGTGACCTTACCCCTCGCTCATTTGTCTCTTTTGTCTCCCACATGACCTGTGCGCCATTGGGCGCCGAGGGGAGCGTGCGTGGGTCGGCCATTGTGCGCCCGAAATTTCCAGAACCAGCTGTCTGCATCGATGCACCACATTATGGACCACATGCCTGTGACCGAGCACCACTGATGGACCCCATGGGTTGGGGCATGGCCCCTCTGCTGGAACCGGCCATGAGGGCCCAAAATCTTGCTGGCGGACCTTGGCCACAGGGCACCGATGCCCCACAGGTGAACCACACGTAGTCGGCCCTGTGGGCCATAAATAAAGGAAAATAAAAAGGACACATTGGGCACACTTTATTGCAAATAGGCCGCCAGTAAGGAAATGACAGAATGACAACATCTGGAAGAACAAATAATAATAACCAGCAGAGGGAGCCGAAGAGCAAGAGATCACCTGCAGGGTTAGGGGTTGTTGGTTTTATTTTCTTGAACAATGGTGACTGCACCGATTGGTGCTTGGGTGTGTATTGGTGCGTTTTTGGGTGCTTTCATGGTGCGTCGATGCAGAGCAGACTGTCTCTCCCCCAGAAAGAACAATTACAGGTCCTGGGTTAGTCTTGTAAATAAAAGCAGAGTCATTGTAAATAATGCTCCCCACCGTCAGTGTGTAGTTTGAAGACAATTCCGCAATTCGGTTAACTGTGGGTGTAAGTCTGTTAGGCAGGGTGCAATGGAGCAGCGGGACACATTTATTTATGTTTTAAAAACTGTCGCACTCAGGGTCAGGTTAAAAGCAGAGGGAACTACACCTACGTGTCACACTAAATAAAAGTTGTAGGCCCGGGACGTGCCTAAGAGGAGGAGGGTGCAGTGTTGCGGATATGAGGACTGTATTTTTTTTGATTGTGTTGTATTGTGGTAAATTGGTGATGAATATTGCTTGAGTCTGCGCCTCCTGCCTCCGGAGCTGTGTAAAGGTCAAAAGGGCGTCCCATAATTAGTCCACAAGCATACACGTCAGCTAATCATAGAATACCCCTGTTCGATAGTTATATCTTCTGTGTTTTAGGGTAAGGCTGTGTCTCCCATTAATTGAAATACTCCATTGCACCAGTGAAAGAGATAGATTCCCTTCATTCCCACTCCCAAAACTTCATTCCCACTCCCAAAACTTCCATTCCCAGTGCCAATTACCTCCCTTCCAATTGCCAACTGCATTTTGGGCTGTTTTCTCTTCAACCCGCCATTGACCACGAGGCAGGGTCGGAGAAGAAAGGCGTGTCTCCACCTCGTCATAGAGGGGAGGAGTGAGCCAGCCCCACTCGACCAACCATGAGCCAGGGGTTTGGCTAGAGAGGGCGGAGGAAGAGCGATCGGGGAGGTTCGCAAAGGTTGAGGGGCGGGGCCTATATAACCCACAGCAGGGCGTTTCCCGAGGAGATGAGCTTTTACAGAGTCGAGGAGGGAGGAGATCAGAAGACAGGAAGGCCTTGAGTTGGACTAAGCAAGAGAGGAAGTTGTTGGACTGGGTGGGACTAAGAAAGAGAGAGAAAGAGTCCTGAAGCTTGTGAGGGAAGGAAAGAGAACCCGTCACACCAACCCCCCACCAGCCGTGTTGGCTCCACCAAGCGTTCACCTCCACCAAGGCTCCACCAAGCTCCGCGTTGGCTCCACCAAGCGTTCACCTCCACCAAGGCTCCACCAAGCTCCGCGTTGGCTCCACCAAGCGTTCACCTCCACCAAGGCTCCACCAAGCTCCGCGTTGGCTCCACCAAGCGTTCACCTCCACCAAAGCTCCACCAAGCTCCATGTTGGCTCCACCAAGCATTCACCTCCACCAAAGCTCCACCAAGCTCCGCGTTGGCTCCACCAAGGGTTCACCTCCAGCCATCCACCTCCTGCGATTCCTGTCATCATTCCCCGCGTGAGTCTGTCTTTTGTTTGTTCTGTCCTGGGTTAATTAAGACTGTAGGTAAGCTAGTATTTGCACTGTGTCACCTGCGTCTTATGTGTTGTAAATAAACGTGACTGCTTTCTTTTTGCTTGTGTGTATAATAATAATAATAATAATAATTCATTTATTTTGTATAGCGCTTTTCCAGAAGCCCAAAGGCGCTTTGACAGAGTGGCAAACATAATGCATAACAATACATGAAAACAACAATTTCAAAAAAGACAAGAATCAATAGGGAAATATTTAAAGCAAAAGGAGGGAGAAGGAGAAGAGATAGTCAGGGGTTAAATGCTGTGGGTTGAATGTTGAATGCAGTGTTGAACAGGTGGGTCTTTAGTGATGTTTTGAATGTGGTGAGTGAGGAGGAGTCTCTGATGGTGTGAGGTAGTGAGTTCCAGAGGGTGGGCGCAGCGATGGAGAAGGCCCTGTCCCCCCAGGATCTGAATTTGGTCCGGATGGAGGGGGTCAGGAGGTTTGTACCAGCAGAGCGGAGGTTGCGGGTGGGAGTGTGTCTGGAGAGGAGGTCAGCCAGGTAGGATGGGGCCAGGTTATGGAGGGCTTTGTATGTCAAGAGGAGGATTTTGTACTGGATTCTCTGGGGGATGGGGAGCCAGTGAAGCTTGTAAAGGACGGGGGTGATGTGGTCACGGGTCCGGGAATGGGTGAGTAGACGGGCAGCGGAGTTCTGAATGTATTGGAGTTTATTGGTGATTTTTTAGGGTGAACCATAGAGGAGGCTATTGCAGTAGTCCAGACGGGAGGTGATGAAGGCGTGGATGAGGGTTTCTGCAGCCGTGGAGGAGAGGGATGAGCGGAGACGGGCAATGTTTTTCAGGTGAAAGAAGGCTGACTTTGTGATCTGTTTAGTGTATTTGTCGAAGGAAAGGGTTTGGTCAAAGATGACGCCAAGATTCCGGATGTGAGGGGAGGTGGATACTGGGATACCGTCGATGTTGAGGGCAAAGTTATGGGTGGATTTTGTGAGCGTTTTTTCCTGTTATTCCTCCGTACTCTGTCTTCTTCTCTCTTCCTCTTTACATTCGGTCGCTTTAGAGGTTTCCCGATTGAATACCTGTGGCGCGATTGGTCAACGTTGGGGGAGTCGGGCTAATCGGGGATCCTGTACCGGTCGCGGTTGACCATTCGCTCGGCCCAAAGTAACATCTTGTCCGCGACCCGTAACAATATAAACATCCGTTAAATCATATCACAAGCAAATCATCAAAATCTAAACAGCATCTTACTATAATTCACCAAATGTCCCACATTCCACACATCCACACAATCACGTGTATGGATGTTACGTGTGTGTGGATGCTAAGCATGGGTGGGAGGCCAGAAGCAAACAGGCAATGCAGATACGGCGAATGCTAAAGCATGAAACCAATAAATTCCACAATCCTGTAGCACCTTCAGTCGCACGTCAGACATGGACAGCAAGTTCGTGAAGGACTTCCATGGAAAACGTACACGTTCGCAAACAAACGGGTACGTTCACGTATAGAAACATCGATCATGGGACCATGGCGAATCTGCATATGGCGATCCGCGAAGATCACGTTCAGAAAGTAGAAACCATCACGGCATGTCGTCATTCACTTCAACTCGATATCTCTTTTTTAATTCCAAACAACATAACTCCAATTAATCACAAAATAAACTTTTAACAACATTGTTAATGTTTCCTTCATTGTAAAAACTACCAAATGAACAGTTAAAAGGATTTTGAGCCGATAGGTGTTACGGCCTTGGCAAGATCGATGGAGACAGCGAATCGTTAGCATATTCACCGCCCAAATAGCTATGTGGAATTCTCTCATGTAGAGATTAAATGTAGATATCATGTAGATATCTCATGTAGAGATGTTTATATACGAATGATGTTTATGTTGGTTTTGGGTCGTCCTTTCCGCATATCTCGTGGGATTGTAAGTTGGATAGACGGCCGTGATGGCGGCGAGGGGGATGGAATTCTCTCAAGCAGGGATTCAACGCCCACAACGGTACCCACCATCCTGCGGGCAGGGCTTCAATTTGGAGGCCCAAATGAAAAGTTAAAATATCAGAAATTGAAGGCTTTTTTTTATTTTAAACGATTCATATAAACATCCGTTAAATCATATCACACGCAAATCATCAAAATCTAAACAGTATCTTACTATAATTCACCAAATGTCCCACAGTGATCGATACACTATGATCGTGATGATCGTGATCGTGAGTCATGATCGACAATCGTGTTCACAATCGCTATGTCGTATGTACTCCCGATACGTGTTTCCTTCAGTTGAAATGGGTTCGAATTCTCCCAAGCAGGGATACAACCCGTGTCCTTATAAAAGGTCTTTGTCCGAGGTCACCGAGTCCGATCGAGTCCATGCAGCTATCGGTGCAGCCGTTTGTGCGGCACCCGGGAAAGCATCATCGTCACAATGAGAACAATGAACGTTATGCGAACGCGAATGTTATGCGGGAGTCCAAACCTGAGAATTCTGGAGACTAAATCTGAAATTGGGAAAACTAAAAAGCCTATTTTACTCCTGGAGATCCCAGGATTATCCACCCAAAATATCGTTGCGATCGTTTCAGCAGTTTTTACGGTACCTTCGAACAGACAGACAGACAGATGGATGGATGGACATTTGGTGAATTATAGTAAGGTGATGGTAAACCTGACCCAACAACACGATGGCAATGCTGATGATGGCTTTGATAAATATGAGTTGATGGAAATGATCGGTACATACTCATTATGGCCGCCAACCTCTCAAAAAAACATGTCAAGCCCTCTAATGCCATATATCGATATATTGCATGGTTCTTGGAAGTATAATGAAGGTGATTTGTTTTGTAGTCTTCATGTATAGAATTAAATTAAATTTGTAAGCTTGGCTACATCAGTTGTTCGAAATGTGTCCCACCGACCTCAAAACATGTTTGTAAACGGAAGAGCAGGTTTCTCTGAATGTTCTGCAACATATCCAGGCAAATTGTTGAATTAAATAATTTAATTTCCTATGATAAATAATTTCCTACAATGCACGACTTTGTGGACACCCTGTATATATATATATACACATACACGTGAAAGAGTAAGTACACCCCATGTAAAGTTTTGACTTTTTCAACATATTTCAAAATACAGGTATTTGATCTTAATTTCAACAATATTGATAGATAAAGGTGATATAATATAACAAATATCATGAAACATTTACATTTTGTAGTCCATTGTATAATTTAAATAAACATAAATGCAAATTTTGCATGTGGAAAAAGTAAGTACACCCTTGGCTCTAATAGGTGGTATTGCCCCCTTTGGCAGAAACAACCTCAAGTAGGCGTTTCTTATAACTGTCTACCAGTCTCTGACATCGACTGGGAGAAATTTTTGCCCACTCCTCCATGCAGATTCTTTCAGCTGTGCGATGTTTCAGGGGTTTCTTGCATGCACAACTCGTTTCAAATCCTCCCATACATCTCGATGGGATTTAGATCCAGGCTTTGACTTGGCCATTCCAGAACCCTCCATTTCTTTCTTTTCAGCCATTCCTTGGTGGATTTACTGGTATGTTTAGGGTCATTGTCATGTTGCAAGGTCCACCTTCGGTTGAGCTTCAACTTTCCGACAGATGGCCTCACATTATCCTCAAGCACCCTCTGATACAATGAAGAATTCATTGTGGATTCTATGATGGTGCGCTGCCCAGGCCCTGATGCAGCAAAGCTGCCCCAAACCATAATATTTCCACCACCATGCTTTACAGTTGGTATCAGGTTCTTGTGGTCAAATGCTGTCTTTGGTTTTTGCCAAACATGTCTTCTGGTACTGTGGCCAAATAGCTCTGCCTTTGACTCATCTGTCCAGAGCACATTGTTCCAGAAGTGCTGGTCTTTGCCTCGGTGTGCATTGGCAAACTTTAGTCTTTCCCTGATGTTCTTTCTGGACAGCAAAGTTTCCTCCTGGCACCCCTCCCATGTAGATCAAATTTGTGCAACTTCTTTCTAATGGTAGACTCGTGCACTTTGACATCAACAGTGGCAAGAGCTACCTGTAGGTCCCGTGATGACATTCTGGTGTTCTGAGAGACTTCTTTCAGCATCTTGCGGTCTGCTCTCAGGCTGATCTTGCTGGGGCAGCCTGGCCTGAACAAGTTGGCAGTTGTTTGGAATCTTCTCCACTTGTAGATGATCTTCTGGACAGTCAAATGATTGATTTCAAATTGTTTGGAGATCTTTTTAAATCCCTTCCCAGACTCGTAGGCATCTATAACCTTCTTTCTGAAAGCCTCAGAGAGCTCTTTTGATCTAGGCATGGTGACGCCGCACACTTCAACAACAAAGAGCAAACCAAACTAAATGTCTGAGGTGTAAATAAGACAGGTTCCTCCAAGATCCTCTCTAACGATGTTCTAATCATTTGCACCTGAGCTGGTGCACCTGATTCTAATTTTAGTTATTTGAAGTAGGGATAAATGTAGGGGTGTACTTACTTTTTCCACCTGCGAAATTTGCATTTATGTTTATTTAAATTATACAATGGACTTTAAAATGTAAATGTTTCATGATATTTGTTATATTATATCACCTTTATCTATCAATATTGTTGAAATGAAGATCAAATAGCTGTATGTTGAAATATGTTGAAAAAGTCAAAACTTTACATGGGGTGTACTTACTTTTTCACATCTTGTCTTGTGTTGTCTTGTCACTGAACTACTCCCTCAAACTTTTGTGAAATCGTACCAAACTTCTGGTATGCACCTATCTCTCCTGTCGGTATGTCCTAAGGGTATTGTTTTTGAATTTTTTTCATATTTTATATATTTTTGGGGGGGGAATTTTTTGGGGAATTTTTTTTTTCAACTTAAGTTTTCAACTTCAATTGTTTATAAAATGTAATATCACGTATATTACAAATACATTTGTGCATTATGATTGTTTGAATTATGATTGGTGTAAACCATGACAAAACAGCAACTCAGGTACAGTCATTTATCTATGTATCTACATATCTGGGCAGTGTCTGTTGTCACTGAACTACTCCCTGAAACTTTTGTTTCTGTGGTTGTGAAGTGTTTTTAATAACGTGATGGTGGTTTTGAATCACGTGGTGGTGAGGTATTTTGAATTATGTGGTGGTGAGGTATTTTGAATTACGTTATGGTGAGGTGTTTTGAATTACTTGGTGGTGAGGTGTTTTTAATTATGTGGTGGTGAGTTGTTTTGAATTAGTTGGTGATGAGGTGTTTTGAAATACTTGGTGGTGAGGTGTTTTAAATTACGTGGTGGTGAGGTGTTTCTGAATTACATGGTGGTAAGGTGTTTTGAATTATGTGGTGGTGAGGTGTTTTAAATTACATAGTGGTAAGGTGTTTTGTATTACATGGGGGTGATGTGTTTTGGATTACGTGGTGGTGAGGTGTTTTAAATTATGTGGTGGTGAGGTGTTTTAAATTATGTGGTGGTGAGGTGTTTTGAATTACATAGTGGTAAGGTGTTTTGAATTACATGGGGGTGATGTGTTTTGGATTACGTGGTGGTGAGGTGTTTTAAATTTGGTGGGGGTTAGATGTTTTAAATTATGTAGGGGTGAGGTGTTTTGAATTACGTGGGGGTGAGGTGTTTTCAATTACATGGGGGTGAGGTATTTAAATTCGTGGTGGTGAAGTGTTTTGAATTACGTGGCGGTGAGGTGTTTTAAATTACTTGGTGGTGAGGTGTTTTAAATTACTTGGTGGTGAGTTGTTTTTTTAATTACTTGGTGGTGAGGTGTAATCGTCCCAAACTTCCAGTCTGCACCTACCCCTCCCGTATGTATGTGCTGAGGGGTTATTTTTTGAATTTGATATATTTTTTCAACCTAAATCTTCAACCTAAATTGCCTATAAAAATGTAAAATCACAAACACGACAAATAAATTTGTGCAAAATAATTGTTTGTATTATGATTAGTGTAAATTATGACAACACAGCAACTCAGGTACATTCATTATCCTCAGCTAAAACAAGCCCGGTCCTCGATGTGCAGTGAGTACGTAGTGAGTGTACACATTGAAGTGTATTGATGGTGTGCACAAAACTTTGAGTTTCTGTATCTGAAAAGTTTCTGTATTTTCTGTATTTCTGAAAGCGCGCTTGGAGTTTGCAAAAAAGCACCTAAAGGACTCTCAGACTGCGAGAAACAAGATTCTGTGGGCTTTCATGTGTCTTTCACTGAGGAGAGGCTTCCGTCTGGCCACTCTGCCATAAAGCCTAGATCGGTGGAGTGTTGCAGTGATGGTTGTCCTTCTGGAAGTTTCTCCCATCTCCACACAGGATCTCTTGAGCTCAGCCAGAGTGACCATCGGGTTCTTGGTCACCTCCCTTACCATGGCCCTTCTCCCCCGATTGCTCAGTTTGGCCGGGCGGCCAGCTCTAGGAAGAGTCCTGGTTGTTGCAAACTTCTTCCATTTAAGAATTATGTGCTCTTGGGAACCTTCAATGCAGCAGAATTTTTTTTGTAGGCTTCCCCAGATCTGTTCCTCGACACAATCCTGTCTCTGAGCTCTGCAGGCAGTTCCTTCGACCTCATGGCTTGGTTTTTGCTCTGATATGCATTGTCAGCTGTGAGACCTTATGTAGACAGGTGTGTGCCTTTCCAAATCGTGTCCAATCAATTGAATTTACCACAGGTGGACTCCAATCACGGTGTAGAAACATCTCAAAGATGATCAAGAGAAATGGGAGGCACCTGAGCTAAATTTCAAGTGTCATAGCAAAGGGTCTGAATTCTTGTGTAAATGTGATATTTCAGTTTTTTCTTTGCAATAAATTTGCAAGACATTCTAAAATCCTGTTTTCTCTTTGTCATTATGTGGTATTGAGTGTAGATTGACGAGGGAAAAAATTAATTTAAACGATTTCAGCAAAAGGCTGCAACATAACAAAATGTGAAAAAAGTGAAGTGGTCTGAATACTTTCTGAATGCACTGTATATGGTATATATGTATATATATGTTGCTTCTGGGACACTCTCATTTTCCCATTGACTTACATGTTAATTTTTCCCCTCCCTCATTGCCCCTAAACACCTCTATTTCTCTCACCCTGTTCTTTACGAACCTTCTAACCTTTTGACATGTTATCCTTATTCATTAGACCACTTAAACAATGGTCCTTCTGTGTGAACCTGTGATCCTTCTGACCTTATGGACCTTTTAACCTTTTACTCTTAATATCATCTGGTGAATCATCTTTGACCCACTCAAACAACGACCCTACAAATATTTGTTTATGCGTGGGAAATAATTTAATTCTCTTGCCACTCCCTTCACCATCTAATATATTAACAAAAAAGATGTTTGAGTTTGGTTCTTTATCAAGATATTTTAACTGAGCTAAGATAAAATGGTAAACCTCCCTCAATGTTCTTGTTTGAGCGCCTCCAGTGCCGCCCACTTTTTGGTAAGCTCCGCCCACTTTTTTACTAAACCCCGCCCACTTTTTGTTAAGCCACGCCCATTTTTGCTAAGTCCCACCCACTTTATAAACTCTTCAGCATTGTATCATTTCCAGGTAATACATTACATCATTTTCAGGGAATTTCCATCACATCATTTCCAGTTAAGACACGCCCAGGTTTGCCCAGGGAATTTCCACAGGAAATGACACACACCCAGCCCTTCTTATAAAAGGCACCGACCACACAGGCTTTTTCAAACACGCTTTCTGCTTCACTTGAGAATGGACTACTATGCCGAAATGGAATGGGATAACTTTGCTATTCCTTGGAGTCCTACTACCTGTGTAGAACTCAACCTTCAGATTGATGAACTGAACTCGAACCTCTTATCAATGGAGGTAAGTTTGTTTATTTTATTTATTTATTTATATTTTTTTTTTTAGATGAGACTCATGTAAGAGTTAACAAAGTTTATTTTTATATTCATAGAGCTTGATTTATACAAATAAAAATATTGTATTAAATTAATACATTGTTATTTTCTTTCACAGGAAATTGTATCTGAGATACGAAATGAAAATTCTGCTTTTAACACAACTTGGGATGAAGTTATTTTTTTGTTTGAAGACATTTTGAACAACCAAGACCTCCAGAACGAGTTCTACCTTGATGACCCAGCCAAAGAGTTATACCTTGGAGATCCACAAAATCCTGAAAAAGAGTTTTACCATGATGATACTTGTTGTGAGTTATCAAAACAAAACCCACTGAACAAGTTCTACCTTGATGAGCCAGAATACAAGTCATACATTGGAGACCCACAAATTTCTGAAAATTGGGAAAGGGGAGTTCTCCCTGATGGTCCGCAGTTATACTATGTGAGACACATCATAGAAACCCTAAAAAATTGTGAAATGGGAATTCTCCCTGATGGTCCGCAGTTATACTATGTGAGACACATCATAGAAACCCTAAAAAATTGGGCAAGGAGAGTTCTCCCTGATGGTCCGCAGTTATACTATGTGAGACACATCATAGAAACCCTAAAAAATTGGGAAAGGGGAGTTCTCCCTGATGGTCCGCAGTTATACTATGTGAGACACATCATAGAAACCCTAAAAAATTGGGAAAGGGGAGTTCTCCCTGATGGTCCGCAGTTATACTATGTGAGACACATCATAGAAACCCTAAAAAATTGTGAAAGGGAAGTTCTCCCTGATGGTCCGCAGTTATACTATGTGAGACACATCATAGAAACCCTAAACAATTGTGAAAGGGAAGTTTTCCCTGATGGTCCGCAGTTATACTATGTGAGACTTATCACGGAAACACCCAATATTTCTGAAATTTGTGGTTCTACCTTGGGGACTTGGAAAGATGGTTATATTTTTGGAGACTCGGAATGGGGGTTTTGTTTTGATGACTCGGAATGTGATACCTATCTTGGAGGCTCAACAGGAATGTGGTTATACCTTGGGAACTTGGAAAGTTGGTTTTATTTTGGAGACTCTACCTGTGGGGTCCATCTTGGAGACTCTTTGGATTCTAAAGCAATGAACAATGTTCTTTGTTTAATGACGCTTGATTTAAGCAATATCAAGAAAGTTCGAGGAAGAAAATGCTGGAAAATTCTTTCTTCCCATTTCTACTTCTTCAAACTTGAAAGCCTTGAAAGACAGAATTGGTAGAAGAGGAAAAAAAATAAAAATGAAATACATATTTTTAAAAAAGAAGAAAAAAAAGATTATGTTAGGGTTTGGGTGGGATTTTGATTGTGAGGGTTAGGGATGGGGTTGGGTTAGGGATGGGGTTGGGTTAGGGTTGGGATTTTGAATGTGAGGGTTAGGGTTGGGGTTGGGTTAGGGATGGGGTTGGGTTAGGGTTGGGATTTTGAATGTGAGGGTTAGGGTTGGGGTTGGGTTAGGGATGGGATTGGGTTAGGGTTGGGATTTTGAATGTGAGGGTTAGGGATGGGTTGGGGTTGGGTTAGGGATGGGGTTGGGTTAGGGATGGGGTTGGGTTAGGGATGGGGTTGGGTTAGGGATGGGGTTGGGTTAGGGATGGGGTTGGGTTAGGGATGGGGTTGGGTTAGGGATGGGGTTGGGATAGGGATGGGGTTGGGTTAGGGATGGGTTGGGTTAGGGATGGGGTTGGGTTAGGGATGGGGTTGGGTTTGGGATGGGGTTGGGTTAGGGATGGGTTTAGGTTAGGGATGGGGTTGGGTTAGGGATGGGTTTGGGTTAGGGATGGGTTAGGGATGGGTTTGGGTTAGGGATGGGGTTGGGTTAGGGATGGGGTTGGGTTAGGGTTTGTATATTATTATGACTCACTCACACATACACACACACACAAAAGTTAAGCCCCAACTGGAAAGTTGAGGGATTCTGTGTTTGGGGTTCACAGATTTAAAAACGTATCCCCATTATACACACACAAAAGTTAAGCCCCAACTGAAACGTTGTGGGATTCTGTGTTTGGGGTTCACAGATTTAAAAACGTATCCCCATTATACACACACAAAAGTTAAGCCCCAACTAAAAAGTTGTGGGATTCTGTGTTTGGGGTTCACAGATTTAAAAATGTATCCCCATTATACACACACAAAAGTTAAGCCCCAACTAAAAAGTTGTGGGATTCTGTGTTTGGGGTTCACAGATTTAAAAACGTATCCCCATTACATTTTATTTATTTATTTATTATTTTCAAGGGTATTATCTGCTTACTTGTGTTTTTTGTAATTCTTGCGAGTAAAATGAACCCAAGATTTCTTCTCCATTTAAATCATATAATTTGTAGGTCCAAGGGACTCTATCCATTACATCAATGATTTTAAATAATTCACGAGTCCATTTTTGTGTATAACCTTTCTCAAAATGACTTTTCCATTTGTATATTCTTACAATATCACCAACTTTAAACTTGGGCTTTCTCAAATTAATCTCCTTTTCATATTCTAATTTTGTAAATGTTTCCGATGGTTTTGATTTTGTTGATGAATGAACTGTATTATTGTAATTATCTACAATATCCTGAATTAAATACACCCATTTTTGAGAACCGAGTTGTGTGAATTTTTTATATAGTCTCTCTTTCAAAGTACGATTAAAACGCTCAATAACAACTGCTTTTCCTTCATTAAAGGTGCTGTATAATTTAATACCCTTCCCCTTAAGAAATTTCATGAATATTTTGTTATAGAACTCTGTTCCCTCATCAGTCCATAACTTCTTTGGTTTCCTTTTATCCCGATCAAATATTAGCTTAAAGGCTAACATTAAAGTATCACCCCTTTTATTTTTTAAAGGGACAACCCAGGCAAATCTACTCCTCAAATCAATAACGGTTAAAGCATACCTGTATCCCCTGTCATTATTCAATTCAATTAAATCAGCGGACCATATGTGATCGGTGTATAAAGAATAAACCTTCCTTCTTTTAAACTTTGTGATTATAGGTTTGTGTAATTCTTCAGCCAAAAGCTCCTCAGTCTTGATGACATCATTAGAGCCTAATAGTTTTTTGAGGAATAACCAAGACCAAGTTTCAATTTAGCATTTATCAAATTTCTCACAATAAACCTATCAACTTTCTCTCTCAACGTTGGATTTTGTATCAAAGACAAATTATACAACATTTCGCTGTCGGCTTTATGTTTTTCAGTCAACGTAGTGGTTTTCCCATAAGCAATATCATGCTTCATACACACTTCGTCAACCCTATTTGTAGGTTTAGACCAAGGTTTAGGATTGTCAGCCTCATCTAATCTTTTATCCAAGTTTGTTCCTGGACCACAGAAAGAATACCCTGGAAGGTGTAATTCCCCTGGAATTCCAGTTGTTGTAAATTTACTTCCTGACAGAAACTTTTGTATGTCTCCTCCTCTTTTAGGAGAGATGAATTGGCACTTTTTAGAGCCACATACTTGACATATTCCTTTTTGATAAACTCTATTATTTTTAGCTTTAACATAAGAGATATTTTTAGATTTAGTTTTCTTTTTACATTTGAGACAATAACTCATATTTATTTATCAGAAAAATTCCGACAGAGTATAAAAACCTTTTTGGTTTTCAACATATACATTTCAATCTTTATTTTTAAAACATAAAGAATCCTAAGGAATGCCTTCACTCTCTCCTCCATTTATTTACAAATAAAAACTAACTAAAGTCAATGACACCAACATCATCAATCACATAATCTTTTCCTTCTTCTTCTTCACCACTTTCTCGTTTAAATCTCCTCCCTGAAATTGAAGACATTGACGTTGTTATTTTTGAAACCATTATCTTCATAAGAGTTGTTAATTCTTTAATTTCCTCTTCGGTGCGTTGAGATTGATTTATTTGCTGTAATACACTCAATCTTTTACGAATCTCACTGATTTCCATCTTTTTATATTTTTCCTCCCTCTCTCTTTGCTCCCTTTCCTCCCTCTCCTCCTTCTCCTTTTTCTCCCTCTCCTCCTCCTTTTTCTCCCTTTCCTCCTTCTCCTTTTTCTCTCTTTCCTCCTTCTCTTCTTCAACTCCTTCCTCATTTATCTTAGCAATTTTTGATATCAATATTTTCACAGCATTCATTCTTTCTTTATTTTCCTCTTCGGTGAGTTGAGATTGATCTTCTTGCTGTAATACATCCACTCTTTTTTGAATCGCTCTGATTTCCATCTCCCTCTCCTCCCTCTCTCTTTGTTCCCTCTCCTCCTTCTCTCTTTTCTCTCTTTTCTCCTTCTCTTCTTCAACTCCTTCCTCATCCCTTGCTACCCTTGAGTTTAAACCCCAAAGAATATTATACATATACTCATCTGGATTTTGAGATATTCTTGTATCTATAATTATTTTTCTCATAATAGGATACCAATAAGATTTGTTGACGATTTCTAAAAGAGTTTTATATTTCATAACTTTGAGAAGTTCATTTTTATTTAATACTTTAAACAAGTCTCTATTTGTGGGTTTAACAATATCAGTATAAGGCCAGTTTTTTATGACAAAATTCCCATGTATATGCTCCAAATCATAAGGTATGTAATACCGAGCACCCTTTTCTTGTAGGTATCCTTGAATACAAAAATTATAATTCTCTTGTAGTCTTCTTCCTGCCATTTATGTATCAGAAATATATGTGAGATTAATATGATGACAGGTAATACCACCCCATCTTCCCACTACCAAATCGGTTTGTATTCCTCGGCTTTCTATCCTTATCTCATGACCTTCCTTCTTTGTCATGCTAACCATCGCTATACTATCATATATTTTTCTTTTCTTAAAACCATGTATTTGTTGTTTATTAATTGTACTTCCACATAAATCCATATCCTCACCAAGTGGATAATATTCTTCTTTACGAGACTGATTCAAATCATGTAGGTCTTCTATGTTTATTGAAAAAGACCAATTATACCCTAAATCAGGCATATCGTACCCCCATTTATTAATTCGCATATTAACTATATGTCCTTCTTTATAAAATTCAATTGTAAGCAGGTAGTTAAATTCAATGAGGAAAGGTGTATGGTCAGTATAACCAGGTGTTGTGGTTGTAAATTTTACTTGTTTAACAAAACGTGCTGTTTTCTTTAAAAAATATATATTGTGATAAATCACTAAATCTAATTAAGTCATTTGCATCTGTAGGGTTTGGATAATTGATTAATTTATAAGTATTCTTCATATTAATATTTTTACTTACACTATATTTTTGTCGTTCAGCCTGTGCCTTTGTATAATAATTTGATAAATCAATATCCTGAGAGGATTTTCCAAAGATAGAACCATCTTTTCCAACATAAGTCATTTATATTAGATTAAAAATGATATCATAAAAATTTTCATTATTGTTGAGTTGAAATAATACATATAAACATAATTGACCACAACATTTAGAATTAATTTCTTGAACTTGAAATGTTTGATAAACACCATTCTGTAAGAATTGTATTACTTCAACAGGTGGTGGCATACCATAACTATCAAAATAATATTTATCCTGACTATTATGAATACAAACCCAATGAGAACCATTCTGTGTGTCTAAATTCATAATAATATTCTTTGTATTCTTATTTATATGTATTAATTCATCTCTCATACAAATAACCACATTATCAATTTTTAGTGTTTTACAATACTTAGTAAGTTCTATATTTGACGTTGTATTCTTTCCAAATTGTTTAAACCATTTATCCATTTATTTATGAGAAAGATACAATCCATTACCCCGTTTAGTTAGTTTAACACCCGCTTGAGCGATAGAGGAAAGCATATCTCTAACCAACAATCTAGCTTTATCAGGTAGACTTTCAAGTTTTTGAGCAAAATCTACAATTACACCACTTCCACTAATTTGTTTCTCCAACTCCTTGTTATGTCTTTCCAATTCTTTTTGAGCTTTTAGTTGTGCCTTCCTTTCGTTAGCAGTTTTTACCGCTGCTGAAATACCACCAGTCAATGCTCCCGCCGCACTTAAACCAGCAAATAAAGGAATTAGAAACGGGAGAAATCCTCCTCTTGACTCGTCTATTGAATATTTCTTTAACATAGGTTTCGTCATTTTAATTTTAAGAGATCCAACATCATTTAGTGTTTTTACTTGTGTGTGTGTGTGAGTAAAACATCAATTCTTACAGCTCCTTTTCTTTGAATTGTATTAACATTAATAATACAAGGCTTTTGATTTTGAATACAAGATGTTAATTTATTAAGATTGATTTGATTAACATATACCCCAACCATTTATTTAAGAGAAAAAACCTATGTGATATTAATCATAACACCATTATCTGTATTAATCTGTAATTCTGTTTCCTCCAAAAGCAAACAATATGCATTAACCTCTTCACTCTCCCCTCTTTCAATGTATAGAGAAGTATCCACTCGATTAGACTTTATAGTTTCCTTTTGAGAACTCAGGTCAATTGCGTAGATTGTATAAAGTTTTTGAAACGCAACCATATCCAAAATAGGATCATTATTACCATTACTTTCACACACCTTTTGGTAGGACTTGTAGGCTTCCGCATAATCATTTTTTTCCCAATCAATTTCTAATCTATCTCGTGGATAAAATGTGCCATCAAGAGAAACCCGAAGTTGTTTCACCTTAGCATTATCACTCAGCGCATTATTCTTATCAGTGCCTTCATCTCCATCTGGTTTCTTAAAAATGAGCCATAGGTATCGTGGCTTTCCTTGAAGAACACCTAAATTCCAAGTGTAGGTAGTGTGTTCCAGTTTAACGTGTTGACATCTTCTTTTAAGGTATGATACATTTAGTGGTTTCTTTGAGTTAAGTCTTCTATTTAACATCTCTTCCGTTTTAAGATTAGGAGTATATTCACTAATATACCAACACAAATCATTAATAACAAATTTATTATTATCACCAAAAGCATTTTGAGCCCCAAAAAGCAATCTATTTACATTATCATTCCTTTGTAGTTGAAATCTAATTTTAAGACCATACAAAACTTTGTCATAATCACAAAATCCAAATATACCTTTCAGAGGTACTGCTACGGTAAAACTATTCTCTGGTTTTGTGTCATCATTATACATTGCCTTCCTTTGACTATAACCGGGGTCAGCATTTGTTCCCGTTGACATATCAGGAATAAAACCTTCAACAGCTCCCTTACCCATTCTATCACTAAACGAATATAGTGTAAATTTCATCATTTCAGATGTAGCAGAGACATAATCAACCGCTTCAACCTCTTGTGTTCCAATATACAGGCGGACACTGTCAAACATTTTCCAGAAGAAATCATTTACGAGTGTAGCATTAGTATTATTCGCAGCCTTAGTGAATTTAAATTTACACAGCAAGAAACTATCAGCTATATTCAAGTAAGTTTGTTGATTATTTATTTCAAAACTTTTTGTTCCGTTTGAATTCCAGTCTGTTCCTGTTATAGCATTTACCTTAAAATAGTCTTCCTTTTTTGTGGAGTTTGAAATGATAATTGTATCATCCAAATCATAGATACTATCAATCGCTTCCATACTTGTATTTATATAGTATTAAAACCGTTGAAACCCTGACCCAAGTATTTTAATGATTTTTTGTCGTTCTTGTGAAGATAGTTGAGTTTTACCTTTTTTTATTTCTTTGATTGCTTGTAATTTATGAGACTCCTTTTGAGCATCTTTTATACTCTTTATAGCACCCGCAACGGAGCCCACGGCAGAAGCAGTTGAACCAATTAGGTCTTTATGTTTAAGGATGGTTGAACCAATACCCATTAGAGTATCAATTATCGCATCTCCTGTATTTCGAAATTGATGACCTACACCTCGTTGTCTCTTAGGTTTATAGTATCCTTTACCCACATACCTTGTATAGTATGGTGAAAGGTACATGCCCTCCCCTGTAATTATTTTATATTTTCCCAACTCATGTTTTCTCACAATAACCATTATTTATTTATTGAAAAACTTCACGTAGGTGAATTCTGATGGATATAATTTCATCATTAAAGGATATCATACGATTATCTTGGTCGGTTATCCTAAAATTTACTCTGTATATGGTTTTTCCTGACACAGGTAAATAGACAAGATTTTTTGGTTCCATATTAAATTTATAACCAATCGGGGTTGAGTATGCACTGAATGAAAATATTGTATTTGTTCTTATTCCATCGTTATAAGCACCATCAATCAAATCACAATGAATTAATACTGAATTTATACCGGAGGATGTTTGGATAACATTATCACTGTAAAACGTCCCGTTATTTTCAATCTTTTTTGAAGAGAAACCCAATAGCTCTCTAAACGAATTTTCAATCGTGAAATCAACTTTATAATTATTTTTAAGTTTAATAGTTGATTTTGAAGTGTGTTTTTGAGTATCTATTACAATATTTTTTGGTTCATCACCTTTTTCTTTCATAAGGCGAGAGACTTCTGAAGATATTTGACAAATCTCGTAAGCTCCAGGTGAAACGGTTATAGTTTTATATCCACTTCCTGGATTATAACTAAACTTGTTGTTTTTCTCTGTGATATTAAAAAGGGTATTGTAAGTTTCCATTGACAACAAAGATGCCTCATATGAGGTAAGGGGGTCAAGTTGTAGTGGGTAAGGGAATGAAGCTGTGTAATCGCTCGTTGTGAAATTAAAACTAAGAATTGTGCTTCTCATCTTATTTAATATCTAATAAAATATCTTTGTATTGACATTTATTAATTATTTTCATGTTCATCAACTGATCTAAAATGGCTGAGGATTCATTAAAACAATTGTTGTTTCCAGCCTTCTTACTACCTAACAACAATAATAGCCTATTAACTAATTGTGATGGGTCATTTGGAAGAAAACTAACACCCGAACCAAGCTTACTTAAAGCATCAATAATATGTTTCTCCTACTCATTCTTCTTACTTTTACCAGCAACAGAAACTCCATAATCTAGTGCATTTAGCAACTCAATATATACCCTATCTTCCTCTCTTTCCATATCAAGTGGTTCCTCAAAATATTTTGAACCGCTGAATCCGGGGTTTGTTAGAAGAAACATTAATCTTGGAGTTAATTTAACATTTGGTTGAGTAGAACTCAAGAACATCAATTCATCATTAAATATCAATACCTTTTCTTCCACAAGATGAAACACTGCTGGTTCTTCTGTTGGAATGAGACCTGCTCTGGTTTTTGAATCTGCCAAATATTCATTGTTTTGAAGAGCTTCCACTACATAATTAGGGGGTTGATTTACCTCCTCAAGTTTCTGAAATAATTCTTCATCATTATATTCTAATTTTCCAAGTTCTTGTTTTGTTATCTGACTAAAATCTTTGAGCATTTGAAGTTTTTTCGGAGTAAATCCTACCGTGGGAACTGTAGGGTGTTGAGTTTTTAAAAGCGGTTTAAAAAATTTCTCTTGTTTTCTTTCAAAGGCTTCTTCACCAGTTAGTTTCTGTCTCCGTTTCTTCTTTATCTCTTCCTGTTGCTTTACAACTTTTGAAACCAACTCTTGATGTTCTTTAAACTTTCTTGCTCTTTCTTCGGTATTCATTTTCTGTATTTATTTATTGAAAAATATCATTTAATGAATTGTAAAAGTCAATGGGAAAATTTTCCTTTTCTTTGTCATTATAGTAAATGTGTTGAAATAAATCCTTTTCTTTAAATATTTCATCAAATTCTTTATTGGTATTAATACGAGTTGTTATTTCTTCTTCACTAATACTTGTATCTCTGCTTTTCATATGTTTGCGTTGAGTCTCCTCATCGATATCAAAACCGAATGATAAAATCTTAACTCCATCACCACACAATTGTTTAATAATTTGTCTCATTCCTTCAGGATTAGTTTCTAAAATCCCAAGACCATTAGATTTTACTTTATTTAACTCACTCTTACAATGTGAATATTTTGTAGAACCAAGAGAGACCTCCTCAAATATTTGACCTTCATTCCTCAATCGCATATGTTCCTCCATTGAAATGTAGTAATAATCTTTCCCTTCTACTTCTCCTGGTCGCTTTGCTCTGGTTGTAGTACTCACAAAACGAATCATAGGGTGTTTTAAAAAAAAACTTAGAATCTTTTCATTTTTACGATTCAAGAGTTTAGATTTATGAAAGTTCTTTCCAGAAGCAGATTTACCCACAAGGTTAATAATAATTGTTGCATTTATATATGTAATTATGTTTAAAATAAAAATACATCCTTTAATATCTCATCTTGTTTCACAACAATATATTTATATTTTTCAATCGTGTGTTTCATATAATTTTCAAATTCTTTTTTACTACATAACGTAGAGCAATTATCTCTCCAAAAATTATTTACATCTATTGAATTTAACTTAAATAAAATAAAAGTATTGGCATTGTTTCTTATTGAGCGTCGAGGGAGTTGAAAATATGATTGACTAAGATATATACAATTACAAGAAGAAAGACTCCCTCTTGTATAGTAGCTATCCATTACTGTTTGGTTTCTCTCATTAACACAATCATCAAAGATGACGAGGTTCTTTTTTGATTTATCTAAATCTTGAGGTGAAGGTATATCATCCGTATTATCACTGAGAATACAAGTTATGGGTTTTGGTTTCGATTTTGATTTCTGTGTATCACAAAATAATTGTATTATATCTTCAATATTATAATCATTTAGTTTGTTTTGAAGTTTAAATAAACCGATAATGTCTTCCTTTTTAAGACCCGCATTAAAACCCTGTGAGAGTAGTTGATACTCGGGTTGAAAACTTGACTTTGTAAAAATTATTAAATTATCATAATCTAAAAAATTAGGACCAAGGAGCATCTTTAAAAGTAAACAGGTTTTCCCACATCCGCTTGAACCAACTATTAGACATCTCAATGAATTTGGAATGTTTTTATGGTTATTAAATTTTATCTTATTTTCCCAAACGGGTAAAAAATCATTCATTTATATATTTGGAAAACAAGTCATCTAACTTTTTTTGAGCTATTTTAGAAACTCTATATTTTATCCTGAGTTCGGGTTTAATTTCAAAATAATTCATTATTTTATTTATATAGTATCTTGTATTAACATTTCCATTAAAATTATTTTGAATAATAAATATCATTAAACCCTTATACATTTCCTCAATACAAATAGTCTCTTCCCTTGAAAGAAATGGTGTATTATCATCACAATACTTAACATTCATCTCTCTTAATAATCTTGTAAAGAAATTCATTTTTGGTTCTAATTTAAAAGAGTTATATATATTTTTATATTTTTTATTATCATTAATTAAAATTAAATCACAGAAAATACATTGTTTATATGAACCCTCATTATTAAGCCCTATTCTATCACAAGCCGGACAATTCTTTAATTTATCATATGGAGAGTCTGGAAATTCTAAATATCCTTCAGAACTTATCATATTTATATAGTAAATTTTTACTTAAACTAAACGCAAGTTTATTCATTAATAAATACAATGTTTCAAAGCACAAAAGACAAATTTCAATCAATCTCTACTTCGGTGGAAGATATAGAAAAATATGTCAAAGATGTTAAATTGAACAAAGATAAATATGGAAATTTTTGGGTAAAACCAGTTATGGAAAATAACATGAGCCCCTCTATTTCATTTAAAGAAAGAGCTCTAACTATACCTGGAAAGACATCCATTAAAGTAAATCTAACAAAAGTTTCTCCTCTACTCCTGGCAATTTATTCAAAGCTTGAAAAAGTGATTGACCACGATACTTTGAAAAAGAATGTTAAGACCATCAACAATACTCGTGGAGAAATTTGTATTTACTTTAATAATCCAAAGGGTGTAGATCTAAGTAAAATGAATGATGTTAATATTTCTGGTGAAATGTCATTTCGTTCTATGATAGTTAGAGATTATTTAAAGATAACTTTTGATATTAAAAATGTAGAGATTGAATCCGTTAATGAAAGAAAGTATATTGGTATAGATGGAAAGGTTTTTTCTGCTAATTAAATATGAGTCATTACAGCAGTGAAGATTTTACTATTTCATTGAACTCGGACGATGGTGATGATAGTATTTCATTGAACACAGATGATAGTTATGATACTAATAGTTTGTGCTCAAATGATAGTTATGAGAGTAGCTTTATTGATGACTCTGAGTATGATTCTGAGTATTCATGTGATAGTTATGACTTCGATGATTCTGAGTGAAAAAGTGTTTTAGTTTAAGCACAGCGATATATATAAAACGGAGCTGTAAAGCTCAAAAGTGTTTTATTTTAAGCACAGCGATATATATAAAACACCACGTTTTCTCACGCTATAAATATGGTTTATTGTGATACTTGCGAGAAGGAAGTAAAATATTAAAAACAACATATTCTCACCGCAAAACATACATACAACATTCTTAACAAACTTTCCCCTCTTCCACCTAAAACAAA
Organism: Myxine glutinosa; assembly: GCF_964187855.1. Classification (NCBI taxonomy): domain Eukaryota; kingdom Metazoa; phylum Chordata; class Myxini; order Myxiniformes; family Myxinidae; genus Myxine; species Myxine glutinosa. Next base: position 11,029,928 of record NC_136270.1, on the reverse strand, counting down.
ACATTGTAAGGTCTGTAAAACAACCATCCTCAAGAAGGGGTTTAAAGCCCATCTTAAAACTAACAAACACTTGTCAAAATTGTTTACTATTAAAAACTCTGATGGTGCATTCAAAGGACATATTAAAATAAGAGTCTTTAACTTCAAACCTCCTGAACCAGAGTCTATAGTTGATGCTGTAGAAATAGTTAAACCTGCTGTTCAAACGTTGATTGAAAAAACACTAAAAGAAATGAAACCACTTAAATTTTATATGGGAGTAAAATTAGAAATGACAAAGGACGAAGGAGTTATAGATACACCATACATGAGAACTGAGCCACACTTTATATCTTCATATCAAGATTTTAAAACATCAGGAGTCTATGATGAACTTATTAAACAAGAGCAAGATGTGGATAATTCAATCGTAGGAAGTGGATTCAATATAGGAAAAATTATTTACATAGACATTCATATTCTTAAATCAGATCCTCTAAAAGCTTCTTCTTACATTGATTTACCCAGTGTTATCAAAAATAGAAAAGCAGTTATCAATATCAAAAATAAAGACAATAAATGTTTTCTCTGGTCTATTCTAGCACACTTACATCCTCCACATTTTGATGATGAAAGAGTATCTCATTATAAAAAATATGAGAATACATTAAATACGAAAGATCTAAAGTTTCCGATGACTTTAAATGATATTCCTAAATTTGAAAAGTTGAATAATTTATCAGTTGATGTTTATGGTCTAACAGAAACAAACAACATTCAGGTTTTAAAGCTTTCTGACAATTGTAAACAAACTCATATTAATCTTCTATATTTTAATTCAGACGAAAATTCACATTATACATACATCAAAGATATTACAAAATTAATAAAACCACAAGTATGTAAAAGAACAAATAAAATATATATTTGTATGCGTTGTCTTAACTTCTTCCATACACAAGAAAGATTAGATAAACATTCAAATTATTGTGGTGAATATAAATCAACGGTAATCAACATGCCTAAAAAAGACTCAAAGATCACATTCAAAGATGAAAAGAAAACAATAAAACATCCATTTGTTATATATGCTGATTTTGAAAGTATTTTAGAAAAAATTGATACTGCTTCTCCAGATCCAAAAGAATCATACACAAATAAATATCAAAAACATACTCCTTGTGGTTTTTGTTATTATATCAAATCATCCGTTGGTGATAAATATAACAAGTTAGAGATGTATAGAGGCTCAAATACCCCAGAGGAGTTTGTGAAACGACTAGAAAAAGACTGTGTTCGATTAACCAAGATAATGAGAGAAACCAATAAACCAATGTCCTTAACAAGTAAAGAAAAAAGGGAATTTATAAAAAACAATGTCTGTCATATTTGTGAGGAGAAAATTGGTAAAGGTCGAAAGGTTAGAGACCATTGTCATCTCACTGGTAAATATAGAGGTCCGGCTCATCAAAGTTGTAATATTAATTATCAACTCCCCTCTTTCATTCCTGTCTTTCTTCATAACAACGCTCATTATGATACACATCTATTTATCAAGGAACTCTCAAAGACTTCTGGAAGTATCTCAGCAATTCCAAACACGGATCAGAAATACATTTCATTCACAAAAACAATTCACACATCTCCTATTACTCATATCAGATTTCTTGATACATTTAAATTCATGGCAAGTCCATTGGCTAACTTGGTTCAAAATCTAAAAGAGTTTCCATGTCTTTCAGAGTATTTTTTAGATAAAGATTTTCTAACACAAAAGGGAATTTACCCCTATGACTATATGGACTCATTTGAGAGATTCAATGAAACACAACTTCCTTTAAAAGAAATTTTCTATAACAAATTAAATAATAGTCATATATCTGATAAAGATTATGTACATGAACAAAATGTTTGGAAAAAATATAACATTAAGAATCTTGGTGAGTATCACGATTTGTACCTCAAAACTGATGTGCTTTTGTTGGCTGATGTGTTTGAGGCTTTCAGAACAATCTGTCATTCTGGATATGGATTGGATCCTGCTCACTATTACACTGCTCCTGGATTGGCTTGGAGCGCGATGTTAAAAATGACAAAACAAGCTTTGGATTTGATAACCGATGTTGATATGCTTTTGATGATTGAAAAGGCAAAGAGAGGAGGAATTTCACAAGTCTGTTCAAAGAGATATGCTAAAGCAAATAACAAGTACATTCCAAATTATGATCCATCGGTAGAGAGCTCCTACTTGATGTATTATGATGCGAACAACCTGTATGGCTGGGCAATGTCTCAGGCTCTTCCTTATGGAAAACTTAGATGGGTAAAGGAAAAAGATTACAAAAAGGTTTTACAAGATGTATGTATCTCTACACAAAAAGAATTGGATGATTCAAAGGTTGGTTATTATTTTGAGGTCGATTTGAAATATCCAGAGGAACTTCATAACCTACACAAAGATCTCCCATTTGCTTGTGAAAAGGAAAGTCCAAAGAAGGAGTGGTTAAGTGATTATCAACAATCATTTAATATAGGTGAATCAACAGAAAAATTACTTACTACATTATATAACAAGAAAAATTATGTTCTACACCAAAGAAATTTGCGACAATATTTATCAAAAGGTCTAAGAGTAGAGAAGATCCATAGGGTTCTAAAGTTCAATCAAAGTCATTGGTTGCAGGGGTACATTGATTTTAATACACAAAGAAGAACAGAGTCAAAAACAGATTTTGAGAAAGACTTTTATAAATTGATGAATAATGCGGTCTTTGGTAAGACCATGGAGAATGTGAGGAAAAGACAAAATATCAGACTATCAACATCTTGGGAACAAGCATCAAAATTAATTAATAGACCGAGTTTTACTAGAGCTGAGGTCTTTACTGAGAACTTTTGTGCGATCCATTTGATTAAAGAGAGTATTGAAATGAACAAACCTATTTATATTGGAACATCAATTCTTGATTTATCAAAGTCATTAATGTATGATTACTTTTATAATAACTTGAGGAAGAAATATCAAAATGATGTTAATCTACTTTATATGGATACAGATAGTTTTATTTTGCAAATTAATACTGATGATGTTTATTCAGACATGAAAAAGGACATTAATATCTATGACACTAGTAATTACAGTCCAGAGAGTGAGTTGTTCTCTTCTAAAAATAAAAAGGTGATTGGAAAGTTTAAGGATGAATTAGGAGGAAATGTCATGAGTGAATTTGTGGGATTGAGGTCTAAGGCTTATGCTTATAAATACATTGTGAATAACGTTGAAAAAACTGATAAGAAGGTAAAAGGCATAAAGAAAAATGTCATTAAAGAAACAATAAACTTTAAGGATTATTATAACTGTTTAACAACAAAGAAAGAAGAGTTTAGAAAGATTAATGGAATAAGAAGTTATAAACATAAATTATATTCAGAAGAGGTGAATAAGAAAGCATTGGGGGCTTTTGATGATAAGAGGTTTATTTTAGAAAATGGAATTGATAGTCTCCCTTATGGTTATATAAGTATATAAGTGATAAGTTAAAAAGGGGGGTTAGGGATTTTAACGGGCTACCGCCGCCTTTTTACTATTATATAAATGATAGAACCAAGTACCAACCAGACTAAAGAGTGGAGGTGTAATCAACCTTGGTATATAAATGGTAAACATAACGAATGTGAAAAATATCAAATAGGTATAATTGAAAAGACAACTGGTAAAAAAATTTACAAAACAAATAAGAGAATTAATTTAAATACCGGTGAATTGGGTAAAAAAGATGGAAATATTTTTGAGTGGACGGAAAACTTTGATGGTTGCCAGGAAAATATATACTTTAATTTTAAAATGGTATGTGGCACTGGAGGTGCTCAAACAAGAACATTGAGGGAGGTTTACCATTTTATCTTAGCTCAGTTAAAATATCTTGAGAAAGAATCAAACTCAAACATATTTTTTGTTAATGTATTAGACGGTGAGGAGAGTTGTAGGAGAATTAAATTATTTCCCACACATAAACAAATATTTGTAGGGTCGTTGTTTGAGTGGGCCAAAGATGATTCACCAGATGATATTAAGAGTAAAAGGTTAAAAGGTCCATAAGGTCAGAAGGATCACAGGTTCACACAGAAGGACCATTGTTTAAGTGGTCTAATGAATAAGGATAACATGTCAAAAGGTTAGAAGGTTCGTAAAGAACAAGGTGAGAGAAATAGAGGTGTTTAGGGGCAATGAGGGAGGGGAAAAATTAACATGTAAGTCAATGGGAAAATGAGTGTCCCAGAAGCAACATATATACACTACTTATATATATATATATATATATATATATATATATATATATATATATATATATATATATATATATATATGTGTGTGTGTGTGTGTGTGTGTGTGTGTGTGTGTGTGTGTGTGTGTGTGTGTGTTTGTGTGTCAATTCCGAGTTTTACTGTTATTTTCCCGTGACTATTACATCACCCTACATCTAACATGTTTCATTAGTTATTTGTGTCTGTTGTTCATGTCCCTTACAATGCCCTTAAAACAATAAGTTTCCTATTTGGAATGATTTTCAATTTTGTTTCACTATCACACAGACTCGATAGAGCGCACACCTCTGCCAGCTGAACAGTTTACATTTTGTATCCCACCGATAGGCTGGATCTGCATCCGGACCTGATCCAAAATCGAATCGGCTTGTTCTTTTGTTCTTGTCACATGCCAGAGTTTTGTTTTGTTTTATTCAACCAAGTTTTGTTAGAATCCATCCATAACTTTTTGAGATGTGATTTATATCGTTTTAGCCCCATTTTTCAATTGTGAAGAATCACTTCAAAATTATAGCATACAGATCCTGATCTTCATCAAAATCGAATCAATCTCCTTGTCACTCACACACACACACACACACACACACACACACACACACACACACACACACACACACACACACACACACACACACACACACACACACACACACACACACACACCCTGTCCACCAAGTTTCGTCCAAATCCATCCACATCGTTTTGAGATATCCTGCTCACCTGGTGTTGGTGTTGGCTTAGCCTGGTGCTGGTGTTGGTGTTGTATAGCTTAGCCTGGTGTTGGCTTAGCGGTTAGGGTGCCGGCTTGGGATCCTAGGATCCTGGGTTCGAATCCCGATCGATCGCTGAATTAACGCCAGGGGGGTTGACTCAGCCTGTCATCCTTCCGAGGTCGGCAAATTGAGTACCAGCTTGCTTGGATGAATGATCACGGTGTGTACCCCGATTTAGAATAGGTACACCGTATCCCTGCGCATCATAAGAGGCGACCAAGGGTTGACGTCAGGAAGGGCATCCGGCCATAAAAACATTGCCTCAAACAGGGAACCATGATTGTCATGGGGCCCGCAAGGCTAACCCCTGCTCTAGCGGGGGAAATGGCCTTAAAACGATCATTCATTCATTCATTCTGCTCACCGACATACAAACCGACAGGGGTGAAACATAACTTCCATCCACCATTGGTGGCGGAGGTAATAAATTGTTACAATTATCAACTCATTTTGTGTTCCATCCGAGTACCGGTAGTTAACCTGATATCCCAAAACACCATATTTTTCCTGTTCCTCAGCGAAGCAACAAAGAGGGTGATGCAACTCTCAGATTTTTGATCAGCTTTCCATAGGGTTGTAATTGGAGCAAGTTGGCGTGGCTGACTTCGCTGAAGCCAAGTGCCCACAAGAAAGCACTCCGATGAAAGGTGTGCTGAAAATGTGGTATTATGTTTTCTGATAAAGAACTATGAAACTATATTTGTTACTGTGAAGGATTTTTTAAATGTTATTTTGCCTTTTTCATGGCAATGCAATCACACTGAAATTAAGCAATTCTCTACGTCTGAACGTCTCTATGTCTCTACGTCTCTACGTCAATTCTCTACATCTACGTCTGAACCTTGTAGAATCGAAAATGGCTCGGCTGATCTCCACCAAATATTGCGTATGTTTTGTTGGTACCTAGGGTCAGGTCATTGGTACAACATAAATCCCCCTGGTGGGGAGACGACTTTCAATTTTGGCTTGTGTATGTGGAATAGTGCATGTGCTTTAACAAATGACCCCTACCGGATGGAAGGGGTATTGACACCATTTTCGCTCACAGAGGGAGTGGGTATAACCTCCTCTCTAAAATGCCCATACATCATCATTATTAAAGTGCCACACTATTTATAGAGCATTGGTTCTGCCAAAGCAGTCTCGTGCTAAGGGTTGTAACCTTAGAATAATCCGACGCAGAATGTTCACACATGCTTGTTTTTCTGACTGCTGCAGAATCCAACTTGCCTTTACTCTTTTCAATTGATATTTTAATCACTGCATTCCAGTTAGAAAAACACGAGAACCTTTGTGCAGTGAACATCTTACGAATGTAGAGATATGTTGGAAGTAACAATGCTTTAAAGCCATTTTCCACACAAAAAGAAATGAAAAAGGAAAGTGATTGAACTATATTTGGCAAAGACAAAACTAAACTGTAGTCTTACAACTTTCTGAATCTCACCTTTGTTGTACGGCATTATTTTAAACAACAAAAGACCATGGCAGTAACAAGCTAACTTGTTGAATTGGACGTTAAATTTTAGCCACATACGATGTCACCACCCACCAATGCAATATTGCGAAGGGAGTGTCTCAATAAACAGCAAATTAAATTTATCTTGAATAACTACAGACAGCACTCCCATGAAATTGCTGGATAAACAAAGTGACTTGTCTATAAGTAAGTATAAGATGGACCTATAAGTGGACAAATAATGGACCTATAAGTGGACAAATAATGGACCTATAAGTGGACAAAAAACCACCTTCAGAGGCCATTTTTCCCCGCAAAGCGGGGGTTGGCCTTTTTCGGGCACCGTGGTTGTTGTTGTTTTTGTTGGTCCCCTTTTTGAAGCAATGTTTTACGGCCGGATGCCCTTCCTGCCGCCAACCCTTTTTGTCGCCTTTTACGACAAGCAGGTCTTACAACTTATAAGTGGACAAAGATGGACCCTATACGTCCATCCCTCTGCCTCCCAAGATGCTTCAATGTTTTCATTTTATTTCGGTGACAACAAATTGGCCAAAAAAAAATGTAGTCTTAATGTAGAGATACATTATTTTATAAAGATGCAGCACTATCTTCAGCTTACAAACATCGCAAACCTTCATAGGAGTAGCTCGAAAAAGAATTTTTTCATAATCACACCACTGAACTGAGATGACGCATGCTCAAAGTGTATAATCAGCATACCGTGGGCAGCGGACTCATGACCATCCTGTCCTTCTGGCTCCAGTTCTGGTTGCCGATGTCGTCGGTGGCCATGGTGACGACGGCGGCGGCGAGATCTTCGTGAAGATGGGACGTGCAGCCCAATGTAGACCGTACGATGAGCTTTAATAACACACACACACACACACACACACACACACACACACACACACACACACACACACACACTTCTTAATATTGTCATGAGCAACTGTTTAATAAGGTGCCACATCGATGAGTTGGGTCAACGAATCAATAAAGGGGAACTCATTTCAAATTTTCCCAAAATAAGTATTTTTTTAATGAGAATAACCATGATGTGATGACTGTCAATATTTTTGCTTTACTTCAAATAAATACCAGTGTTGCCTCACCAAATAGCCAATAATCCCGACAAATTTTATTGGTGATTTTAATCAAATCATTACATTTCAAAATCAAAATATCTAAAAATTGAAAAAAAAATCATCTTTCATCCTCCTACTATTAACTTGCAATTCGTCAGTGGCTTTGACAGAAATACAATTTTTTATTATGGACCTTAGGCATCAATAAGTTACGTATATTGAACAAACAGTTTCAAATGGAGCACCTCGCCACCATTGGAGAATTTAAATTGCATCAGATGTGGCAATAAATGCAAATCGATGCTCCCAGCTTGCCGGCTCGATGACAGAAGACGCCATTTGCATTTTTGCCAACCCTCATCCCTACCCCGTTGAGAATCACATGCAGGCCTTGGCAACTTGCTCGGACTGTGTATAAGGCTAATGCTGTCTGTCTGTCTGTCTGTCCCACCCTTATGCATGAAAACGCTTCTGGGATAGAGAAAATTAAGTAAACGTTGCTTCAAATTAATCCAGAGGAAAATTATATTTTTTTCAATCAGACCAAAAATTTAACCCAAGCGGTGTATAAGCAAGAGACCGCTGCCTCGATGGCTCCTGAAAAAAAAAAATCCTTTTATGAATTATTATACAACCTCCCATTTTGAGCTCTTTCAACCAGCTCAATAAGAAAAGGCTTCCTTTTTATATCGTGGTATTTTTACCACAGGCCTCTGCTAGTTACAATTAATCCGCTCATTTAATCATTTCTGGATAATTAATGATTATCATAAACAGGATTCATTCGATTCAAGGATGAATAAATAATGATTGCAGATGGTTCATCATGCAATCAACAACTGAGTAAAGCCTTGTGATCTGCCTCCTGCAGTAGTAATAAAAAAAAAAAAAAAAAAAAAAAAAGTAATGCAAAATGTCGTAATGCAAAATAAAAATCAGTATATGCATTATTTTATACCCTGGTGAAAGATCTTCTTTACATGCTGATCTTTTCATCATGGAACTCACTTGGTATATTTGTGGATAATCTTTCATATTGTACAGACGTAGCTCAAGATGAAATATAATATCATTGGACATTTTTTTTTTTTTTTTTTTTGTATACAAGATCGAGGCTCGTGAAAGAGCGAACATTAATCACACAGAAAGACAAACAGACACCCAAAACAAATAACATCGGGAGCGGTAGACAAGATGGGGAGAGAGGGGGAAGGACACAAACACAACATTTGAGAGCAGGGACCGAGAGACATGGAGACATCGAGAGAACTGTGGGAGGGAGAGGGCTTTGGGGGGAAGGCATGGGAAGGGGGGGGGGGGGGGGTGGGAGAGGTATAAAACATATGGACACTGCCAAGACTTCCAGGAAAGAAGTTGGAAACGCCGAATTGCCGAATGAAAAGCAAGCTCAAAATACACCAGGTCACGTTCTACGAGGTTCTTTTCCAAGCAGGCCTCTGAGTATCGAAGCTGATCCCCATATAGTTCGCATCACTCTCACATTCTTCAGCAATATTCTCCTTCCATCCGTATAAAAATGGGATAATGCGCACGCACACTCGCACACCTCTCTTCTCTCTTGCTTCACCTACTCTCCCTCACACTTGCTAAAGAGCAATTATTGCTTCTGCTATTACCATGGTATCCGATGCATCATTGTCATTGATAGAATACTTTACTTATAATTCACGGCTACCTCTGCAGATAGAGGATGAGCAAAGCAGAAAATATTCATAGCCAATCTGTTCCAGCCAATCATACCACAGCTAGTTTTATCCTGGAAATCCCTGCATCACTGATGAAAGATGTTGCAGGCCTCAAATGCAGTGGCAGGAGAAGGCAGTCTTGCCTCGTCAACGAATGGCTCGATGAAAAGATGTCTGTTTGTTGCCTTTCATATCCAAAGAACGCCGTTAGAAAGAAACATGCGAACCAACTGGTCAAATTCTTTATAGAGAAAAGGTTGCTGACCAAACAGTAACCTTACTTTGCAATAACAACAGGAGCCTCCAAGAAGACCAGACCACTTATAACCTGCAGTCCAGGCAGAAATTTGGAATTTGGCCAGGGTGCCGGCGATAACTTGCCTAGAATATTCACGAAGGACACCATGGGATCTTTAACATATAAAAACTAATGCCAGCAGATGGGGCACCTGGTTTAATGTCCATCCGAGGGACAGCGCACATCCTGATGCATCTCCCTGTCTGAAAAACACGAGGTTGACAGTTTATAGCTGGGCAAGGATTCAAACCCAGGCGAGACAGCTAAGAAGCAAATGTGCATACCTCAAGGCTATCGTTATCACTCATGAAGCTAAAACAAGCAAATAAATGGTAAAACCAATTTTGAAAGTATGAACGACATAGCTTATAGCAATGCTGTGCCAAACAATAAATTATTAACTTGCATCATTACAACACCAGCACTCAATGCTCTCTTACC
>NC_136270.1:10977716-11015216 GCF_964187855.1 Myxine glutinosa | reverse complement strand
GCACACCTCCACCACTGCAGTTGCCTCCGAGCTTACCTGCTCCTTACCCTAACCTAACTACCTGGGGAAGGCCCTCTGGCGCTCTCCCCACTCGGTGCCCTCTCTGGCACTGGGCTGCCCGATCCATACCCGGGATCCTCAGGCACCCACTGACACTAACGGCTCCCAGAGCCCACCTGCGGCCTCACCTGGCCGGCATCCTCACAGTGGTGGAGTGCCCAACCAACTACACACACTAACAGGCTACACGCCCAGCCATTTCCAGAACACTAATGCACCAATCCACAATACCATTCTGTCACCCGCACCACAGATGCCAATATCCAACCACAATTTACCTGTACCCTCTACCTAACACTTACACTACCCGCCCCGGGTATCCGTGATGGGGGTCCACTCTTCCCCCATTGACACCTTCGCACCATGCACACCACTCCGTACCACTTACTCCAACTCTCTCCACACACCTGTACTTGCACACCTGTGCTCTCATTCTTGGTGCCGCCTGCACCCTTCTCTCCCCAAGCGCATTCGCGCTGATCCACACACTCACTACTCACACACTGCTCCACACACCTGTCCAGTTGCACACCTGTGCAATCACACCTGTTCAATTCTCACACACACGGCATCATCTCAGCTAACTACTCCCTTCTGAAACTTGCGCGTCCCAGTCGTCCCTTTAAACTATTGCGCTCCCTCGTCATTATAATCCACACTAATCTACCTGCGTCCCCACTACAGGTATCAGTCACTAACTAACCTTAACGTCACCTAATGTCATCTTCTAGGGCCCTATCAATATCCTAACCCACCCGGGCTAGTTTTCACCGCCATACACCCCATAAACTATTGCGCATTTGCCCCACCCATGGGAAGGGTGGCAGGGATGCCACCCTTACCCACCGGGCCCATCACTCATCAATCCCCCAGTCCTCTGGCACTAATAAGCCCCCCTTATTCAGAGGTACTGGGTCCCGCCTCGGCATCTAAAGCCGAGGCAATCCACGGGGGCGCCTGCTCGCCGGTGTAAGGTCTTATCCGGTCGGCGTGGACGATCCGAGGGAGGGCTCGTGGCCCCATTTTGATCTTAATGACCACGTCACAGATTTGCGACAGGACGACTCCTGGGCCTTGCCAGGGGGAGGTGAGTTTTGGGCACCTTCCCTTCCGTCTCCGGGGATTAAAGAACCAAATCTTCATCCCCGGAGCGTATTGACTCCCCTGGCTCCGGTCGTCGTACCTGCGCTTCATCTTTTCCCCCGCCAGATGGAGTTGGCGGCGGGCGAAGGCATGGACTAGCTCCATGCCTTCCTCTAGGTGACGTGCGTACCCCTCCCTCGGCGGGTTAACCACCGTGTCTGGCACGGGACCGCATAGCAAGTCGGCGGGAGCCCGCAACTCCCGCCCATACATAAGCAACGCTGGACTGCATACGGTGGCCCCATGCTGGCTGGTTCGGTAGGCCATGAGCAAATAAGGGAGATGTTCGTCCCAGTCATCCTGACGGGTGGCGGTGAACAGTGCCAGTTGTTGGATTAAAGTTCGGTTGAATCTTTCCACCATCCCGTCAGATTGAGGTCTTAAAGGCGTTGTTCTGGTTTTCCGAATTGACAGGAGACTGCACACATCTTTTAGCAATTTGCTCTCAAAATTTCGTCCCTGGTCGGTGTGCAACTCCTGTGGAATCCCATGCCAGCACACAAATCCTTCCACGAAGGCCTGCGCTACCACCCCTGCTTCTTGGTTGGGGAGGGCGTAGGCCTCCGGCCACTTGGTGAAGTAGTCCATCACAACGAGGATGTACTTATTACCTAGGCGGGTGCGGGGTAGTGGGCCTAGGATATCCATGGCCACCCGCTCTAGGGGGGCCCCCACCTGGTGTAATTGAAGGGGGGCCCTCATCCTCCATGCTGGTCCCTTTTTGGCAGTACAGGCGTCGCATCTCCGACACCAGTCCTGTATGTCGCGCCCCATATTCACCCAATAAAACCTCTGGCGTACCTGCGATGTCGTCTTTGTCCTGCCCAAATGGCCGCCGGGGCGGGTACCATGCACCTGTTGCAATATATCGGTCTTCAATTTATTTGGGACTACCACCAGCCAGGAAGTTCTATCAGAGGGAACCTCCACCCACTTGCGATACAAGATGTTATCCTTCAATTCCAGGGTCTGCCACTGAGCCCAATATGCCTTAGTTTGCGCCCCGAGGGGGGTGACCTCTTCCCCCTTAGGTCTTTGCCCCAATTTGACCCAATTGAACACTGGCCCCAGGACAGGATCCTCCTGCTGGGCCGTGCTCCATGCTAAAGTTCCGAATTCCTCATCTGCGGTTAGTGGCAAAATTGGCCCTCTCACCCGGGTTGCCCGGACAATGAAGGTCGGGTCCGAATCGCCCAATTGTTCCCTCTCCTCGTGTCTCGCACAAAATTTGCAGTTTTCCCCCAGACAAGGACGCCGAGAGAGTGCGTCCGCATTACCATGGGCCTTCCCGGCCCTATGGGCCACATCAAAATCGTACTGCTGCAACTTTTCCAACCACCTTGCAATTTGGCCCTCTGGTTCCTTGAACCGAAGGAGCCATTGCAAGGAGGAATGGTCAGTTCTAACCAAAGATTTCCGCCCGTACAAGTACGGGTGGAAATGGTTCATGGCAGCCAGCATAGCCAATAACTCTTTGCGAGTGACGCAATAATTTCTCTCGGGCCGACTTAAGGCCCGACTATAATAACCAATCACTCTCTCCACGCCCTCCTGTGTCTGAGACAAAACTGCGCCCAATCCTTCCTGGCTCGCATCCGTGTCCAGGGTAAATGTCCTGTCACTAGTGGGGTAAGCTAGAAGGGGTGCGGATGTTAGACACCCCTTCAATTTTTGGAAGGCCTCGTGGCACTCCCGTGTCCAATTAAATCGCGTCCCCTTCTCCGTAAGCCGGTGGAGGGGACGGGCCAACTCCGCAAATTTCGCCACAAAGCGCCGGTAGTAGGAGCAGAGTCCCAAAAATCCCCGCACCTCTTTGATGGTACGTGGTGCGGGCCACTCCTCTACCGCTTTAATTTTGTCTGGGTCCGTTTTTACCCCCTCGTGGCCGATCACGTGACCTAGATAGGCCACCTCTCTTGCAAACAAAGTGCACTTACTCGGGTTCAGCTTCAACCCTGCCTGTCTGAGGCACCCGAACACCTGGTCCAAATTAGCTACTGCCTGGGGGAACGTTTGGGCATGTACCAGGACGTCATCCAGGTACACCAGGCATGATTGCCATGGCATGCCGCCTAGTACATGCTCCATCAATCTCTCAAAGGTGGCGGGGGCGTTACACAAACCAAACGGCATCACAGTAAACTGATACAGTCCCTTACCTGTGGAAAATGCCGTTTTCTCCTTCCCTGCCCTATCCATTTCCACCTGCCAATACCCACTCTTGAGGTCCAAAGTCGAGAACCAATTTGAGCCCGCAACGGCATCGAGGGTGTCATCAATCCTTGGCAGGGGATATGAGTCCTTGAGTGTCACGTTGTTTAGCTGGCGATAGTCCACGCAGAACCGCGTGGTCCCATCCTTCTTTTTGACCAGCACAACAGGTGACATCCAAGGACTTCCCGAGGGCTCGATCACGCCTGCGTCGAGCATTTTTTCAACCTGCTCGTCAGCTTCCGCCCTCTTGCTCCAAGGGAGCCGTCGGGCGGCCTGACGAATAGGCCGGGCCTCACCGGTGTGGATCTGATGTTTCACCAGGCCCGTACGTCCAATATCCTCGGTGGACAGGGAGAAGAGGTCCAAATGGGACCCAACCAGTTTGTGTAAGGCCTCCCTCTGGGTACCTCCCAACTCTACGCTACTACGATTTACCATCTCGCAAATGGGATCGGGCCAATTCCTACTTGTTATTGAAGGCTCCCCCCGGGGTCGGCTCGGCTGGACGTTCTCGCCCCTCACTGTCGCGACTTCCTCAACTGGGGTGCAGCCAGCTACCCTCGTGCCCCTTACTATAGTGCATGGTTCTGTACTCATATTTATTACTCGGACGGCCACTACCGGTCCGTCCGTTTTTACAAGGGTGCGGCCCACGATTAAACCCGGTATGGACTGTGCTGCCACCGGTTCGACCAGGCCGCAGGACTCCTGCCATGTTGGGCGAGCTGCCCACCGGGCCGGCACTATCGCCTCGGCCTTTGGGGGGATGGTCACGGCCTCGGAAGCCTCCAGCTCTGCTCTCTCGGCCGTGCTCACTCCCCCTAACGGCAGCTCTTCTACTCCCACCTGCAGGATCCCCCGGCACAAGTCGATTTTACAACCGCTGGCAGTCAACAAATCCAACCCTATTAAACATGGGTCGCACACCTCCGCCACCCAAACATCTATCTCCCTCCTTACCGACCCTAACTTGAGGGTCACAGAACCACGCCCTATGATCGGGGCCGTTACCCCGGTAGCAAGTTGCAAACTATCATTTTGCAGGCGCTGGATCTTATCCCAGCCACCTGCGCTCGAATCAAGGACCACAGGGCTGATGATCGTGGCGCTAGCTCCTGTGTCCACTACGGCGTCTACCCCCACGCCGGCAATTTTGCATCTAATTGTCAGGCTACCGGTTCCAATTTGGCCACAATAAATGACCTGTCGCGTCAATGAGGGCTCTCCTCCATCCTCTTCTGCCGAACACCGCCCTACGTGCCCGACACCTTCTAGTTTCCCGGGGTCTGGCGGGGGGGTGTCTGGGGTCGGCTAACCCGCTCCCCCCTGGGCGGAGTTGAGGACCTCAACCGCCGGGGGTCATCCCGGCGCGTGGCTCGACAGTGCCGCGCCAGGTGACCCAGACGGTTGCAAGTATAGCACCTCACCTGATAAGGTGCTTGCCTCCGGAATTCCAAATTTCCCCCCCTGTAGGTCCGAATTGGATTACCCGCTCGTGGTCCACCGCGGGCCACCTCCGGGGCCGCCTGCCATGGTCCAGGTCCCGCCAGGCGCTGGTCCACCAGCCTCCGGACCATGCCCGCCAGGTCAGGACTCACGTCGGGGGCGGGCCCCCTAAGGGGCCCCCTAAGACTTCTGATCTCCTCTCCCATCACTTGCATCTCCTGCCCCTAAGGGGCCCGCCCTCCATCGGGGGTCCCACCTGGCGGACCGCCATTGCGAGACGCTCGCCCCCCCGGGTCAGGGGCCTCGCTGCTTCCCAACGGGCCGCAGCGTCAGCCGCCTGGCTCAGAGTCTGCGGGCGCCACATGGCGAGCTGTTGCCGGAGCTCAATGTCCGGGAGGGCCTGGATAAAATGGTCCAGTGCCAGGCTTTCCCGGGAATCCGCTGCCATGCTAGCATGTGCGATCCCCACTGCGCGGCGAATGTCATGGGCAAGTTCCCCGATGGCTTCCTAGGGCTTGCGTTTTCGCAGCGCGAGCTGAGCTTTAACAAGCTCGCTCTGCTGTTCAATGCCGAATCGATTAATTAGGGCGTCGCGGAGGGCTGGCAGGGTGAGAGCACCCGCTGGTAATGCCGTCAGCACCTCCGCCGCCGCGCCGCGCAATGCGGCCACCAGGTGTACTCCACCTTCGTCCTCACCCCAACCGTTGCCCTTACACACACAGTCAAACTGCGCCAGGTACGCGCGTAGATCACTCTTGCCGTCATACGGCGCGAGTGGGACCTTGTGGGACCACCTCGTATGCGAGTCGTTGCCCGCCTGCCGGACCCCGTGCGTCGCCCCTTGCGGGGTCAGCGCGGGGCCGAACCGGCCGGGCCCCCACAGTACATTACCCCCAAGGGGCTCTCGTGCCTCCCCGGTCCCTCCAACAACTACCCCTGTTGGTGTCGATGCATGGGTCACACCTCCGCAACCCGCTACCCATTCCATACCACCACAACCTTGCTCACCCACACCTCGCACCTCTCGTTCCATACCCTCCGGACCAGCCATACACCTCACTCTTGGCCTCTCACGAACATCCGGGTCTATCTCGACCCCCAAGCTTATTAAATCACCTGGCGCATCATACGCACGACCATATTGGTCACCACTTACACCGGGTCCTCTTTCTCTTCGCTTCTCCTCCATCACCTGCGAATCCCTCATCCGGTTAATGAGCACATCATCACGATCCGAACACAGACTTTGGACCAATTCTTTTACCTCCTCTTTTATCTCTTTCTTATCCTCTCTCCGTCGCTTCTTAATTTCGCTCACCCCTTCTTCCACTTCTTCTAATTTCTGCTTCACCTCCTTCATCTCCTCGTGCGCCCCTTTAAGTTCTTCCTCTAACTCCACTTTATTTTTTTCTATGTGCTCCCGCACCTCCCGCTCTTTAACCTCCATCACCTCTACCACCTTGTTCATTTTCCTCGTCAAGTCCTCATGTACCGTCTGACACTCTTTTTTAATTACCCCTACGTCCTTTTTCATCTCCTTCTGCGTCGATTTTAACCCCTCTATTACCGCTGTGTTCTTCTTTACCTGTTCCCCCAACTCCTTTTGTCCCACTGTCAGTTGTTCTACTCCCAGCGTCAACTCCTCTATACCACCTTGCAATTTTACAGTCCCCTTTCTCACCTCCTTCTCCATGCGCTCCTTACAGTGCCTCACCTCCTCGCGCACTCCTCCGACCTCCTCACTCACACCTCTTCTGATCTCCTCTCCCATCACTTGCATCTCCTGCCCAGATGCCACCCTCATCTGCTCCATTTCCTCCCTGTGAGCATCCAGTTTGGTTTCTACCCCCATTCTGACCCCCTCTATCTGCTGCCCCATTTGTTTAACTTCCCTTTCCGCTTGGTCCCTCATGTCCCTCAATTTGCCTTCCATCCTGTTTTCTAACCCCTCTAACCCCTTTTGCATCCCTTCCATTTGATTCTCCTGGGCAGCCATTCTATTTTCTACCCCCATTAACCCCTCCTGTATTTCCCCTAATCTATTGTCTAATCCCTCTATTCTACTCCCTAACCCTCCGATCTGGGCCCCCATTTGGCCCTCCAATCGCTCACCCTGAGCTACCATCCGGTTCCCCATTACCCCCATTTGGTTTCCCATTACCCCCATTTGGCCCTCCAATCGCTCACTCTGAGCATCCATCCGGTTCCCCATTTGTTCCATAAGGGCCCTCATTTGCAGGAGGAAAAGGTTCGAATCCACCAGGGGCGCTACCACGGTCGCGGGCGCGGTCGCCGTGGCCATGTGCGAGGCGCCATTTTGTGCGTCTGCTACCCTCGCTGCTTCGCTCTCCTCATGTCCCTCATTTTGGTCCTGGATCGACCCTGCCTCACTCTCCCCCACCGGAACCCAGCCGTCTTGGTCTGCCATAGCGCGACTTTCAAAATTCGGGTTTTTATTTTTTTTGTAAAACACAATCAAATTTCGCCGTTATAATTTCGAGCGCGGGAAACGCGCTCCGGATCGAATTCCACTTCCCGACACCAAAATGTTACCCTAATGGTACAATTGGTGTTCCAAAATTTGGGCCTAACTGAATTTAGTCCCAGGTCCGAATCCAACTCCTCGACACCAAATGTTACAGACGCGGTTGTGGATGTTGGTTTACCGAGCGGTTTGGTATGACTGCGTCTGCACAGTTTACCCGATTATACTCGAACGTTGGCCGAGTCGCGCTACGCTAAATCAATTGAGGAAAGGACACAGCGGCTGGGTTAAAATGACACGACACCAGGGGTACAGTTCTCAAGACCGCCGGAGGAGGTTATAATATTGCGGAACGTGATTACAAGGACAAGAGAGACAGCATAGTAAGGTAGGCACTTAATCACGGTCTTATAGTAACCCCGACAGACGACAGATAAACGGGACAAGACTGACTCACACCGGGATTGATGGCAAGGAAGGGCAGGTAGTCGGTGGACAGCACAAGGTGCACTCTTGGCTCAGGGACAGGATCCACACGGTCCGAAAGATGCAGGGAGGTCTCTCAGCGCTCGGAGGTGGCGACTGGTTCTTCTTCAAGCTCGGGGCGCATCTGACGTCACGTCCGGTAAGTGGCTGCGTATATCCGGCGGGGAGTGACACGCCCTCGGCTCGTTAGCTCCGCCCCAGATGGAATCGGCCCGTTGCTTCTTATTGGGTGCGGGGGTTACCGGGCTCCGCCCTTGACGAGGAGCTGACAGCCAGCCCCTTCGTGGTAACCCCGTGGGCGCACATGGCAATGGCGGCTAACCAAGCCGGTGTGAGGACGCACACTCCCCGCACCGCGGCCGCGCCGCCCCCGCTGTGGTTGTAGTTGTTGTTGTTGTTATTGTTTCATGAGGAAGATGGGAGGAGGTATGGGAAGGTCCTAAACTCACTACTGGTGCCATACAATTACATTCTGGTGCAACGAAGAGTCAGAATTAATGGAAACGAGTCCTTAACTGACATAGACTAAGAATAACTAGCAAGATGTCCGAAAGTTGTCTACGTGAGATGCGGTGGACCTGGGCACGACATTTAATGGGGGAAAAAGGGGAAGGTCAGTTCTACAGAGTGTTATTTACAGGCAATGGGACTAGGGAATGGGGGATTGGGGATAGTTGGGGGGTATTGGGGAAATAGGGGAATATTTACAAGCGGATATGGAGGCCAAATCCCATATCCGCAACAATATATATATATGTATGTATGTATGTATATACGTATGTATATATGTAGATACACACACACATATATATATATATATTATATATATATATATATATATATATATATATATATATATATATATATATATATATAATATATATTGTTACGGATCCGGGGGACGGCACTCCCGTTAGCAAGGGGGGGTTAATCCCCTTGTCCTGTTAAGCTGGCCGTCCGCCGGTCCTGGAAGTATGACGTCACTTCTGGTCGGTGGTAAGTAGGGTTGTAAGCCCAATCCGTCTTACTACCTAATTACCAACACCGGCCGTAAGCGAGGAGATACTCCCAACTGGGCCGCAGCGTGAATGGATTGCGCCGAGCGAAGCGAACTGCGATTCGGGCCGTTAACAAGAGACTAAACCTGATTCCGAGCATTGGCCGAATCGTGCCACAGGTACTCAATTGGGAAACGGACTAAAGCGATCGGGGGAAGAAGAAACCAAAAGGGTAAGAAAGAACACAGGTTTATTTACTATCTACAAGAGGAAACGAAAGAAGGGAATATACAAGGAGAGGAAGAAGCAGATACACAGGGCAGCCTTAAAACAATCTTATACTACCATACATCCAGACAGAACAAACAGACCTACACGGATAGGGAATGGCAGGAAGGAATGGCTGGAAGGGGGAGAAGGTCCAAGCAGATGGCAGGGCAGGAAGGTCCGGGCAGATGGCACAGTGTCGAGGTCTGCTCCAGGTCGCGCTCCGGTCCACGCTCCGGGCTTGAGGCGAAACCCGGCGGCAACTGCACGTATTGGTTTCACGCGGTCGGACAATGCGAAGATATTGCGGTATTGTCGTCGTCAACAGACCCACGCTCCTGCGTTACGATTCAGCTGTGTTCTTCTGGTACCTCGTTTCTCGGACCTTCGCACTCATCTGGTGAAGCAGTCCCTCCCAGCCGCTTTTATTGGGCGTTTCTGTATCCAGCCGCCGGCTCCTAGGACATGCCTACCGGTTGGCTCACCTCGGCCGTGGTTGGCCGGCGAGGGCTCGCTGGCTCCACCTCTTGAGGAGACATTGACAGGCCACGCCTCGTTCCTGGCGCTCGAACCCACTCCTCCCCTTTTTCCTCCAGATTACCGCGTGCGTTATGGCGGCTTGGGGCCAGCAATCAAACCAAAGCAAAGGGTAGCGAATGCTGCCATACCGCTACTGCACTTTGAAGAGAGAGAGATGATTGGGGATAATTGGAGGGGCCTATCTTATTTGATTAATACAACGCAGATTCAACTATTGGAAACAGATCCTTAACTGAAACACATACTAATGAAATAACTAAAGAAGAATCTATGGTTTGCTACGTGTTGTACATGGCCTAACTCGGGTGCAACCTTTACAAAGGGGGATATTTACAAGAATTATTATTTTACAAAGTGAAGGTTCTAAAAACCGTAACACAGCACCCGTCTCTCCTCCAGGGCCGTCCTGGCCCGAAAGAACTTTAACTTAATGTGACACTCAGGTGTAGTAACCCTCTTCTATTTAAGCTTACCCTGAGTGCGACAGTTTTAAAACAATTACGTATGTCCCCTGCTGCGTTGCATTCTGTCTTACTGATTCACGCCCACAGGATAACCGAATCACGGAATTGTCTTCAAAACTACACATAAAGCCGGTGGGGAGCATTATTTACAAGACACTAATTATGTACACTGCAAACCCAGGACCTGTCTTTTGGGAAACAAAAGCAGATGGTTTTTGAAAAGAGGAAAGGTCATGCACTGCACTGCACCGGTACACCATACCCACATGCCCGGGGATGCACAATTGATATCGCAGTGCACCCCCGAGCACAAGAGCATTACAATTCACCGAAAAGAGCACCAAAGCACCAATAAGTCCAATAAAACACCACAGTCATCACAATAAAAACAAACTGATGACCTTGTTCTTGTTCCTCCTGCTCTGCTGGCCCGATGTTTCTTGATGTTGTCGTTCTTGTGGCTTGGTGCCTATTTGTAATAATAAAAAGGCACACAACGCATCCATTTTTTAAATTTATGGCCAACAGGGGCCAACTAAGGGTGGTCCACCTGTATGGCATAGGGGCCACCTCACCGTGGTCCGCAAGCAAGCTTTTCTCTGGCCACCATGGCCGGTCCCAGCAGAGGGGCCAGGCCCCAACACGTGGGGTCCATAAGTGTGGTGCTTAGCCACAGAACCGTGGTCCATATGGTGGTGCTAGGCCGCAAGTCGTGCGGTCCATAAAGTGGTGTACCGGTCCAGGCAGGCTGGCAGCGGCGGTTCAGGCACACAACTGCGGCTACCTGCGCACTCCCCCCGGACCCAAAAGAACAAGCCGTGAGTGGGGAAGGAAGGACACAGCAAGCATCGGGGCAAGGTCGCAAGGGTACACATTAATACAAGGTAATGCAAGGTGAGGTGCACATGGGAGCGAGCGGAGAAAGTTCATCCCTACTGTACGTCACCCCCCCCCCCCCCCCTGTCACCTACCCTACCCTTGCCCTTACCCCGTTTTTACAAAATTCTACACATTTACAAATTCGTCACTACTGTCTCATCTTCCCCATATCTCCCCTAATCCAAATTGGTTACCAATCCCTCTAATCCAAATTTGCCCCCATTTCCAATTCCTCATCAATCCCTCCTAAGGAGGAAGAGATGGAATTACAGCACAATGTCACACTTACGTCATGATGCGTCTTCCAATCCAACCAAACATATTACGAACACAGCATCATGGTGTGGAGTCTATCTCACCCTGGTGAGTGGCTGCATATGGTGCGAAGGGATTTCATTCTACCTATCTTCTAAATGACATTACCATTCTTTACACTACCCGGGGTCTTTCCCTGCAAAACCATTGGCAACTTTACACTATGCAGTTCTAAAAACCAATTCCCACTGACCATCTGTGGCGCTCACCAGTTTGGGGTCTCACTCCCCCGATTCAACTCCCGGTGCTCTCGCACAATTTCAGGGCTGGGTCGTGTGGCGCTCCCAGCAGGCCTGCTCACCTGCACACCTCCGCCACCGTAGTTGCCTCCCGTGCTTACCTGCTCCTTACCCTAACCTATCATGGGGAATGCCCTCTGGCTCTCTCCCCACTACCGCCCTCTCTGGCGTCGGGCTACCCGGGTCCGTCCCTGGATCCTCGGGCCCCACTGAATACTACTGGCTCCCAGAGCCTACCTGCGGCCTCACCTGGCCGACAGACTAGCAGTGGCAGAGTGCCCATTCAACCATACACAATAACAGGCCACACGCCCAGCCAATTTACTCTACTACTGCACCCATCCAAACACCATTCAACACACGCACCACAGACGTCAATATCCACCATAATTTACCTATACCCTCTACCTACTCTTAAACTCCCCTCCCCGGTACTCGTGAAGGGGTCCACCTTTCCCCCATTCACACCTTCGCACCATGCACTCCCACTCCACATTTTCCACACTCTCACTCCACA
This sequence comes from Myxine glutinosa, assembly GCF_964187855.1. Taxonomy (NCBI): domain Eukaryota; kingdom Metazoa; phylum Chordata; class Myxini; order Myxiniformes; family Myxinidae; genus Myxine; species Myxine glutinosa. The sequence continues at coordinate 11,003,163 of NC_136270.1, read as the reverse complement.
CCATCCATTCTATACTCCATTCATTCCAGACCATTTATTCCCCACAACCATTCTCACCTGCATTTGCACACCTGTGCCCACACATCTGGTGCCACCTGCACCCTCCTTTCCTCCCAGGACCATTCACTTCAATACAATGCCAATCACACACTTTCACAATTACTCAATCATACACTGCATCATCTAATCTGACTACTCCCTTCTGAAACTCATGCACCCCGTCTTCCCTTATACTAAGCACTCCCCCGTCGTTATCAACCAGCTAATCTACCTACGTCCCCTACTACCTGTACAATGTCACTACTTAAATCTCAAGTCTCCTAAAGTCATCTCTAAATCCCTATAATTCTATCCTAACCCTCCCGGGCTAGTTTGCAATTCTCGACGACCTCGACGACTACCTCGTCGTGTACAAATGCGCTTTTCCCGCTCGACATGCGATTAATGCTCTTCCCACATTCTTTTATCTGGCCACCTATTTTGTTTCCACACTCTTCAATTAGATTTCCCAATTGCTCACCCTGAGCTTTCATATCGTCCCCTTGGGCATCCAATTTGCCATTTATCTTTTTCAATCCATTCAGGAGCTGCGCCATGAAGGCTTGCATGTCGCCCACACAGGATTGCATATCCATTGGCGCTGCGGGCGCCGCTCTCGCCGCGGCCATGTGCACGGCGCCGCCATCTTGTGTGCCTGCAACCCCCACTGTTACACCTTCTTCAACCCCCTCTTCCATTACTCCCACTGCCTCCCTGGGGTCCTGGGTTGACTCTAACCCCTCTTCTATCTCCCCCACCAGCATCCGATCGCCTTGACCATCCATGGCACGACTCAATTTGGATGTTAAATAATAAATTTCGGCCGCCCGTAATTTTGACCAAATTTTTGTTCCCGATGGATTAAAAAATTTGGTTCGGGTCCAATCCCACTCCTGACACCAATTGTTACGGATCCGGGGGACGGCACTCCCGTTAGCAAGGGGGGGTTAACCCCCTTGTCCTGTTAAGCTGGCCATCCGCCGGTCCTGGAAGTATGACGTCACTTCCGGTCGGTGGTGAGTAGGGTTGAAAGCCCAATCCGTCTTACGACCTAATTACCACCACCGGCCGTAAGCGAGGAGATACTCCCACCCGGGCCGCAGCATGAATGGATTGCGCCGAGCGAAGCGAGCTGCGACTCGGGCCGTTAACAAGAGACTAAACCCGATTCCGAGCGTTGGCCGAATCATGCCACAGGTACTCAATTGGGAAACGGACTAAAGCGATCGGGGGAAGAAGAAACCAAAAGGGTAAGAAAGAACACAGGTTTATTTACTATCTACAAGAGGAAACGAAAGAAGGGAATATACAAGGAGAGGAAGAAGCAGATACACAGGGCAGCCTTAAAACAGTCTTATACTACCATATGCCCAGACAGAACAAACAGACTTACACGAATAGGGAATGGCAGGAAGGAATGGCTGGAAGGGGGAGAAGGTCCAAGCAGATGGCAGGGCAGGAAGGTCCGGGCAGATGGCACAGCATCGAGGTCCGCTCCAGGTCGCGCTCCGGTCCACGCTCCGGGCTTGAGGTGAAACCCGGCGGCAGCTGCACGTATTGGTTCCACGCGGTCGGACAATGCGAAGATATTGCGGTATTGTCGTCGTCAACGGACCCACTCTCCTGCCTTATGATTCAGCTGTGTTCTTCTGGTACCTAGTGTCTCGGACCTTCGCACTCATCTGGTGAAGCAGTCCCTCCCAGCCGCTTTTATCGGGCGTTTCTGTATCCAGCCACCGGTTCCTAGGACACGTCTACCGGTCGGCTCACCTCGGCCCTGGTTGGCCGGCGAGGACTCGCTGGCTCCACCTCTTGAGGAGACATTGACAGGTCACGCCTCATTCCTGGTGCTCGAACCCACTCCTCCCCTTTTTCCTCCAGATTACCACGTGCGTAATGGCGGCTTGGGGCCAGCAATCAAACCAAAACAAAGGGTAGCGAACGCTGCCATACCGCTACTGCACTTTGAAAAGAGAGAGATGATTGGGGATAATTGAAGGGGCCCATCTTATTTGATTAATACAATGCAGATTCAACTATTGGAAACAGATCCTTACCTGAAACACATACTAATGAAATAACTAAAGAAGAATCTATGGTTTGCTACGTGTTGTACATGGCCTAACTAGGGTGCAACCTTTACAAAGGGGGATATTTACAAGAATTATTATTTTACAAAGTGAAGGTTCTAAAAACCATAACAATATATATATAATATATATATAATATATATATATATATATATATATAACTGTAAGAAATAGTAGAAACTCCAAAGTACGAGCAGGGCGTCTCATTTGTATTGAATATATAATCGTTAGATTAAATAAGACGCGGACGTAGCTTCAGGACGTCGATCTTTAATTGTCGACCAAGCTTTCGACCAACAAAGGTCTTCTTCTGAGTCAGCCCCAAGTTCAACGGAAGTTCCGTTGAACTTGGGGCTGACTCAGAAGAAGACCTTTGTTGGTCGAAAGCTTGGTCGACAATTAAAGATCGACGTCCTGAAGCTACGTCCGCGTCTTATTTAATCTAACGATTATATATATATATATATATATACAGTGGTACCTCGGCTTACGAGTGCCCCAACGTACGAGTTTTTCGGGATACGAGCCGTCGCTCGGGCGGTTTGTTGCTTTGGGATACGAGCCGAGATCCGATGTACGAGCTCAAAAAATTTATTTTTTTGAATTTTCCGGTTGTGGCTTCCGGTTCCGGTCACGCGGTTATCTTGCCGTGAAAGCATCTCTGCTTGGATATAAAACACGCAATCGTCGAAATACATGAGCGAGGAATCTCCTTGCTCCAGCCGGTGACGTCATCGGCGGGGATCCCCGCCTCCAGAGTGGCTGGTCACGTGACCGCCAAAGCGTGTCGCGCGTGCGGGTATAATGAGCTACACCTGTGGATCACGTGACCACGGAAGCACGCCTCGCTTGAGAGGCATGGCTTTCGGTTTGCGTTTTGCTTTATAAGGCGCGATAAATGGGCTTTTGAGTGTTAGCGGTTCATGGCGTTGACGGTTCATGGCGGTTCATGACGGTTCATGGCGTTGACGGTCAAAAACCCATTACATCAATTTTACCAGGCACTGTACAGTAAGTACAGTGGACACCAAATGCACGGTGGAAGGCTAGAAGTAGAAGATCGTCCAAGACAAGTGAGAATAAGCCATACTTTGGAGGAGATGACGTCATTTGCTGGTCCGATAACCAAAGATGTGGTATAAAAAACCAGGTGAGCTAACAATGCAGCAATGAAGGAATTCGGCCAAGGCACCGGCACACAACGACCTACCTACATCGAAAGACTCAATGCCAATGGTAACAGAAGCCAAGACGGCCGGCTTAAACACCGCCGAAAGACCACGGTGTACCAACTTACGATGCAGAACATCTTGCACTTAATATGATGACAACAGGTGCCATCCTCTGACGTACCATTACAGGTACAGGTACAGTACACGTGAGCACAGAGCAAAAGTTCACTGAAACCGAGATTAAGAAAAAAGAAAAAACACCTCGTGGTCCGTGCTCGATATCCGAGTTTCAATCTTTTCAAACACATGATGCTCTCGGTCACGGTATCTCCTGCGAGCTGCTTCTCCTTCAACCACACAAACAACAACTTCTCCATATCTTCATGGATAGAGGTCCGGAGCTTTGAAATAATCGTAACGCCCTTGGCTGGCGTTATAGCCTTTATGGACTCCTTCTGCTTCAAAATCGTACATATCGTAGAAGGAGTACGATCGTACTGCCTCGCCAAGTCGACAACACGCACACCTCACCTGGCATGCTCTTCTCCTCTGCTTAATAAAACCAGTTTATTTCTTTACATTCTCTTGTATTATGTACAGTATATACGAGGTCGTGCTTGTTTATACATTATTTGTTATTTATAAAGTACATTTTTGTTATTTAAAAGCACCTAACAAAAAAAATTGGTGTTTTTTTTTTGAGGCTGGAACGGATTAATAGCATTTCAATGCATTTGAATGGGAAAATTTGCTTTGACTTACGAGCGATTTGGCTTACGAGCTCCGTCACGGAACGGATTAAACTCGTAAGCCGAGGTACCACTCTATATATATATATATATATATATATATATATATATATATATTTTTTTTTTATATATATATATATATATATATATATATATATATATATATATATATATATATATATATATATATATACGTATATATATATATATATATATAATAATTCATTTATTTTGTATAGCGCTTTTCCAGAAGCCCAAAGGCGCTTTGACAGAGTGGAAAACATAATGCATAACAATACATGAAAACAACAATTGCAAAAAGACAAGAATCAATAGGGAAATATTTAAAGCAAAAGGAGGGAGAAGGAGAAGTGATAGTCAGGGGTTAAATGCTGTGGGTTGAATGTTGAATGCAGTGTTGAACAGGTGGGTCTTTAGTGATGTTTTGAATGTGGTGAGAGAGGAGGAGTCTCTGATGGTGTGAGGTAGTGAGTTCCAGAGGGTGGGAGCAGCGATGGAGAAGGCCCTGTCCCCCCAGGATCTGAATTTGGTCTGGATGGAGGGGGTCAGGAGGTTGGTACCAGCAGAGCGGAGGTTGCGGGTGGGAGTGTGTCTGGAGAGGAGGTCAGCCAGGTAGGATGGGGCCAGGTTATGGAGGGCTTTGTATGTCAAGAGGAGGATTTTGTACTGGATTCTCTGGGGGATGGGGAGCCAGTGAAGCTTGTAAAGGACGGGGGTGATGTGGTCACAGGTCCGGGAATGGGTGAGTAGACGGGCAGCGGAGTTCTGAATGTATTGGAGTTTATTGGTGATTTTTTAGGGTGAACCATAGAGGAGGCTATTGCAGTAGTCCAGACGGGAGGTGATGAAGGCGTGGATGAGGGTTTCTGCAGCCGTGGAGGAGAGGGATGAGCGGAGACGGGCAATGTTTTTCAGGTGAAAGAAGGCTGACTATGTTATCTGTTTAGTGTATTTGTCGAAGGAAAGGGTTTGGTCAAAGATGACGCCAAGATTCCGGATGTGAGGGGAAGTGGATACTGGGATACCGTCGATGTTGAGGGCAAAGTTATGGGTTGATTTTGTGAGCGTTTTTGGGCCAATGATGATTATTTCAGATTTATCACAGTTAAGCTTGAGGAAGTTGATTTGAAGCCAGGATTTTATTTCAGTGATGCAGTTTGTCAGGATAGAGTGGGTGTCGGTGGAGACGGACTTGGTGGAGATGAAAAGCTGGATGTCATCGGCGAAGCAGTGGAATTGGAGACCATGACGGTGGATTAAGTGACCGAGGGGGGACAGGTAAAGGATGAAGAGGAGGGGGCCAAGAACTGAACCTTGGGGGACACCTTGGGGGAGGGGAGCAGTGGGGGATTTGCAGTTATTGATGGAGATGAACTGGCGTCTGTCAGAGAGGTATGATTTAATCCAAGAGAGGGCAGTGCCGGTAACGTTAAAGGTGGATTCAAGTCGGGTGAGGAGGATGGTGTGATCGATGGTGTCAAAGGCAGCGCTGAGGTCGAGGAGGACGAGAATGTTGAGGTTGCCAGCGTCAGAGGAGAGGAGAAGGTCGTTGGTGATTTTGAGGAGAGCAGTTTCAGTACTGTGGTTGGAGCGGATTCCGGATTGGAATGTTTCATACAGGTTATTGGCAGAGAGATGATGTTTGAGTTGAGTGGCTACAGCGCGTTCCAAAACTTTTGACAGAAAGGGTAGGTTGGAGATGGGTCTGAAGTTGTTTAGGGTGTCAGGGTTTAGACCAGGTTTTTTTAGAATGGGGATAACAGCAGCAATTTTGAGGGAAGGTGGGACGATGCCTGTAGACAGGGAGGAGTTTATTGTTGCAATGATAAGTGGAGAGAGAGAGCAGGGAGGGAGGCCTTGACAAAGCTGGAGGGGATGGGGTCAAGAGTGCAGGTGGCAGTTTTCATTCCTATGAGGAGTTCAGAGAGGTCAGTAGGGGAGATTGGGGAGAACCGAGACAGGGGATGGCAGGACAAGGGGGGGCAGGTGGTTGGAGGGGGAGCAGGTGCGGTGGTGGTTAAGCTGTTGTAGATGTTGTCAATTTTGCGTTGGAAGAAAGAGAGGAAGGAGATGCAGTTGTCTACTGTGAATGACTGGGTGGTGGTGTTCAGGGGCGGAGGAGTTTGTTTATTGTCGAGAAGAGTGCTTTTGGGTTTCCGGAGCCAGAGTGGATAATTTGAGAGTAGTAGGCGGAGCGGGCGCGGGAGAGGGCATCTTTGTAGTGTTGTAGGTGATCCTTGTAGGCTTGGGAGTGAACTGTGAGACCCGTTTTATTGCGGAGTCTTTCAAGTTGGCGAGCACGAGTTTTCATCAGGCGGAGTTCAGAGGTAAACCAGGGAGCAGAATGGGTGAAAGAAACTGTTTTGGTTTTTACAGGCGCAAGCTGGTCAAGGCAGGAGGAGAGAGTGTGGTTGTAGTCGTCAGTGAGGTCGGAAGGGGTGTGGAGGTCAATGAAGGGAGAAGTGGACATTTTTTCAGAGAGGGTGGATGAGAATGAGGTAGGTGAAAGAGCGTTTAGCTTACGGAAGTTGATAGTGCGATAATGCCTTGGTGTTGGGGCGGGGATGTTGATGGTCAGAGTGATGGCTAAGTGGTCAGAGAGGGTGAGGTCGGAGCCAGAGAGATGGTGCAAATTTAATCCAGTGGAGCAGACAAGGTCCAAAATGTGACCACGGATATGGGTAGGAAAGTCGACATGTTGAGTGAGGTTAAAGCAGGTGAGTAAATCAGTGAAATCAGTGGTTATTGTGGAGTCAGTGGAGTCCATGTGGATATTGAAATCACCAAGGAGGAGGATTGAGGGGGAGAGGGAACATAGCTGGGTCAGAAAGTAGGAGAAGTCAGACAGGAATGATGGGTGTGGTTTGGGAGGGCGGTAGACGACAGCCATGACTGACTGCGTGCGACCAGAGAGTTTAAAAGCCAGGTGTTCACATGATGGAGCAGATGAGATGGAGATGAGGTTGGTCTTGATGTCTTGACGGTGGATAACGGCAATTCCACCACCTCGGCCCTCCGAGCGTGGTTTATTGACGAAGGAATATCCATTGGGTGTGGTGAGGTTGAGTGTGTAGTAGTCCAGAGGTTGTTGCCAGGTTTCGGTGAGACAGAGAAAGTCCAGTTTGTTGTCCAGGATGTATTCGTTCAGGATGAGGCATTTGTTGTTGAGGGACCGGGTGTTGAACAGGGTGAGCTTGATGTTGTTTTGAACAGCAGGGATGAATTCAGGTGATTTAGCCAGGGTTCATAGGCAGGAGGTGCGATCGTGTGTGTTGCTGTGACCAGGTGCGCTGGGACGAAGAGTGAGAGTGCGCTGAGCCGACCAGAGGACGGGGATGGAGTGACCTGATTGCAAATAAACAAACTTACGACCGGAGCCACGGTGAATGTACCTGGGTCGTCGGAGGAGTCCATTTGATTTGATGGCAGAGATGCATGATGGGGTGGAGCGGGTATTGAGCAGAAGGAGCCTTGCGGCGGAGTACCGCAGAGCCATGCCAGGCAGGAGCGGAGAGACGAGACGAGGCCAAGGTTGAGGAGGTGAAACAATGGTCCCAACCCACAAGAGCGGGCCCGAGGAAACGAAGGAGCCAGGTAGGTGAAGCCAGGAGCAGAGCCGGGACCAAGCAGAGGGCAGGCAGGAGCAAAGAGACGATCACGAGGCCAAGGTTGATCACGGCAAAGTGGCAAATGCAGCGGCAATCGACCGCCGCCGCTACAAATCTACATCACGGCGGGAAACCGCCACCAAACCGCTGTGATGGTCACAACCCACGAGAGCGTGCCCGAGGAAACAGCGAGCAGGCGAAGGAGCGGGGCAGGCGAAGCAGGGAGCAGAGCCGGGGCTATGCAGAGGGCAGACTCAATGGCCAAAAAATCCGCACGACCACCAAAAAAGAAAGCAACTGACAGTGGCCCGGTTGAAGAAGTGGCGAGCATGTGACGCCTGCGTCCTCTTCATACCGGACCGGAAGCCAATATATATATTGTTATGGGTTCGGCAGTCAATCCTAGTGTTATTATTATAGTGGGTCCAAGTATTGGGATTGTTGTTGTTGTTTAAAGGAAATCCGGATCGAGACCTGAAGAGGTGGAGCGAAGAAAAGGGAGGTGGCAGGAGATTGGAAAGAGACGGGGTGGTGGAGGCCGAGCGTTCGACGTACAGTGCGAGGGAACCTTACGACCTTAAAAGGAAGTTCGGTCGATAAGAAATATCGCCGGAGTGCGGGGAGCCTGTGTCGCCGGGTATTCTCAGCGAGGTTCCGGAGGATCCAGACCTTGAGAACCCGGGTGGGAGTGAAAGCCACCCGCTATTCTGGCCACGCGAGCACCCTGCATGGAACAGGCTTTCGTCGGGTCGGCTGGGCATTATTCCCTGGTGGAACCTTACGACCTTAAAAGGAAGTTCGGTCGATAAGAAATATCGCCGGAGTGCGGGGAGCCTGTGTCGCCGGGTATTCTCAGCGAGGTTCCGGAGGATCCAGACCTTGAGAACCCGGGTGGGAGTGAAAGCCACCCGCTATTCTGGCCACGCGAGCACCCTGCATGGAACAGGCTTTCGTCGGGTCGGCTGGGCATTATTCCCTGGTGGATTGCCGGGAACGGCCGTGCCAGAGAGGGGCACGTGCGAATTATACGGAGGATCGCGGGTTGAACCGCAACGTGTACGTCGGAGCGAATCTTTGTGAGGTTCCTCTCCACCGCTGTGTTGCCGGGGGCTGAGCACGTGACCTCGGGGTCGTCTCGCTCGTCGACGCCTCAATTCGAATCTTTGTGAGGTTCCTCTCCACCACTGTGCTGCTGGGGGCTGAGCACGTGACCCCAGGGTCGTCTCGCTCGTCGACGCCTCAATTGACCATCGGGCCTTGACTCCCCGATCGCGGGAGCGCACAGAGACATTGGGACTTCGCCTTGGAGTGGAGCAGAGACATTGGGGGAGGTGCCGTGAGTGTAGGGTTGAGGGGATTGATAAGGATATTATCGTAGGATTTGAAAGTAGGGGTGATTGCCCCATTGCTGTATGGCTCTTTGTGTGTGATTGCCCCCACTGCTGTATGGCTTGCCCCATTGCGGTATGGCTCTTTGTGTGGGATTTATAATATATTATGGTTTGCTTATAACCGGGTGTGGTTGCATCATTTGACTCGACTGTTTCATTTGCTGGTTCCAGTGAGGGATAAAAACATCTTTCTGCCGGGGACCCTCTCGGGGTCCGTAGGTCCACCGAGACCAGGGGTAAGGCGGGGGGGACCCCGTAACAATATATATATATATATATATATATATATATATATATATATATATATATGTATATATATGTATATATATGTACATATATATATATATATATATATATATATTGTTACAGACACGACTTTGATGTTATGGTGGGCCGAGCGGAATGGCCGCCGTGTCCGCACAAGTTACCCGATTATACTCGAACGTTGCCGAGTCGCGCTACGCTAAATCAATGAAGGAAAAGGACACAACGGCTGGGATTAAAATGACACGACACCAGGGATACGGTTCTCAAGACCTCCGGAGGAGGTTATATTAGGGCGGAAGGTCAGATTACAACGACAAGAGGGACAGCATAGAAAGGCAGGCACTTAGACACACTCTTATAATAGCCCCGACAGACGACAGATAAACAGGACAAAAACTGACTCACACGGGGATTGATGGCAAGGAAAGCGGGTATCGATGGCTCAAGGTGCACTCTTGGCTCAAGGACAGAATCGACCCGCTCCGGTCCAGAGATGCGGGAGGCCTCACTCAGCGCTCGAAGGTGACTTTCTTTCTCCAAGCTGGGGGCGCATCTGACGTCACGTCCGGTAAGTCGCTGCGTATATCCGGCGGGGAGTGACACGCCCTCAGCTCGTTAGCTCCGCCCCAGATGGAATCGGTCCGCCCTTCTTATTGGGTGCGGGGGGGTTACCAGGCTCCGCCCTTGACGAGGAGCTGACAGCCAGCCCCTTCGTGGTAACCCCGTGGAGCGCATGGGTAATGGCGGCTAACCGAGCCGGAGTGAGGACGCACACTCCCCGCGCGCGCCGTTGTTGTAGTTGTTGTAGTTGTTGTTGTAGTTGTTGTTTGGGGAAGAAGATGGGAGGAGGTATGGGAAGGTCCTAAACTCACTACTGGTGCCATATAATCACATTCTGGTGCAACGAAGAGTCAGAATTAATGGAAACGAGTCCTTAACTGACATAGACTAAGAATAACTAGCAAGATGTCCGAAAGTTGTCTACGTGAGATGCGGTGGACCTGGGCACGACATTTAATGGGGGAAAAAGGGGAAGGTCGGTTCTACAGAGTGTTATTTACAGGCAATGGGACTAGGGAATGGGGGATTGGGGATAGTTGGGGAGTATTGGGGAAATAGGGGAATATTTACAAGCGGATATTGAGGCCAAGTCCCATATCCGCAACATTGCACCCTTCTCTACCCTCGGGGCGTCCCGACCCGATAAATTTTTACCTATTTTAGTGTGGCACTCAGATGTAGTTCCCTCTACTATTAACTCTACCCTGAGTGCGACAGTTTTACAGATATTCACAAATGAGTAAATATGTCCCCCTGCGACGTTGCACCCTTCTCCTCACAGAAACACACCCACAGGATAACCGAATTGCGGAAAGAATTCGCAAACTAAACATACAGCCGGTAGGGAGCATTATTTACAAGACTACGCTGATATTTACACTACGATCCAGGACCTGTTTTTGGAGGAACACATGCAGATGTTATGCATAGAGAGAGCACGCATGCCAGCATCGATACACCAACCCACGAGTGCTCTGTGGCCTTACGGCCTTTAATAATGTGCAGAGCACCCCATCCAAGCACCAAAAGCACCACCCCAAGCACCAATCGGTGCAGTCACCATTGTTCAATGAATAAAAATAAATTCAACAACCCCTAACCCTGCAGGTGTCTCTTGCTCTTCGTGTGGTGCACTTGGTGTTCTTGCCTCTTTCAAAAAATAAAGAAAGGCGCCAACCGCGTCCATTTCTGTATTGTGGCCTTCAGTGGTGTCAACTATAAGTGGTTCACCTGTATGGCATAGGTGCCACGTTGACCCATAGGTCCATCCACGGGTGGTGCTTGGCCGCATAAGAACTGCGGTCCATGGTGGGTGGCCACAAACATTGCGGTCCATATGGTGTATCGATCCAGGCAGCAAACAGCGAAAGTGCAGGCCCACAACTGCGAAGCCAGCACCTCTCTCTCCTCTCTCTCTGCCCCAAAGCCAGATCCTCGGAGGTGGGAGACAAAAGAAGCAGACAAGTGAGTAAGGTGGTAAGGGCGCAAAAGTGCACGCAATGTAAGGTAATGCACACTGGGGGCACATGGGAACCAGGTGAGACAGGTACGTTCCTACCGTACGCTCCCCCCCCCCCCCCACCAGGTAACCTACATGGCCCCTCCCTTACCCCTTACTGTATCCACAAAACACAACACTACCCATAAACATCTATTTTACTAATCAACAAACGTCCCTACTGTCTTCCCCGTTCCTCCCATAAACCAAATTCGTCTTCTCTCCCTCCTAACCAATCAAATTTGCTATTTCCAACTCTCATCAAAATTTGCCATCTCCAACTCAACATCAAAATTTGCCATCACCAATTCATCATCAGTCCCTCCTAAGGAGGGAGAGATGGAATCACCCCAATGTCTCATCCACGTCGTGATGCGTCTCACCAATCCACACAGCAATTCTCAGTTCCTGCACGCAGAACAAAGAAAACACAGGTGTGGAGTCATCCTCATCACCACAGGTAAGTGGCTGCGTATGGTGCGACAGGTTCATCAATCCTAACTATTTCCTAAATGACTTTAACAACTTTACACTACCCGGGGTCTTTCTCCGGCCAAACCATTGGCCCTCTTACACTATGGGTTCTAAAAACCAATTCCCATTGGCCAAACTGTGGTGCTTTTCAATTTGGGGTCTCACTCCCCCGATTCATCTCCCGGTGCCCTCGCACAATTTCTGGGCTGTGGCGTGTACCTCTCCCAGCGGGTCTACCCACCTGCACACCTCCACCACTGCAGTTGCCTCCGAGCTTACCTGCTCCTTACTCTAACCTAACTACCTGGGGAAGGCCCTCTGGCGCTCTCCCCACTCGGTGCCCTCTCTGGCACTGGGCTACCCGGGTCCGTCCTCCGGATCCTCGGGCCCCATCCACAACTCTACCGGCTCCCAGAGCCCACCTGCGGCCTCACCTGGCCGACATCCTCACAGTGGTGGAGTGCCCAACCAACTACACACACTAACAGGCTACACGCCCAGCCATTTCCACAACACTAATGCACCCATCCACAATACCATTCTGCAACCGCACCACAAGTGCCAATATCCAACCACAATTTACCTGTACCCTCTACCTAACACTTACACTACCCGCCCCGGGTACTCGTGAAAGGGGTTTACTCTTCCCCCATCCACACCTTCGCACCATGCACACCACTCCGTACCACTTACTCCAACTCTCTCCACACACCTGTACCTGCACACCTGTGCTCTCACACCTGGTGCCACCTGCACCCTTCTCTCCCCAATCGCATTCGCGCTGATCCACAACACTCATTACTCACACACTGCTCCACACACCTGTCCAGTTGCACACCTGTGCAATCACACCTGTTCAATTCTCACACAGCATCATCTCATCTAACTACTCCCCTCTGAAACTTGCGCTTCCAGTCGTCCCTTTAAACTATTGCGCTCCCTCGTCATTATCATCCATACTAATCTACCTGCGTCCCCACTACAGGTATCAGTCACTAACTAACCTTAACGTTACCTAATGTCATCTTCTAGGGCCCTATCAATATAACCTAACCCACCCGGGCTAGTTTTCACTGCCATCAACCCCATAAGCTATTGCTCCTTTGCCCCCCAGTCCTCTGGCACTAATAAGCCCCCCTTATTCAGAGGTACTGGGTCCCGCCTCGGCATCTAAAGCCGAGGCAATCCACGGAGGCGCCTGCTCGCCGGTGTAAGGCCTTATCCGGTCGGCGTGGACGATCCGAGGGAGGGCTCGTGGCCCCATTTTGATCTTAATGACCACGTCACAGATTTGCGACAGGACGACTCCTGGGCCTTGCCAGGGGGAGGTGAGCTTTGGGCACCTTCCCTTCCGCCTCCGGGGATTAAAGAACCAAATCTTCATCCCCGGAGCGTATTGACTCCCCTGGCTCCGGTCGTCGTACCTGCGCTTCATCTTTTCCCCCGCCAGATGGAGTTGGCGGCGGGCTAAGGCATGGACTAGCTCCATGCCTTCCTCTGGGTGACGTGCGTACCCCTCCCTCGGCGGGTTAACCACTGTGTCTGGCACGGGACCGCATAGCAAGTCGGCGGGAGCCCGTAACTCCCGCCCATACATAAGCAACGCTGGACTGCATGCGGTGGCCCCGTGCTGGCTGGTTCGGTAGGCCATAAGCAAATAAGGGAGATGTTCGTCCCAGTCATCCTGACGGGTGGCGGTGAACAGTGCCAGTTGTTGGATTAAAGTTCGGTTGAATCTTTCCACCATCCCGTCAGATTGAGGTCTTAAAGGCGTTGTTCTGGTTTTCCGAATTGACAGGAGACTGCACACATCTTTTAGCAATTTGCTCTCAAAATTTCGTCCCTGGTCGGTGTGCAACTCCTGTGGAATCCCATGCCGGCACACAAATCCTTCCACGAAGGCCTGCGCTACCACCCCTGCTTCTTGGTTGGGGAGGGCGTAGGCCTCCGGCCACTTGGTGAAGTAGTCCATCACAACGAGGATGTACTTATTACCTAGGCGGGTGCGGGGTAGTGGGCCTAGGATATCCATGGCCACCCGCTCTAGGGGGGCCCCCACCTGATGTAATTGAAGGGGGGCCCTCATCCTCCGTGCTGGTCCCTTTTTGGCAGAACAGGCGTCGCATCTCCGACACCAGTCCTGTATGTCGCGCCCCATATTCACCCAATAGAACCTCCGGCGGACCCGAGATATTGTCTTTGTCCTGCCCAAATGGCCGCCGGAGCGGGTACCATGCACCTGTTGCAATATGACATTCTTGAATTTGTCAGGGACTATCACCAGCCAGGAAGTTCTATCAGAGGGAACCTCCACCCACTTGCGATACAAGATGTTGCCTTTCAATTCCAGGGTCTGCCACTGAGCCCAATACGCCTTTGTTTGCGCCCCGAGGGGGGTGACCTCTTCCCCCTTTGGTCTTTGCCCCAATTTGACCCATTGGAACACCGGCCCCAGAACAGGATCCTCCTGCTGGGCCGTGCTCCAAGCCAACTCTCCAAATTCTTCGTCCGCGGTTAGTGGCAAAATTGGCCCTCTCACCCGGGTTGCCCGGACAACGAGGGTCGGGTCCGAATCGCCCAATTGTTCCCTCTCCTCGTGTCTCGCACAAAATTTGCAGTTTTCCCCCAGACAAGGACGCCGAGAGAGTGCGTCCGCATTACCATGGGCCTTCCCGGCCCTATGGGCCACATCAAAATCGTACTGCTGCAACTTTTCCAACCACCTTGCAATTTGGCCCTCTGGTTCCTTGAACCGAAGGAGCCATTGCAAGGAGGAATGGTCAGTTCTAACCAAAAATTTCCGCCCGTACAAGTACGGGTGGAAATGGTTCATGGCAGCCAGCATAGCCAATAACTCTTTGCGAGTCACGCAATAATTTCGCTCGGGCCTACTTAAGGCCCGACTATAATAACCAATCACTCTCTCCACGCCCTCCTGTGTCTGGGACAAAACTGCGCCCAATCCTTCCTGGCTCGCATCCGTGTCCAGGGTAAATGCCCCGTTGCTAGTGGGGTAAGCTAGAAGGGGTGCGGATGTTAGACACCCCTTCAATTTTTGGAAGGCCTCGTGGCACTCCCGTGTCCAATTAAATCGCGTCCCCTTCTCCGTAAGCCGGTGGAGGGGACGGGCCAACTCCGCAAATTTCGCCACAAAGCGCCGGTAGTAGGAGCAGAGTCCCAAAAATCCCCGCACCTCCTTGATGGTACGTGGTGCGGGCCACTCCTCTACCGCTTTAATTTTGTCTGGGTCCGTTTTTACCCCCTCGCGGCCGATCACGTGACCTAGATAGGCCACCTCTCTTGCAAACAAAGTGCACTTACTCGGGTTCAGCTTCAACCCTGCCTGTCTGAGGCACCCGAACACCTGGTCCAAGTTAGCTACTGCCTGGGGGAACGTTTGGGCATGTACTAGGACGTCATCCAGGTACACCAGGCATGATTGCCATGGCATGCCGCCTAGTACATGTTCCATCAATCTTTCAAAGGTGGCGGGGGCGTTACACAAACCAAACGGCATCACAGTAAACTGATACAGTCCCTTACCTGTGGAAAATGCCGTTTTCTCCTTCCCTGCCCTATCCATCTCCACCTGCCAATACCCACTCTTGAGGTCCAAAGTTGAGAACCAATTTGAGCCCGCAACGGCATCGAGGGTGTCATCAATCCTTGGCAGGGGATATGAGTCCTTGAGTGTCACGTTGTTTAGCTGGCGATAGTCCACGCAGAACCGCGTGGTCCCATCCTTCTTTTTGACCAGCACAACAGGTGACATCCAAGGACTTCCCGAGGGCTCGATCACGCCTGCGTCGAGCATTTTTTCAACCTGCTCGTCAGCTTCCGCCCTCTTGCTCCAAGGGAGCCGTCGGGCGGCCTGACGAATAGGCCGGGCCTCACCGGTGTGGATCTGATGTTTCACCAGGCCCGTACGTCCAATATCCTCGGTGGACAAGGAGAAGAGGTCCAAATGGGACCCAACCAGTTTGTGTAAGGCCTCCCTCTGGGTACCTCCCAACTCTACACTACTACGATTTACCATCTCGCAAATGGGATCGGGCCAATTCCTAGTATTTATTGAAGGCTCCCCCCGGGGTCGGCTCGGCTGGACGTTCTCGCCCCTCACTGTCGCGACTTCCTCAACTGGGGTGCAGCCAGCTACCCTCGTGCCCCTTACTATAGTGCGTGGTTCTGTACTCATATTTATTACTCGGACGGCCACTATCGGTCCGTCCGTTTTTACAAGGGTGCGGCCCACGATTAAACCCGGTATGGACTGCGCTGCCACCGGTTCGACCAGGCCGCAGGACTCCTGCCACGTTGGGCGAGCTGCCCACCGGGCCGGCACTATCGCCTCGGCCCTTGGGGGGATGGTCACGGCCTCGGAAGCCGCCAGCTCCGCTCTCTCGGCCGTGCTCACTCCCCCTAACGGCAGCTCTTCTACTCCCACCTGCAGGATCCCCCGGCACAAGTCGATTTTACAGCCGCTGGCAGTCAACAGGTCCAACCCTATTAAACATGGGTCGCACACCTCCGCCACCCAAACATCTATCTCCCTCCTTACCGACCCTAACTTGAGGGTCACAGAACCACGCCCTATGATCGGGGCCGTTACCCCGGTAGCAAGCTGCAAACTATAATTTTGCAGGCGCTGGATCTTATCCCAGCCACCTGCGCTCGAATCAAGGACCACAGGGCTGATGATCGTGGCGCTAGCTCCTGTGTCCACTACGGCGTCTACCCCCACGCCGGCAATTTTGCATCTAATTGTCAGGCTACCGGTTCCAATTTGGCCACAATAAATGACCTGTCGCGTCAATGAGGGCTCTCCTCCATCCTCTGCTGCCGAACACCGCCCTACGTGCCCGACACCTTCTAGTTTCCCGGGGTCTGGCGGGGGGGTGTCTGGGGTCGGCTAACCCGCTCCCCCCTGGGCGGAGTTGAGGACCTCAACCGCCGGGGATCATCCCGGCGCGCGGCTCGACAGTGCCGCGCCAGGTGACCCAGACGGTTGCAGGTATAGCACCTCACCTGATAAGGTGCTTGCCTCCGGAATTCCAAATTTCCCCCCCTGTAGGTCCGAATTGGATTACCTGCTCGTGGTCCACCGCGGGCCACCTCCGGGGCCGCCTGCCATGGTCCAGGTCCCGCCAGGCGCTGGTCCACCAGCCTCCGGACCATGCCCGCCAGGTCAGGACCCACGTCGGGGGCGGGCCCCCTAAGGGGTCCGCCCTCCATCGGGGGTCCCACCTGGCGGACCGCCATTGCGAGACGCTCGCCCCCCCGGGCCAGGGGCCTCGCTGCTTCCCAACGGGCCGCAGCGTCAGCCGCCTGGCTCAGAGTCTGCGGGCGCCACATGGCGAGCTGTTGCCGGAGCTCAATGTCCGGGAGGGCCTGGATAAAATGGTCCAGCGCCAGGCTTTCCCGGGAATCCGCTGCCATGCTAGCATGTGCGATCCCCACTGCGCGGCGAATGTCATGGGCAAGTTCCCCGATGGCTTCCTGGGGCTGGCGCTTTCGCAGCGCGAGCTGAGCTTTAACAAGCTCGCTCTGCTGTTCTATGCCGAATCGATTAATTAGGGCGTCGCGGAGGGCTGGCAGGGTGAGAGCACCCGCCGGTAATGCCGTCAGCACCTCCGCCGCCGCGCCGCGCAATGCGGCCACCAGGTGTACTCCACCTTCGTCCTCACCCCAACCGTTGCCCTTACACACACAGTCGAACTGCGCCAGGTACGCGCGTAGATCACTCTTGCCGTCATACGGCGTGAGTGGGACCTTGTGGGACCACCTCGTATGCGAGTCGTTGCCCGCCTGCCGGACCCCGTGCGTCGCCCCTTGCGGGGTCAGCGCGGGGCCGAACCGGCCGGGCCCCCACAGTACATTACCCCCAAGGGGCTCTCGTGCCTCCCCGGTCCCTCCAACAACTACCCCTGTTGGTGTCGATGCATGGGTCACACTTCCGCAACCCGCTACCCATTCCATACCACCACAACCTTGCTCACCCACACCTCGCACCTCTCGTTCCATACCCTCCGGACCAGCCATACACCTCACTCGTGGCCTCTCACGAACATCCGGGTCTATCTCGACCCCCAAGCTTATTAAATCACCTGGCGCATCATACGCACGACCATATTGGTCACCACTTACACCGGGTCCTCTTTCTCTTCGCTTCTCCTCCATCACCTGCGAATCCCTCATCCGGTTAATGAGCACATCATCACGATCCGAACACAGACTTTGGACCAATTCTTTTACTTCCTCCTTTATCTCTTTCTTATCCTCTCTCCGTCGCTTCTTAATTTCGCTCACCCCTTCTTCCACTTCTTCTAATTTCTGCTTCACCTCCTTCATCTCTTCGTGCGCCCCTTTAAGTTCTTCCTCTAACTCCACTTTATTTTTTTCTATGTGCTCCCGCACCTCCCGCTCTTTAACCTCCATCACCTCTACCACCTTGTCCATTTTCCTCGTCAGGTCCTCATGTACCGTCTGACACTCTTTTTTAATTACCCCTACGTCCTTTTTCATCTCCTTCTGTGTCGATTTTAAACCCTCTATTACCGCTGTGTTCTTCTTTACCTGGTCCCCCAACTCCTTTTGTCCCACTGTCAGTTGTTCTACTCCCAGCGTCAACTCCTCTATACCACGTTGCAATTTTACAGTCCCCTTTCTCACCTCCTTCTCCATGCGCTCCTTACAGTGCCTCACCTCCTCGCGCACTCCTCCGACCTCCTCACTCACTCCTCTTCTGATCTCCTCTCCCATCACTTGCATCTCCTGCCCAGATGCCACCCTCACCTGCTCCTTTTCCTCCCTGTGAGCATCCAGTTTGGTTTCTACCCCCATTCTGACCCCCTCTATCTGCTGCCCCATTTGTTTAACTTCCCTTTCCGCTTGGTCCCTCATGTCCCTCAATTTGCCTTCCATGGTGTTTTCTAACCCCTCTAACCCTTTTTGCATCCCTTCCATTTGATTCTCTTGAGCGGCCATTCTGTTTTCTACCCCCATTAACCCATTTCGCACCTCTTTTATCCCGTTGTCTAACCCCTCAAAATTATTGTCTAACTTCCCAAATTTCTTGTCGAACTCCTCAAAATTATTGTCTAACTTCCCAAATTTCTTGTCTAATCCCTTAAAATTATTGTCTAACCCCTCACCGGTACCCCTCGCTTCGTCCCTCATTGCCCCCATTTGGCCCTCTAATCGCTCACTATCAGCCCTCAATCCCACAATTTGGTTTCCCAATTGCTGACTATTAGCCCTCATCTCGTCCTTCATTTCTTCACCCGA
This sequence comes from Myxine glutinosa, assembly GCF_964187855.1. Classification (NCBI taxonomy): domain Eukaryota; kingdom Metazoa; phylum Chordata; class Myxini; order Myxiniformes; family Myxinidae; genus Myxine; species Myxine glutinosa. The sequence continues at coordinate 10,984,009 of NC_136270.1, read as the reverse complement.
CTTAACCATAAAGGCCTTTATTTGTTCCATAAATAGGCCCCAATCCATCGGCGGCGCTACCACGGTCGCGGGCGCGGTCGCCGTGACCAGCGAGGCGCCATTTTGTGCGTCTGCTACCCTCGCTGCTTCGCTCTCCTCGCGTCCCTCAATTTGGTCCTGGACCGACCCTGCCTCACTCTCCTCTACCGGACCCCAGCTGTCTTGATCCGCCATAGCGCGACTTTCAAAATTCGGGTTTTTATTTCCGTAAAACAAATCAAATTTCGCTGTTATAATGTCGAGCGCGTAAAACGCGCTCCGGATCGAATTTTACTTCCCAACACCAAAATGTTACCCTAATGGTACACTTGGTGTTCCAAAATTTGGGCTAAATGAATTTAGTCCCAGGTCCGAATCCGACACTCCTGACACCAATTGTTACAGACACGACTTTGATGTTATGGTGGGCCGAGCGGAATGGCCGCCGTGTCCGCACAAGTTACCCGATTATACTCGAACGTTGCCGAGTCGCGCTACGCTAAATCAATGAAGGAAAAGGACACAACGGCTGGGATTAAAATGACACGACACCAGGGATACGGTTCTCAAGACCTCCGGAGGAGGTTATATTAGGGCGGAAGGTCAGATTACAACGACAAGAGGGACAGCATAGAAAGGCAGGCACTTAGACACACTCTTATAATAGCCCCGACAGACGACAGATAAACAGGACAAAAACTGACTCACACGGGGATTGATGGCAAGGAAAGCGGGTATCGATGGCTCAAGGTGCACTCTTGGCTCAAGGACAGAATCGACCCGCTCCGGTCCAGAGATGCGGGAGGCCTCACTCAGCGCTCGAAGGTGACTTTCTTTCTCCAAGCTGGGGGCACATCTGACGTCACGTCCGGTAAGTCGCTGCGTATATCCGGCGGGGAGTGACACGCCCTCGGCTCGTTAGCTCCGCCCCAGATGGAATCGGTCCGCCCTTCTTATTGGGTGCGGGGGGGTTACCAGGCTCCGCCCTTGACGAGGAGCTGACAGCCAGCCCCTTCGTGGTAACCCCGTGGAGCGCATGGGTAATGGCGGCTAACCGAGCCGGAGTGAGGACGCACACTCCCCGCGCGCGCCGTTGTTGTAGTTGTTGTAGTTGTTGTTGTAGTTGTTGTTTGGGGAAGAAGATGGGAGGAGGTATGGGAAGGTCCTAAACTCACTACTGGTGCCATATAATCACATTCTGGTGCAACGAAGAGTCAGAATTAATGGAAACGAGTCCTTAACTGACATAGACTAAGAATAACTAGCAAGATGTCCGAAAGTTGTCTACGTGAGATGCGGTGGACCTGGGCACGACATTTAATGGGGGAAAAAGGGGAAGGTCGGTTCTACAGAGTGTTATTTACAGGCAATGGGACTAGGGAATGGGGGATTGGGGATAGTTGGGGAGTATTGGGGAAATAGGGGAATATTTACAAGCGGATATTGAGGCCAAGTCCCATATCCGCAACAATATATTTATATGTGTGTATATATATTGTTACAGACACGACTTTGATGTTAAAGTGGGCCGAGCGGAATGGCCGTCGTGTCCGCACAAATTACCCGACTATACTCGACGTTGACGAAGTCGCGCGATGCTGGCTCAATAAGAAAAAGAAGACACCCGGCTGGATTACAATAACACAATACGACACCAGGGGTTCAGTTCTCAAGACCTCCGGAGGAGGTTATATTAAGGCGGAAGGTTAGATTACAACTACAAGAGGGACAGCATAGAAAGACAAGCACTTAGACACACTCTTATATTAACCCCAACAGACGACAGATAAACGGGACAAATGCTGACTCACACGGGGATTGATGGAAAGGACAGGCGGGTAGCGATGGCTCCAGGTGCACCTGGGCTCAAAGGTCAGAATCGACTCGGTCCGGTCCAGAGATGCGGGGAGGTCGCAGCGCTCGGATGGCGTCTTGTCTGCTCAAGCTGGGGGCGCATCTGACTCAGCGCTCGCAGGTGGCTTTCCTTCTCCAAGCTGGGTGCGCATCTCTCGTCACATCCGGCGCGGGGCCGCGTATATCCGGCGGGGAGTGACACGCCCTCGGCTCGTTAGCTCCGCCTCGTGGAATCGGCACGTTGCTTCTCATTGGGTGCGTGCGGGGGGTTTACCAGGCTCCGCCCTTGACGAGGAGCTGACAAGGAGCCCCTTCGTGGTAACCCCGTGGAGCGCATGGTCTATGGCGCTAATCGAGCCGGTGTGAGGACGCATCCTCCCCCGCTCCGCCGCCATCTCCTCTGTTGTTGTTGTAATTGTTGGGGAAGAAGATGGAAGGAGGTATGGGAAAGGTCCTAAACTCACTACTGATGCCATATAATCACATTCTGGTGCAACGAAGAGTCATAATTAATGGAGACGAGGCCTTAACTGACATAGAATAAGAATAACTAGGAAGATGTCCGAAAGTTGTCTACGTGTGGTGCGGTGGACCTGGGCACGACATTTAATGGGGGAATAAGGGGAAGGTCGGCTCTACTGATTGTTATTTACATGCAATGGGACTAGGGAATGGGGGATCGGGGAAAGTTGGGGAGTCTTGGAGAAAATAGGGGAATATTTACAAGCGGATATGGAGGCCAAATTCCATATTCGCAACATTGCACCCTTCTCTACCCTCGGGGCGTCCCGACCCGATAAATTTTTACCTACTTTAGTGTGGCACGCAATGTAGTTCCCTCTACTATTAACTCTACCCTGAGTGCGACAGTTTTACAGATATTCACAAATGAGTAAATATGTCCCCCTGCGACGTTGCACCCTTCTCCTCACAGAAACACACCCACAGGATAACCGAATCCGGAAAGAATTCTCAAACTAAACATACAGCCGGTAGGGAGCATTATTTACAAGACTACGCTGCTATTTACACTACGATCCAGGACCTGTTTTTGGAGGAACACATGCAGATGTTATGCATAGAGAGAGAGCGCGCTTGCCAACATCGATACACCAACCCACGAGTGCTCTGTGGCCGACGGCCTTTAATAACGTGCAGAGCACCCTTCCCGAGCATCAACAGCACCACCCCACCACCAATCGGTGCAGTCACCATTGTTCATTGGAATAAAAATAAATTCGACAACCCCTAACCCTGCAGGTGTCTCTTGCTCTTCTTGTGGTGCACTTGGTGGTAACTAAAAGTGGTTCACCTGTATGGCATAGGTGCCACGTTGACCCATAGGTCCATCCCCGGGTGGTGCTTGGCCGCAAACGAACTGCGGTCCATTGTGGGTGGCCACAAACATTGCGGTCCATATGGTGTATCGATCCCGGCAGCAAACAGCGAAAGTGCAGGCCCACAACTGCGCAGCCAGCACCTCTCTCTCCTCTCTCTCTACCCCAAAGCCAGATCCTCGGAGGTGGGAGACAAAAGAAGAAACAAGTGAGTAAGGTGGTAAGGGCGCAAAAGTGCACGCAATGTAAGGTGATGCACACTGGGGGCACATGGGAACCAGGTGAGACAGGTACGTTCCTATCGTACGCCCCCCCCCCCACCAGGTAACCTACATGGCCCCTCCCTTACCCCTTACTGTATCCACAAAACACAACACTACCCATAAACATCTACTTTACAAATCAACAAACATCCCTACTGTCTTCCCCGTTCCTCCCATAAACCAAATTCGTCTTCTCTCCCTCCTAACCAATCAAATTTGCCATTTTCAACTCTCCTCAAAATTTGCCATTTTCAACTCAACATCAAAATTTGCCATTACCAATTCATCATCAGTCCCTCCTAGGGAGGGAGAGATGGAATCACCCCAATGTCTCATCCACGTCGTGATGCGTCTCACAAATCCTCACAGCAATCTCATTTCCTGCACAAAACAAAGAAAACACAGGTGTGGAGTCATCATCATCACCACAGGTAAGTGGCTGCGTATGGTGCGACAGGTTCATCAATCCTAACTATCTCCTAAATGACTTTAACAACTTTACACTACCCGGGGTCTTTCTCCGGCCAAACCATTGGCCCTCTTACACTATGGGTTCTAAAAACCAATTCCCATTGGCCAAACTGTGGTGCTCTTCAATTTGGGGTCTCACTCCCCCGATTCATCTCCCGGTGCCCTCGTACAATTTCTGGGCTGCGACGTGTACCTCTCCCAGTGGGTCTACCCACCTGCACACCTCCACCACTGCAGTTGCCTCCGAGCTTACCTGCTCCTTACCCTAACCTAACTACCAGGGGAAGGCCCTCTGGCTCTCTCCCCACTCCGTGCCCTCTCTGGCACTGGGCTGCCCGATCCACACCCGGGATCCTCAGGCACCCACTCACAACTACCGGCTCCCAGAGCCCACCTGCGGCCTCACCTGGCCGACATCCTCACAGTGGTGGAGTGCCCAACCAACTACACACACTAACAGGCTACACGCCCAGCCATTTCCACAACACTAATGCACCCATTCACAACACCATTCTGCAACCGCACCACAAATGCCAATATCCAACCACAATTTACCTGCACCCTCTACCTAACACTTACACTACCCGCCCCGGGTGCTCGTGAAAGGGGTCCACTCTTCCCCCATCCACACCTTCGCACCATGCACACCACTCCGTACCACTCACTCCAACTCTCTCCACACACCTGTACCTGCACACCTGTGCTCTCACACCTGGTGCCACCTGCACCCTTCTCTCCCCAAGCGCATTCGCGCTGATCCACACTCTCATGACTCATACACTGCTCCACACACCTGTCCAAGTGCACACCTGTGCAATCACACCTGTTCCATCCTCACACACACGGCATCATCTCAGCTAACTACTCCCTTCTGAAACTTGCGCTTCCCAGTCGTCCCTTTAAACTATTGCGCTCCCACGTCATTATCATCCACACTAATCTACCTGCGTCCCCACTACAGGTATCAGTCACTAACTAACCTTAACGTTACCTAAGGTCATCTTCTCTAGATCCCTACACACAATATCCTACCCCACCCGGGCTAGTTTTCACTGCCATACACCCCATAAGCTATTGCTCCTTTGCCCCCCTCATGGGAAAGATGGTGGATTTGCCATCCCACCACATCGGGGGTCTCTCACTACCAATTTTGCACATCAAATTTCAACAAATTAAAAATTTGCCAATCACTGCCCATCATCTGCCAATCACTACGGCCAATCCCTTGCCAATCATCTAATTTTGTTTTTCTCTAATTTTGGGTCCAAAACACTAACCTCATCACCCAGTCGACTCACTAATACCTCTCGGTGCGCCAATCCCTGTCCAAAGCCCGGCTTCGTAAAGCCAAGCAATGGATGCTGGTTGTTTTGTGCCAGCGGCTGGATGCGTCCGGCACTCGGTGCAGGGACGGGGGCTTACCCGGGCCGAGATCCCACGCATCACCTCGGCGTGGAGCCATCCAATGTCCCGATCTCGACCTGCCGGCACGTCTCAACAAAACGTGGTCGCCATAACGACCCTTCCTATCGGGCTGCCAGCTCCGCCTAGTGGAGCACGGACGCGGCCGTCCCACGCGAGGCCCAGCGTGGATCGCGCACGGCGGTCCTTTCGAACCCGCCGTGGCTCGGATCCCCGCTGGTTCTCGCGGCACGCGAAGCCCGGCACGCACCGAGGGCCCGATTCGGCTGTAAGTCGTTCTAAACTCTACCCCGTCTAACGTCGATGCTTCACCTGCATGCTTACACCCCGCAGCCCGTTCCTTGCTCACACATCCAGCCGTTTCCATGCTCCTCGTACCGTTCCTTACACACCCAGGCGCACCCATTCCACTCACAGCCTTGGTCACACACCTGACCACCGAACACTTTGGCACACATTCGTTGGTCGCACACCTCACCAACACACCGCTTCGCACCCCCTCCTCGGTCACCTCCTCTGTGACAATCACAGGCGTGCCCTCATTCGCACACCCAACCACGTGCCTCACCACCAACTCCAGCGTGCATTCCCACTCACGCTCTACCATTCCAGGTGTGCATCCTTCCATCCCAGGTGTACATCCTCGCTCACCTGTCACAACTAACTCACGCTCCATGTCACTCTCACTACTTTCACCTCCACTCGTGACAACGCACTCACCCTTACTCTTGACAGCACACTCTTTCCCCATGCACCTGTCCGTCACACACCTTTCTCGCGCACACTCTCCCGTTACACCCTCTGTAACACTCACCACAGGTGGACACTCTTCCTTACTTCTGACAGCGCACTCTTTCCTCATGCACCTGTCCGTCACACACCTTTCTCGCGCACACTCTCCCGTTACACCCTCTGTAACACTCACCAC
>NC_136270.1:10967716-10972716 GCF_964187855.1 Myxine glutinosa | reverse complement strand
CTATAATCCTGAGCACTATTTTGAGGCCTTTATTGGATTCCTTGACCCAGAAAACATAGGATTAGCATATTTAATTAAGTCTCTAGGTTGACTAGAAGCCGAGATCGCGCAAAATATGTATTTTATGGCGGCCATTTTCAAAATCCAAAATGGCGGCCATGCAGGTGTCTGTGCAAATGCCAACATTGATTTTCAGATTCTCCATGCTCTGAAGATTCCAAAAATGTACAGGTTTGCTAATCCCAAAATTTTGAAAGAAATTATATTTGTTAACATAGTGAACCTGACTATCTTCATCACTGTCCTGAGTGTCATTTTCGCAAAGGTGTCTACGCAAATGTAAACATTAATTTTTGGATTCCTCATGCTCTGAATATTCCAAAAATGTATAGTTTTGCTAATCTACAAAAATTTTGAACGAAATTATATTTGTTAACATAGTAGTGAACCTGACTAACACTCTGAGAGACGTTTGGGATGAATTCAACTATCATCTCGATGTTGTCCTTGCAGCAGGTGGAGGGCACATAGAGCATTTATAAAATGGTTAGTAAACTTGAGAACTCATTAAACCGTTTGTAACTTTTTGTGTAATTGTAACATGTTGCTATCGTGAAATATCCTGCTTTGAAATTGGGTCCATCTTTTTGAAACACCCTGTATATATATATATATATATATTATATATATATATATTGTTGCGGATATGAGGATTGCATTTTTTTGATTGTGTGTATTGTATTGTGGTAAATTGATGAACATTGTTTGGATATGGCCCCTCCTGCCTCCGGAGTTGTGTAAAGATAAAAAGGGCGTCTCAGTAGTTATTCCATGAAACACCACATTGAAGGACACGATAAAACCCTTGTTCAGTAGCTTATATCTTATTATGTGTTTTAGAGTAAGGCCTTGTCTTCCATTAGAATGACACTCCATTGCACCGAATCAATTAAGAATAGCTCCCCTTCAATCATTCCATTTCCCAGCCAAACTCTCCATCTGTGGGTAAAGCAGTTCACAAGCGTGGGATGCACGCCCTCTCATTTCACTGCGATAGTGAATATGTGCTCCGTGCTCTGTTTGAACAGGAGGGGCGGGGTCGCCAGGGAGAGGCAAGCCCAGGGCGCGCCACGAAGGGCGGGGCTGTTCAGCCCCATGCCCAAATAAGGAAACAAGCCCGTGGCTCGCCACGAGGGGCGTGCCGTCGGCGCCATGCCCAAATAAGGAGACAAGCCCGTGGGATTACCATACAAGGTCACGAAACAGAGCACGGGGGAGGAGGGCGGTACCGAAACCGAAGGGGGCGTGTCACACCCGCGCTGAAGGTTTGACAGAAGGGTGCGACGATCGCTGGGACAAGGACACCAGAGATACGGCAGATGAGTCCAGGTGCGTAAGAGGGCGTGTCAGTCCCGCGCTGGAGAGAAGTGAGAGGAAGGGAATACGAGCTGAGCTGCGTGGAGAGGTACACGACAAAGAAAGGGTCCAAGAGAAAGCAGAGGAACTTTTACGAACGAGTTGCAAAGAGATACGGCAGATGAGTCCAGCCCCGTTTCAATCCACCTGAAGCCCTGACGGGGCAGCGAGTGACCCTGCCGGCGTGCGCTGTAAAGCCGACTACCAGGAGCTGCCGGCGTGCGCTGTAAAGCGGCTTTCAAGGAGCTGCCGGCTCCCCGCTTCCCGCCCGGAGTGGACCTGCTCGCTGTGCCCTGTGATCCCACCTGCTCATCCTTTCCAGCCATTCCTGCCTGCAAGTTCCCCATTTGCGTACGTGAGTTTGTTTTGTTCGTGCTGTCCTGGGTAGTAACTAAGTCTGTATAAGCTAGTAATTTTCACTGTGTCACCTGCGTTTTCATGTCCGCTGTAAATACCCGTGACTGCTCTTTTTGCTTATGTGTGTAAATAATAATAAACCCCGTTACTCTTCTGTACGTCTTCTTCTTCCTCTTTGCATTCGTCGTCTTAGTCTTTTCCCCATTGAATATCTGTGGCGCGATATGGCCAACGTTTAGGTGAATCGGGTTTAGTCGGGGAACAACTGTTCGGTCGCGGAGCCTCCGCTCGGCAAATATAACATCCTTAACCGCGTACCGTAACTATATATATATATATATATATATATATATATATATATATATATATATATATATATATATATATATATATATACTGTATATATATATATATACATATATATATATATATATTGTTATGGCGCTGGGGTAGGGATACTTTAGACCAGGTAGATTTGTGTAGGTATCATGCTCCGACTGTCATGAAGAAGAAGAACCACCACCATGTAATAAGTAGAGGACCTGTTTAGCCGGATGTCGGATTAAGGTGTATCTTCGTCCCCATTACGAGGAATGGGGAATGTTAACTCGTATAGGGATTATGTTATGACTACCTTGTTAGTCAAACCTCTGTGGTCTATCCTTTGTCCTTTTTGGCACCACACAATAGACACTTGTGAGAAAGTGCCCATTAAACCACACTTCGTAATAAAAACCAACCGGAAGCCAGGCATCAAGCACTATGGCTGAAAATCCCACTTGGCAGGCACACATAGCTCAGGCAGGCCGAGAGCCACGCCCAGAGGACAGTGATTGGGCGGGAGTTGACCAACGGGAAGGCTGGGGTAGGAAGGGACACACTGATTGGTGAAGGACAGACGAGGAGGAAGCAGCGCACTGATTGGCAAGGTTCGACTGATGACATCAGAAGTGGACTGCGTGTGGATTGGTGGAGAGCTGAGCATGCAGTGGTGGCCTGCGCACAGTGGTGGAGAGGCACAGATGACATCATGAGATGGCCGATAAAAGAACGCGCTGACCGACATCTTACCCCTTGGTGTCGGACTTTGGTAAAAGACGGTTGAGCGCTGACAAATCTCCCCCCTGTCTTGACGTTCTGGAACTCGATTCTGGCGGAAGCGGTTGTGGGCCGGCATCGTATCCTCGTTCCCCTGTTCGTCTGATGTGAGGAGGAAGAGCTGCAGATGGAGAGCTGTAGTTTTGGCAGGCAGAAGAAACAACGCGTGGACAAACACTCGGGCCTGCGCGCTTGAGGCCTAGTTCTGTGCACGGACTTCACACCAAGGTGTGTTCGCGCGCACGGACCTCCGGGGCCGTTTGGAGACTGACGAGATCCCACCAGCGATCAGAGCTAAGCACACACATACACCCATTTATTTTCATTATCTTTGACTGTGTCTGTGTATGAGTCCGTTGTGGGAGCGCTCCGTTTAGGAATTTAGTTCACCGTCGCGTTTCTTGTTATCGGCATCCGTTTTAATAAATCCTTTTGTTATTGTTCCTGTACATTTTAAATCCGGTTTCGTTTTGAGTTTATTTTCCACAGGTTTAAGGACTGCGGTGGGATCCGTGAAGGTAAGCTCTTCATCTTCCCCTCCCCTTTCTTCCCCCGCATTTATAAAATCCGCTGTTTGAACTGAACGCCCAGTAGTAACGCTTGATTGCCTTCTGTGACTCTCCCGGTGTTAAATGAGAGCAGTCACACGACAATATATATATATATACAATATATATATATATGTATATACAGACTTGGCATTTAATATGGAATATATATTTTTTCTTGACTTGGGTTTACTTTCTGAACTCAGTATATCAATCTGGTGAGTTTCTTTTACGCTTCGGTGATTTCTTTCTTAAAAGAACCATGTCACCGATTGTTTGTCGCAGCAAGAAGTCAATAACAGGATTATATCACAGGTGGCGTGACAAAATTTACGGACAGGTACATTTGACGATTGGCTTCACAATCGGGTATATAAGGGTTGTTGCGTTCTGTATTCGTGGAAAACAACTGCTGCACGTCTACAAAAGTTATTGCCGCTTCCCCTGGAGATGGTGCGTCAACTCGACAATGCTGTTTGTCATTTAGTGGTGGCTTTACGAAATTCCGGCATGATACAGCATGCTATTGCTCGGCAGTATGGCATCACTCAAGGTCAGGTGTCAAAGATCCTGAAACGAAATGCTCAGAGGGGTGTCCCTACTCCAATACCGAGGTCAGGACGTCCCCACAGAACCACAAGGAGGGATGATCGCCAGCTGCACCGGTTAGTCCGCAATGGCCGTACCAAGTCAGCTAATCGGCTTAGGGCTGAGTGGCAGCAACTGACAAATGTGCCTGTATCCAGAAGGCTAGTCAACCAACGACTGGTTCAAGCTGGCTATTGTGCCAGGCGTCCCCTGAGAAAGCCACGTCTGACCAGACAACACCGCCAGCACCGATTGCAGTGGGCCAGAGAGCACCGTCAATGGCAGCCAGGACACTGGAATCACGTGATCGTCAGTGACACGTCTAGATTTCTGGTCTATCGTCAATATGGCCGCGTCCGAGTGCGCAGACAAGTGCATGAAGCCTACAACGAAGATTGTATAGTGCCAAGAGTCCAAGCTGGAGGTGGTGGGGTGACCGTTTGGGCTGCTTTTCATGCAGGGGGCAAAACTGACCTGGTTGTTCTGAATGGAAACCTGAACCAGTTCAAGCACAGGGCCATTCTGGAAGAAACATTGCTTCCATTTGTTCGTGCAGCCTTTCGAGGAAACTTTGTCTTCCAAGATGACAATGCACGGCCTCATCGTGCTCGCATGATCCAACACTTTCTTGCTGACCGTGGTGTAGAGCATATGGAGTGGCCTGCCATGTCCCCGGATATGAATCCGATTGAGAAGTTGTGGGCAGAATTAACGCGTCGAATCAACAACTTGGACCAGCAGCCTGCCTCTGTGCGTGAATTGCAGCAGGCTATTGACACTGCATGGCAAGCGATTCCTGTCCAAACCTTGGCAAATCTCGTGAACAGCATGCCTCGACGTGTACGTGCTCTCCTGAATGCTCGTGGGGGTTACACAAAGTACTGAACTGTAATTTTACTGTCCGTAATCCCAGTCGTAATTTCACTTTTGTTTTTGTTAAAAAAAAATTTGGGCTAATGTGCAAAATAAAGAGATACTTCTGGAAAATGCACA